>NW_016908487.1:92034-111168 GCF_001483705.2 Eufriesea mexicana | reverse complement strand
AGGTTATCGGGATTATGGGTTCTAATAGTAAAATAACTACGATATATATATATATATATATATATCTTCTTTTATTTCTCAAGGAAGGTATATGTTTCTTCTAGTGCTTTTCTTAAGAGACTGACCGACTCCCTAGAGAGTGTCAAGAGGGTACGCGACGTGGTTCACTCGAACCCCCAATTCTTATCGAATGTGAACATTCGTTCTAGGAATTTATATATTTTAAATCATTTATTCGTACCTTGTATCCTAAATTGATTTTTGTACAGCTAAATTTAGCTTTGTAACAGTGGTATTATATCGGATTTCTGGAAGCTTGCAGAAAACGAGAGTCTTTAGCGCGAGGTTCTTCGAAACCGAACGAAACTTAGCCGCGGGACAGAAAAAGAGGCGATCTCATTAACGTGCTGGTTTGCAGCGGCAAATAAGAAGCTAAGCCACGGCTGGCCGAGCGAGCCAAGAGGGGGACATCCGATTTCAGGGCACAGTTACCAATCGACAACAACGCCGAACTCTTTAATCACGGTCGCCGTGGTCTCGCCGAATTTGGGATTCAAATGTGGCCGCCGTTCTCGTCGTCGTCGTCGTCGTCGTCGTCGTCGTCGTCGTCGTCGTCGTCTGCGTCGTCTCTCGTTCCAACACCTCAACGCGGCTGGATTTCGATCTCTTATCCGTTCGTTCCTCTTCCACCGTGCTTCTCATTTCTCAAGCTCGCTCATCCTCCTCCCGTATCTCCATCCCGCGACTTCACGGAGACGGTGAGACTGCCTCTTATTCCCTCGTACGTTCGAGTTAAGATCGTCTGCCTTTTGTACGTGTGTGCCACACGCGGGAACGAGGTTCGTGCGCGATCTATGTGTGGCCAGGGCCAGTGTTCTTCAACTAGAACGACCGTGATCGTCCATCACCACGTGGGAGTAGGTCGATGCATCTGTCGATGCGGATGTCGATACGCGCGAACGTTATAGATCGGGATCCTTTCCGTTTCCTCCCTGCCCTTCGCGTTCGTCTTAGGTAAATTTTAGACCGAGTCGAACGATAATGGCTGCTGCCTCGGTTGCTCGATCGGCTTGCTCGATTTATGCGTTCCTCCAGGTCTGCTTTCTTGGAAGTGATACCCGCTCGCCGTGGCGAGGCACGGAGATAATTCTCGTGATTATAACCGCTCAATTTGGTATGCCGATCTCGGAGATTTCGGACGTAGAGGTGTATGTTCGCCTGGTGAAAAAGTGGAACGCTCTTAAAACCGTAAGTGATCGTTTAACTCGATTGATTTCCCAACGATTTATGAAGGGTTAATAATTTCTCCGCGTTCCGATCGCGTTATATAATCGAAATTTGGAAATTTATCGCAGCATCGATGTCATTTTTTAATTATTCTTACCTTCGCGTCCGCCGTTTTTTTACCAAACAATTTCGGCCAATAATTGTTCCTTTATTTCGTTTAATTATCGTCTTTAAGAGGATTCAAGAGGATTCGTCGTTTATAAATTTTATATACCGCGTGCTAAAACCAGGCTGCTGTGTAATAGCAAATATGTTATTTATTTCCTTATAAGGTTTCTCAATGGAATTTATACACAAATTTCTGATGAAAATTTATATACATTCTTATGCAATCAGAGATACTGTAATATTTCTCTATTGTGTATTAGGAAATTTCGCATCGACAATTTTTCCTATACAGTGGGAATAAATGAATCGATTATCTAGATCTCGATTATCTTAATCGCGACGAGATGAAATATTTTATTAATTTCCAAATTTGCGATAACTACGTAGAAATCATTATACGTCATTTTCCTGATTCGGACATTTGAAATCAGGCTGCAGCGTTACGCTGCCATAGCTCCTTCTTTCTCCAAAATTTGCTTTCAGTGCTTCGAGAAAGCTTTTGGAATCCTCGCTTTTCGCTACAATTGTCGAACTCCATTCTCATTGCACGCTGATCACCGTTAAGAACGTTTATTCTCGAACATGTGTGGGAGCACACGTACACATGTTCGTTCGCAGAATATTAAGCTTCAATCACATTATACTCCGATAAATTTTCAATTTTGAAATATCGAAACAAAAATGTTTTCTTAATCGAACTTGCACGGTAGAAAACCATTTCGACGATAATTCTATCCCTCCGCGTTATAAGTATTAGTATATCACCTTGGTATTATTTTATAAGGTAATACGAATCATAGGTGAGGTAAAATAAAAGAAAGTTATTAATGACAGTAATATTTGCAACATCTTTGCATCGAGTTTAACGAGCGAGTATGTGCATATTCTGGAAAATGTAAATTTTCCACTATACAATCTTCTCTCTGGCAACCAATATTGTAGAAAATTTCTTTAGGACGGGAAAGAATAGTCAGTGAACGAGGGTTCGTTTGCATGTCGCACAATGCAGCTGATCTGGACAAAAATACGAAACCAAATCTTCGCGAATTATTTTGTCCCTTTAAATTTTCACGATTTCCTGATTTAGTCTATCAGTGACCCTAATCAGACCTTTGCCATGTAAAACAGTTTAAAATTAATAATATTTTTGGCTATGTGATTCGTGATCCTTTATTCCCGATATTATCGTTCATCCATACCATACCTTAGAAGAAAGCTTATAGAACTAACCATCGCGATTTTTAGCAAAAGAGAATTAGAAATTTTTGCAATGTAACAAGCAACAAATTGGAAGGCATTCGCTCGCTTTGTATGAAAGGAATACTCTTCGAGTAATTTCGAATAATTGGCAAAGATTGGAGCCGGTTCTAGGGGAATATAAGTATTTAGGTGGCGATCGGTGGACGTAGAAAAGGTTGACGATCACTGGTCTAAGGGATCGAAAAGAAGACGGAGAACTGGCTAGGGGTGAGGTTGGACGAAGGAAGGGGTGAGGAACGGTGGTACGAATACTATAGTCGGTCTGCGCGTGAGCGTCGAAACCACCACTGCACAGCCGGCCGTGTCGACGCTGCCGCCGCCAACGCCGCCGCCGCCGCGACGCCCGGCGCCGCCAGACTTTGGGTTTCAGATTAATGGATCATTTTTCTTCCCTCGACTCGACTCGACGCTCACCTACCAGTCTGCGAGCTCACCCCTACGACCACCTTCCTGCACCTTCGAAACTTCCATCTTCCGCTCGCGCCATCCTCTCCTTCTCCACCTCCTCTTTCTCCGCCATCCTCTCCCTCCCCCTCTCTCCCCCTCTCTGACCCTCTCTGCCGGTATCCATACCACCCCTTCCGAATGCACCGTGCACCAGTGCACTTTGCGATTTTGAATGCGCCCTCCAGCCAGCCAGCCAGCCCCTCGCGCGTCCGCGATGACCCGCTAGCTTTGATGGAGGACGCTTCGAGATTCCTCGAATCACGTTCGAACGTCGTTCAAGAGGGTGAGATCCCTCGTTCCCACGGAAATGATTTATCATTGCTGGCAATTACCGTGCATCCACCGGGCCACTGCGCTTCCACGCGATTAGGTGATTAAAGAAACACGATAGACACGCAGCACGAAGGGAAGAGGAAGAGAACGCGCTGCTAGCCGGACGTTTCGCGATAGGTTACGAACCCGGGGGCTCGCGATATTAGCATCGGGCGGGTGCAAGTAGTCGCAGGCTTATACAGTGTGTCCCGTTTAGGCGTACATGCGTGGAATAAAATGTTCTTACTTTGAGAAGACTGCAGGAAAGTTCTGGAAGCTTAAAGGCTTCCGACAATTCTTTAACGCTTTATTAATTAACAAATAACAATATCGCTCATCCGACCGTCGTTATTTATAATTTTGCCGGTCTGATGCTTTCCACGGTCACTCATCGGTCTTCACCGTAGTCGAGGACGGCGGGCCACGACCCTTGTCGACGTTTAACCTAATTTGTCGTACGTTACAAAATTTGTTTCCTCTGATTGGCATATCGCGTATTATCGGTCGTTGAAAGGTTAAATTTTTAAAAATGTGCGAAATAACGAAAGTCGAGGATCGCCTGTAGTTCAAACACTCTCATCACCAATGACCACCGTAGCGTCACAGGAGAAATCGTGGCCGGTCATTCGTTCAAAGCGTGAACCGACTCGTTAATTTCTCGCTAATTTACGCGGAATAGAAGCTTCCTTCGGGAAACAAGAATGGTCGAGAATATGTTTGCGCGAGGTTGGTTTCCACGCCCGGTGTCGGGGCACGTAGACGCGGAGAAAAATCCGCTTCGATCGGGTGTGTATCCCGGAAGACGGTTAATTCGTGTTAGTGCGCTGCGAGTGTCCCGGAAAGCGGCTCCCGAAGTGGCTGTTATTTTGCGAGCATTACCACATCTCGTTCCCGGGAAATTTCCCTAGTAAATCCCTGCCCGAGTCACTTGGCCGACTCGTAAGAAGCACGGAGCGTTGCTCGTTGGAAAGAGGGCGGATGAAGTATCGTTTCGGATGCTCGAAAGTCCAAGTGGCTTACAAATCGTGAATTTCCGTCGCGCCGGCAACGTTTCCGCGTGTTCCTCGTATCAGCGCGAGTGCGCAGCTGGCCCGTGCTCGCGATCCGCTCCGCGCTTCGACGTACACACGCAGCTGAGCGGGAATTCGAGAAATTTTCAACGAGTTCGATCGCGTTTCCAAAGTTCCCGGCTTTGGGTTAGGGTTTGGGTTCGCTGGTTATTATTACGACCCCGATACGGCCTCCGATGGACTTGCCGTGCTTTCCTATCGCCTTTTTACGATCTCCAATTTAATATCTCGCGTGACGACGAAATTTTTTCCGCTTTCATAGCAGCTGATGCTGAAGTTGTTGCAGGTTAGAGGGCTCCTCCGCGAGTCTTCCGCGTCCGGTGGCTTCAGGGGTCATCGAGTCGACGAACCCTTATCTCCACACGTTGCGTACCGCATAGAAATCTCTAAAACAGTCGCCAGGGACCGCGCGTTGGTTTCCTTCCTCTTTCCGAGAGAGGGCATTTTTAGAAGCACCAGGAACTTGAAGACAAAGACTACTCTAATGACAAAATACAACGTAACTGCAATGCTTTATGGGTTCGTGCAATTATATAGCTTTTCGTGGATTGACCTGCTCGCTTTCCACCAATGAGATAGGCTTCATTCCACGTGGACAAGACACTGTATTGACATATATGATCCACAACTCGCGAGCGGTACGCAATGTCTTCAGACACCTTTCCAATCCCCATTTCGAAATGAAATTTGTAGCGTTACCCACTGCGAAGGAATTTCTTGAATACCATGTCGGTCGAGAAATCGAGAAATTTATTAATTAATTACAAAATAGACGTACAGGTTGTTTCGTCGTGTAAGTTCGCGTGACTCGATCTTCATAGACTCCGATGCGAAATAATTATTTCAGTTAGTCGAATAGATTATTTCGCTCCAAGTATGAGGAACCCTATCCCTGTTTATGACTATAATCATGCGCGACTGCAGTCTCAAGTCAATTTACAACCTCTCGAGGAACGCAGTGTACCTCGTCTGAACATCTGCTTGCCTATGAGGTTACGTTAGGCTTATTTCCTGTCCTCGGATTTTGATTCCGTATTCCGTATCCTCCGTTGACAAATATTTTCAGCCCGCTTATATATAATTCGATAAATTTACTAAATTCGTGAAATGCATCAAATTTTATTAACAGAGCCCCAAGACGCGTTGCAATCGAACTTCTGCCTATTGAACGCATTTTTCCATACAAGAATTCATTTCAGCTCGTCGAGTTTGCGCAAGTAGAACGCCGAGACGTATCTCGAGATGGCAAATATTTTAATTCAACGTTCTAACGGAATATTCGTTACGTCATACGTGGAAAATTCCAATTATAGCACATTCTATCAATTGTACACTTAGGTAACATGGCGTTTTATCTTTAATCTTCCTATCTATTTCTCGCGAGATATAAAAGTCGCTCGGAGTGAAACTTGCCGAGGTCCAGACGTTTCGGTGGATTTAAATACAAATACGGAAAAATGGCAGGAAATAATAGCAAAGTTTAAAAAGAAAATGGCACAGGGAGCGTCGTCTATAAAATTCGGGCGAGTGGGAGCGAAACTGGTAGGTGGGCAAAGAGAAGAATCGCGTGGCAATTTCACGGGCCTGGTACACGGTGCTTAATCGAGCCTATTCTTCACGTGGCCCGGCCTTAACTCTTACCTATCGAACCCTCGATTGGAATCTTAATGTCGGATGTGAGGCAGGAAAGTAACGAGCAGCAGCACGTGTATCGCGATCGCGACACTGAGATCGTGGTCGCGAAGTCGCACGGCAGCCGGGCCATAAGCCCGATTAATTCTCCTTTAACGGTAATATTCCATTAATCCGTCGATAAACATTGCACCGTTATCACGCGGTGGGGGTGGCGAGGAAGCGGGGCTGGAGGCGGGCGGGAGGCACCGATAGCATTATCGTTAATTACACAATGCTGGAACGTGTTTGGGTAAGCAGAACGCGGGAGGACGCGTTCCGTCATCCATTGAATCGAGTCTGCAGGATAAATGCAACTGCTTTCCGGGACGGTGGCCGTTTCAACAGGCAAGTGGGTTAGCCGGCGAAACTCCGCCTGCCGTAACCTTCTTTCGTGTCTCGTCCCGAAAAACAGTCGGCCTCGATACCCTGGCAGAAACCGTCCGAAAAGTTCGACGTATCCGTCTCCGGGACACACCGATCCCTCCTTTTCTTCCTCTTTCTCTCTTCCCGCGTGAATAAATCCGCCCGTGTGTCCGTCTCCGTGCATGTGCCCCTTCGTCTCGCGTGTTTGTACGCGGGCTACCGTACCAACCTTCTCTCGGCTTACCCTCTACAGCCGTGCAATTATTATGCTAATACGTGGAAATAAAACTTGGAAGCCTCGTTCCCCGTCTCTCTCCCTTCTATTCGCCGCCCTATTTCTTTTCCGATCTCGTCTCCCTTCTTCGCTCTCCCTCTCTCTCTCTCTTTCTCTCTCTTTCTTTTCCTCTCACCCCTGCTCGTGCTCCCTTTCACGGTTTTTGTCCCCTGACCAGTCTTCGTTTTCCTTCTTATTCCCTACCACCCGGCTTCATACGAGGTCCCGTTATTATTATTAAATGGAATCTCAAGGCTGGCCAACCAGATCGATATTTATCGGATTGAATCGGCGGGGTTGCGCTGGCCGACAACGTGGCTGGACGATGGCGGTGGATGTCGGGAACCCGGTGACGATGGTAATGTTCCTCCGCTTCCTCTCAGTCTTTTTACCGCTTTTCTTCCCGCGAGTCCACGCGTTCTCGTCATTTTTCTTCCCGCGTCGGCTCAACAGATTCGCACCGCCGCGTCTCCTCGTGGAAGCTACAGTGGAACTTTGTCGATTGTTCGGTGGATAGGCGTTGGAAGGAATATTCGAGTAACGCGATACCTAATTGGCGTATTAAGGGAATCAATCTCGCGAGAGCGATCTCGAGATCGTGCGATCGAAATGTCAGAATGTGATTAGATTAACGTCGTTACTGGGAATACGATTTCTAGGTTGTAGCAACGTGAAAGTATGACAGGAGCAGCGCGAGTCTAGCTACACGCGTATCCGTGGTTGTTGGGAAAAACGACGTATGTCGCTTTTTCTATTTTTGAGATAAAAAAAATCTTCGCTGGTGGAAGATTTGAATATTCGGTTAAGTTAAATAATTTTTTCGAAAATATGAAATTCGTTTTTTTTTTCTTCTTTTTTTAATCGACGAATACGTATAGCGAACATTTTGCAGTCCAATGAGAGAATAAATTTGAATTCTTTGAAATTTTGATGTGCAGGCTGTTCGCAGAATCGTGGTATCATAACTGGTGATTCTTTTCGTGATACTTAGTCGAGAATATAGAATAAAGTTTTGTCACACGGTGCTTCATTTTTATATCAAACAGTATGTATCGTTTCAACGAATAGGAAGCCGGAAGTTTCGGTATCTGATTTATTTTGGTAACTTGCAATTGTGAAAATGTCGTCCCTGACGTTGCAGATAGATTTTTGCTCGCTGAATAAACGAAACGCGAACTGATCGCATTTCCCTCGAATTTTCAAGCTCGATTTTCTCGAAAATGAAGCTCCGTGCGAAAAAAGAACTTTATTTTACAATTTTTCGTTCGCGATCAGTTTTGTTCAAAATTTAATAATCACCTCCTTGCGAGCACTCTGCGTGGATGATTAGGATTGCGAATTGAAGTGCGTAATAGTCAGGTGTCGATCGGGGTGAGTTGCACGAGATTTCTACTTTGTCGCGTTTATCAAATCAGACGCAACAAACGTTTCGTTTTGCGAAGATATCAGTCTTTTATGGAGAAAAGTAGGTTCTTATTGAAGTAATTTAGCTTCTCCGGGCATAAGATAGATTGTGTCTTTCGTAATATAATCAGGAACCTGTTTTATTTCCGCATCCTTTGTAAGAACCAACAAGCTTCATTATATTTATTTCTAATGCTAAATCGAGTCGAATGAAAGAATCGTAACGAATTATTATCGATTTGCGAATTTAGCTAATAACATGTTGTCATAAATTATTATATTAGAGAGGTTAATTTAAGAGAAATACAAGTACATATTTCATACAAATTTTACTTACAATCCTAATTCGAACAACAACAACAACAACAATGATAATAATAGTAATAGTAATAATAATAATAATAATAATAACAATAATAGTAATAATAATAGTAATAGTGATGATAATAATAATAATACGAATAATCCAAATAATAATTACATTTATTTATCTTCAGATAAAATTATCTGCCCGTAAATTATAAAATTTCTAATTCGTCTAGTTGGATCAGAATTAGCAAACTGTTTGAAAATAAAGGGACGAATTTTCGCGAAGTAACAAGTATTCGTACATTTTATAAGTTCACGATGAATTTAGGATTATTCAGATCGGTACTTCTTTTAAGTATTTATTTATTTATTATCAACGTTTTTTTCCTATTCCTCTGTTAAAAAATTTTATCGTTTGTTTTGTAACGCTTCTTGTTATGTCTTTTATTAATTTTATTATTAACACTAGAACTACCGATCTTTAACGGGTACCTAACTATAACGTGCACAGATTATAGTAATTTCAGCGATACGATGAATACGAGTGAATATATCGATTACAGTTCTTTCTTAATACGAGTTGATACCAATTTTATTCTTAAAGCAGGTGCATGTGTTCGGTGATTGCAAAAAGGAAAATTCTGGGACCAGTCATTTTCACTGGGTTGGTAGTTCTAGTGTTAAATGGAATTTCTTTTGTGTGCAAATTTAACAAATATTCTGGTCTCGCAGTCCCGGCGCTTCATCCTGTTCTTAAATTACAAATATTCGTTCAAATATTCCAATGTTACACGGTGAATTAATCCAAAGGCATTTCTATCCTCGCTCTGCCCACTAAACGTACACCTACCCAGATTATATGTGAATTTCGTTGCATTAAAAGGACAATGTGTGTCGATACTTCATTCGACAACTTCATTTAGTGTCTCAGGTTCTTCTCGTTGAAGATGTCCTGCATATCCCAGGAAATAGGACGTAACGTCGATTTCCCGTCTCCTTTTTGGCAGACAAGTTTCATTCCATCGGTCGCATTGACGCTTTTCTCGTTTTCCTTCTTTTCCGCCATTTTTCCGTTAATTTTCCTTTTGCCGATTATCGGGCAGCTGCGAGTATCTCGTCACTCTTTCTTTTTCCGTCAAAATTCTTCGCGAGATACTTGGGACGAAATTTCTTCGTAGACCAGTGGTGTCCGAGTGGTCAATGACACTTCCAAATTCGAAAATGGAACGCATTCGTTGATGGATCGTTCGGATTAGAAATTCGAGTGCCACGATCGATTTGAGAAACGATCGCTCCGTGACTGGAAAAAGTAGACAAAGAACCACTGACAGACGCGTGTGTGGGTGGCAGTGTATGTTCGTTGCGATAAAACAATAACTGGTTGGAGCTGATACACTTTCGACTCGCTTCGATGCGAGTATTTTCGATTCGATTATTCGACAAAACGACGTTCGAATTAACGGTTAAGAATAGACGAAATGAATATGCATTTAAAAAAAGAAATTAAACTCTGATTACTTTCATGTTATACGGTTATATTAAATATTTGTCATTTCCATGTAAATTTTATATTCATCGGAGTGGAACGAAAATTAAATTGATAAAATTATAAACGATCGAGAACGGGAATTTAACCCTTTGCACTCGATGATTTTTTGGCTAGAGCAGAGTAGAAATTCAAATATTCTCTACTAAAATACAGATGATACCTTTTTGAACAGTAAATACAGAATTGTATAATAGAATTGTAGAATTATTTGATTTCGATACCTCGCACACTATTACATTAAATTCGATATATCAATTAATATCGATGTTCCAAATTTGATGAAATGGCGACTGAAGCTCACTTCTCGAGTGCAAAGGGTTAATTAAGGAAATAAATTATTATAAGGAAAATAAAAATGTTGGGGGTTTCGATTTTATGCACTTGTCTGTAGATGATTCTATCGAACTTGCGTTATTACATTTTAATTCGTATAGATAAATATACGTTAAATAATAAATTCGCGTGTTAAGGAGAATTGCAATATTTATAAACGATCGAATGGTATCTCGGACAGTTGGAAAAGATTGTAGTACGACTGTCGAAAGACGATAAAACGAAGATTTCTGTATAAAGAAACTCTTCTTTTCTCGAAAATTTACAATTACTGTATCTGTGAGATGTAATCGCGTCCTTTATCTCGGCGATAAGGCCCTAACTGGCTAAGGCGATACACGATATTTGTAATATTTTACGTTCGAGCGTTTACATTTCGAAAGAGAGAGAGAGAGAGTCTGGATGAATCGAGGCAAATTTAACCGGCGTTCTGTCTAGAAATAAGATTATCAATATTTTTGGTTCGGCCTTTTATTTGTTTTAATCACGGCCGTCTGTGTGTATAAACCAACGCGATTAAAATAACGCGAATTCGGTTTATACGCTTCTCTTACATTTTTCTTTTTCGTCATTCGAGAAATACCGATGCACGATTTCTTGTACGTTCTTGAACGCTGTATCGTTTTAATTGCTTAATAATTAATAATAAATTACAAGGTTAGCTCGAACGTTACTAAAGAAACCCATTTGGAGTAGCAGTTTATTCTTGCTTGGTACGGAAGGTGCAATTATTTCGATTAAGCGTTACGTTATCTTCGTGTTTCGAACATCGCGTGAATCTATTGCGCTTAAACGCGCGTTATTTTCCGATTTTAAGTAAAATTCGACTGTAATTCTTTTCCCAAGGAAATGTCGAATATTTTCGCCAGTAGCATATATACGCGAGTTGCAGTGCAAGGAATTCGCGAAACACTTGGCAAAATATCGACGAAGTAGGTTAATAGAAGAATAATTAAGCGACAGTGACACGTGAAACGTGTTTATTGAATTTCTTAAATCGATAACTTGGTAAGCAGCTGTCGATATGTATCGAAAAAAGGTAAAAGGTTATCATCGCGGACGAGGATCATACGATGTACTAAAACGGGAAAATTTTGTATTGCATTACTTACGTAACACTAGTAATCAAATTTTTTTTTCCCGTTCAATTTCAGACGAGTCGGTTATGTAAAACTTGAAATCGTGTCATCGGTTATTTATAAGTTCCTTTTATACTTGACACTTCGCGATCTTTCAAATTTTGAAGTTTTCGGTAGCATTAGCTAGTTCTTCAAAAGCTTACAACTCTCGAAACGTAATAGAATAATTAAATTAAATTAATTATTTGGAAAAGACGTAGATTATTTTTATAATAATTAAAATAAAAGTATATAAGGAAAAATGTAAGTGAAAGTTTTTAAAAATTTCAGTTACGAAATTGAAATTAAATAATAATAAATTTAATATCAATTTTCGTATGAAAATTTGAAATGACTTATATTTCTAAAATGTAAATATAAAATTTTAATTACTCGGTTTCTTGAATTATCTTTTACCGTTATCAATTTTTTCTTAAATGTCTCTTAGTTATTTATAAAATTTTAATAATTCACACATTTTGTTAAAGAAAAAAAATTATCTTCAACGTAAACGTCGAGTAATGAATAATTTTCCAAAATTGCTAGCTTGACATAATTGAAATACGTTTAATGGTATTATATCGTATTATCATGGTAAAAGTGCACGGTGCTTGCATTATCATAAAAGTAGATAACCAATGATTCATCATTATACTTGGCTCTGTAATTGATCGTTTTCTATGTACTAGTAAATGACTATATACTTGTTTAATAGTTGTTTCGAGAAATTACGTTTCTAGGATTCGGTTTTTAACGCTCGAACTTCACACAACGCATTCTTATCGTCTCGGAACTAGTGAATCTACAACAATTTTTCACTATTGTCACATTTCCACTTCCGTGAAAGATAAGCTCGATTCGGTGTATATTTTTACTTTCCAAAATCAGTCAATCAGTAAAACATTAACGAATCCAGATTTATATATTCTCTCGCTTTCCACGCAATTACCAGTTTCCTCTCAAAAAATACAATCATCATTTACACACCTAATTAAAAATTCCTCTCGCAATTTGAAATTTCATCGAACAGCGAAAATTTTTACCAAATGACAAAATTAAAAATTGACGCGATAAATAAATTACATAAAATACTCTCGTTAAACGTATTTCGCATGGAGCAATTAACGCTAAACCTACCATAACCTAAATGACCGTTTTCTCGATATCTGCCGTTATTCCATTTTGTAAAAACTCTACTGCCTTTTTATTCACCAATTATTTGGTGGGTTTGGTGTTAATAATAAATAATTCGTAGTTACTTTAACGCTATAATTACCAGTCTGTGATATATACTTAAATATAATACATATAATTGATATTAATTAATACGATATAACGAAAATAAAAGAGTGTACATAATCGTGACCCTGTTTGAACGAAAATCAGTATAATTTTTACCAAAAGCAGCTGCGTATTTTCATCGATCGCGGAAATAAAATGTCCGAAACGAGTCATTCCGAGCATGGTAATTTTAGCGTTAAAGAAAGTCGAACGAAAGGATGCGACTCTTCGAGACATGTCCTCGTACCTTGCTGGCTCACCATCTGTCAGGCACCAAACGCAAACACAAGTACCGAAACCGGGGTTCTAAAGGAAGTCAGTACCTGTACCGTTCCTGGCAATCTCGACGAACCGATCTCCCTCGAGCGATCGATCCTAGACACAGCACTGACCAACGGGTTCCGCAATTTTTCATCCTCCTCTGCTCGAATGTGGTCGCTGAAAATTATCCGGCAGACGTATCCTCGGCGTGGTTGGGTTCGCGAAGAGACGCGAAACTACGTGGTTCCTTTATTGCACACAACCAGTCCGTAAACTCGCCCTATCGCAGTCACGATAAAGCTCTCCCCTTTGTAATAGACGATCTATTTTTACGCAGCCGATCCGGCACGCTTATCGCGAACACACTAAATCGGCTGTTCGCCGACATAAGCGTTTTTTCTATCTGCTGCGTCCCCGTAGCAACCCACTTCAACCATCAATTAGCGCTCTTTCATGTTTTTCCACCGAGGGGGGAGGGACAATTAATGACTCGCGCCTCCGACTTATCCTTCGTACATGACTCGTGTAATTTGTCCCGCGAGATTAGACGACCGGAAAGAGTTTCCCGAGGGTTCCTGATCTCGGTTCCTAATTCCACTAGTTTTTCCCGCAGACGATCGGTGGTCGAAGGGAGAACCGGTGGACGAATAGCAACGATCCTTTCGAAGGTGATCCTTTGAAGGTGACAGTGGGTATTAGGAAGCAATCCTGGTGAAGCAATGGTGATTATTGCCGAGCATGGGCACCAACGGAGTTTCGAATATCGCGTATTTGGTTTTGAGAGATTAAGAAATTCTTATCGCTTTAATTTTAACCTACGATTATCGCGTTAGTCGAATTTTAATGGTTAATTGGCTTTAAAAGCCAACCAACTAGCGATTTTTGAACGATGGGGATAATACAAATTTTGGACGTTGCATTTTTAATTTTAAGCTAAAGTTGTCGTATTAGTCGAATTTTAGTCGCTAATAAGCTTTAGAAAGCAAGGAACTAGGGATTACTGAACGATAGGGATAATAGAAATTTTGGACGTTGCATTTTTAATTTTAATCTACAGTTGTATTAGTCGAATTTGAGGCGTTAATAAACTTTGAGACCCAAGGAACTAGCGATTGCTGAGTGATAGGGATAATACAAATTTTGGACGTTGCGTTTTCAATTTTAAGCTAAAGTTATCGTATTAGTCAAATTTGAATCGTTAAGCTTTGAGAAACAAAGAACTAGCGATTGCTTAGCGATAGAGATAATACAAATTTTTAACGTTGCGTTTTTAATTTTAAGATTTATCTTAGACGACAGTCCGTTGGCCTCTTGTCAAAGACTCAATGACAGATTTGAATGATATCGGAATTTATCGATCTCTATATGGCTCGTTAATTATTCACGAATCACGGTTTCTTCCTTTACCGCAACGAAGAGATAATTTCTATATTCTGTGAATCTTGAATGCAATATTTAAAAAATAGAATACTTCATTTTAACGACTATATTAACGAGACCGTATAGAATCTAGAGCATAAAAATCTTAGAAGGCGTCTTAAAAATAGGATGTTGATTATGAGTATATTAATATAAGTACAAAAGCTATAAAGGCTGTTGAGCGACAAAGGATGTTTACGAAAGTATTTTATTCTTGCAATATGTCAATATTATTCTGAGAAATATTCTCTTGCTCGATTAACCGATTAAAAACGCAGTGTATGTTACTCGGACCTTCGAACAAATATTCCAAAACGCACGAAATTCTTATCAACCGCCGACCAAGCCAAGTCTCCGTACCGTAATTTCTCAGAGACGAAAACGAAAAAGAAGGAAGACGAGGAAGAAAAAAGGAAAAACACAACAGATGTTCCGATCTCTAATTAGAAGTTTCTCCTGCAATTTGCTCGCTCAATTCTCCATGTTCACCGAGCGGTAGCCTTACTTATGAGAATCATGCATAATCCGACGTTATTTCTGCTCGGATGTAATTTAATAAAGATTCTGCTCATCTCGTGCAAAGCCTTCGACCGAATGGCTCGAAGAAACACGGAGGTGAAATTAATTTGTCGCGGATGTCGTTACCGGAAGCTTGTTTTTTCCCTCCGCTTTGGCTGGTCCTGGAAAAGAGAGAGAAAGGGAGAGAGAAAGAGAGGGAAAAAAGGAAAGATTCTTTACGTCGTCGACTCCGTGTCATCTTAGCTTGGGCGTCACTTTCTGGCGTGACTCGCGGTTATTAATTACCGGCACGAAAACCCGGATATCGTAAACAGCTTCGGTTTTTAGCCGCAGAGGAAAGACTCGTCTCGCGCGGAGGATTCGGACGGGAAATAGATGCTGCCTCTTTCATGCTGACAATTTTACAGATGCCCGTGTTTTCTCGTCTACGTGAACATTGTTTAATGCTTCGCTCTGTCAGATTTCACGAATTCGACTTTCAGAAAGTACGATTTTTGTTTCCGTATGCTAAGACGAGCATTAATTCTTTGCGTTGTCGCGACCTATATATTTCGGCATATTCCTTTTTACCTTGCTTCCGCTTCTTGTCACTGTTTCTCCTGCTTTCCCAATTGTCACGCTGTCGTTTGTATCGATAATTTGTTCGATGCTAATGAATCAATGTGGCGAAGAAATATAGTAAAATTCGCAGGTATGAGATCAAAGGTGGATCCAAGATTATTTTTCCTGTACGACTATGGTTAGGAATATTTCACGTTAGTGCTATACTATCCATTGCTGAAATTTCGATATTTTCGCTGTTAATTATACGAATAATTTGTTGGATGCGAATAAATCAGTATAGTGGAGAAATATAGAAATTATACTTATAACTCCGAAACAATGTTATATTTGCTATAATTATCGTCAAAAATATTTTATATTATTTACAATTGTAATTTCAATATTGTCATGGTCATTTCTATCGATAATTTGTTTGACGTGAAAGAGTCAGCATGGTGGAGAAATATAGTAAAATTCGTAGGTGTTAGTTCAAAGGTGGATCCAAGATTATGTTGTTTCCTGAATTGCTATTCGTATGTTCGTGCTATATTATCCATCGCTATAATTTCGATATTTTCGCTGCCAATTATACGGATAACTTATTCGATGAGAATGAATCGGTATAGTGGTGATATACAAAATTCATAGGCGTGGGTCCGAAACCATGTTATATTTGCTATATCTGTCGTTAAAAATATTTTATATCACCTACAATTGTAATTTGGATATTTTCAGGATCATTTGTGTCGATATTTCTTAGACCGAACGAATTAATATGCGGGAAAATTGTTAGAATGACGAATCAAGGAGTGATGAAAAGGAGATGATGTATTATCCGCGTAATGGTCATTCATCTTGATATATTTCGTATTATTTCTTTTCAATTCTCGTCTTTCGTTATATTCCTTTTATCTTTGCTACTGCTCTGATAACATAGCACAAGATACGTAATTTTAGAATGAACATAAAGCGAAAGAAATATCGTAATAAGTAACTGGAAATTACACGGTAAATCTTATAATTAACGCTGGTTTCGAGTTCGTAAAATATTATTGTGTAATTACGTGTAACTTACGTTCGCTAAATGCATTTATTGAAAGTGGTTATAAAAATTTCAAAAGCACCGTGATTCCTGTGCACGTTTTTTAACGGTATAAAACGTTCATCGATAAATTATTCGTTATAATTATAGTAATAAGAAAGATATTAATTTCAGAATTTCCCGAAAGTTACATACTTTTCTAAAAATATTTCCGCATTTACGCCATAATTTCCGATCTCTAATATACAATTAAATATTATACCCCCGAATAATATTAATTAAAATAGCGCGACGAAGACGAGCAAGTATACATAATTACATTTCAATCTGAATAAAAACAACGTTAATTTCGCTGAAATTAGTTGCACATTCCGAATGATTACAAAACAGAAAATTCCGAACCAGTCATTCTGGCTGGCTCAGTAGTTCCACGATTACCCCTTGCGCTGCGATTTAATTGCGAAAATTTGTTAATTGAGGAAGCATTTAATTCGAATTACCCTCCGTATATTTTCTTCGCGATAATATTGTAAAAACTTGGAAGATTTATCACGTATATTCGTCATGCCGTGACTGTGGCCTGTTTTTCGCTCGGTTTCCTATGAAAACCTTCCATCGAACTAGCCTCCACGTGAAAGGGGTTAACACGTCATTACCGACATAACTCCGAATTCGCGAATATCCAGCGATAAAATAAAACACTGGCTAATCCGGCCGAAAGTTTCTTTCGTTTCGCATTTGCGCGCCGAAATGCGCGCCATCGGAACCCTTTAGCCTCCCCCAACTTCCTGTCCCCGTTTCTCTTTTTTTCCCCTCTCCCGGCATCTTGTCCTTATTAGTTTTCGGATATCCGTATCTGTGCCAGATTCGAGAGGGAGCGAGAGAGAGTCGGTCGAACGGACGGGAACGGATACACCGATGAAACAAGGAAGCAAGAGAGAGAGAGAGAGAGAGAGGAGGAGGAGGTTTAATCGAAAAAATGCGGCATCTCCCGCGGCCGACATCATTTTCTCCCGGCGTCTGGTCTGGTCCGAGGAACGAAATTTCCTGCAGCGAGCGAACGAGCAGAGATCCGAGAGAGGAGTGGAAAGATCACGAGGAGAAGAATCGTTATCAATGGTGTCAGGGTCCCGTGGCTCGTTTTACCACGGAGTTATTCAAGTCGAAGATCGAGCTACTTGATCAGCGCTCGAGTAAGGCGTAATCGCGGTGGTTGAGGTTGCTACTTACGTAGCCGACCTCGTAATCCCTCGTTCCGCTCCTGGTTAATTGTTATCACCGACGCGGCCAGAAGAAAGCGATCGGGAACGAGACCGATAAGCTCCTCCTCGTCGTCGCCGGCGTCGCGACGGAGCTGCTGACGCGCTCGTGGGCGTCGCGAATTTCAGCGAAGGAAATTTCCAACTGCCGTCCTTATTTTGCTTTATTCCATCCTCGGACTGCACTTTCGGCGCCTTTAATGCTCGGGATCCGCTTCGCGGACTCGTTTCTAAGTTCCGCGTATCGCCTCTGATCCGCGGGTGGTCTCTCGGATCGCGCGAGAATATTCTCCAAAATTATCCCACGATTTCCTCGAATTTTTTCAACATCGAGCTTTTTCATCCGATAACGCTTTCTCCCGTAGATAGCGCGTTGGCTGTCACTCTCGTTTCCGAATTCCGAGTTTTTATTTTATAGTAAAATTCGACGTAGTTGCACGGTAGCGGACAACGCTGCAATATCGAACGTACATACGTAGTTTCGTGAATAAATGAAATCGGTTTTAATCGCGTCTACGATCCAGTTTCAACGGGACTAATCGCGTGAAAGTTTAAACGGCCATTCTTCATGAAAGAATCAAACTGTCGACAAAGCCGGGCTCAAAAATAGCGATCTAAAAGCAGCCACTCTGGCACTCAATTTTCCAGTTTCTTACGGCTGTAATTAAAATCGGCGGGAGTAGAAGAGAAATGAGCGACGTATACAGTGCTAGTGTAGCATCGCTATCGATTTAGCATTGGTCGACTTACAAGCTAGCATAGAATACATAAACGCTCGATTAATTTCGATCATTGGGAAAAAATTGCATATTCGTGCACGAGTTTATGGGATCGCGTGTCGAGTGTGCTTGGATAATCGGTTGCGGCGTGGATCGGTAGGATCGAACGTGATCGTGCAGCTTCGATTTGCTAGCCGACGAGTCGTTTAGCCGACTCGAACTCTTTAATTAAAAGGGATCACCGTGGCGAATCGATTTTACGGCAGAAAGCCGTATCACGAGCCGGAGTCCTGCCTGATTCCGTGGTTCGAGGTGTACCTGTATGCCACCTGTAAACGCGTACTCACCGGTTCCGCTCGATTATCTTACCTGATGATAGGTTTATCTAATGGAACTAAGCGTTCGAGATGCGTGTTTCCGTTACGTAACGGATTACCGGCTCGCTGCGTGCACCGTGATTAGGCGAAGATGCGAAAAACGAAGACTCTGGCAAGGAGGCTGCGGCTTGGCTCGCGGAAAGATCGGTAACTCGAAGTTAACGAACAAGAGCAATTTATTTAATCACCGCTCCCGAGTGCGCGCT
>NW_016908487.1:72245-91688 GCF_001483705.2 Eufriesea mexicana | reverse complement strand
TTCCGTTTTGAAATTTTGACACGTAATTCGTTCGGTTAGGTGTAGAAGTCCGTTGCGGTTGGATAATTTCTCAGTTATTTGCCACGGAGGATGCTTTCGGTTTTGCTGCACCTGGCGCTTCGCCGATGCTCCTTAGAGGCACTTCGTGTCGCCGTATAACGAGATAGAAAATTATCGAGGTTCAAGGTACACGTTTTGCTCCATGTTTCTCCGTTTACGCGAAACGTGTAATTTCACGTGACAGGGGGTACCCCGATCGTACTCTATACTCTGCTCTTTTTTAAGAATTTATATTGTCATTTATCAAAGACGAATTAACCCCCTACGGAATTCCACGTTAAAATATACTACCACCTGCTATATACTAGACGTACCGAGAAATATAAATTATAAATAATTAAATACGCATATTTTGTACGTTTATACGTACAGAAACGAGGAGAAGAAATTCGGAATTAAAATGTATAACGACGCGTAAGACATGCGAATAAATTGAAAGCAATTAAACTTCAAGACTCCCGAGATGTTCTGTTCTTTTATCAAAATTGAAAATTCCCCTTAATCGAAAACGAAGTTTGAGATATTCGAATTCGGAAGGAGAAACAAAATTTCCACAAAATTTCTTAAATCTCTAATATCAAGGTATACAATTCCATACCAGACATACGTACCAGAGGATTAGCTATCCTAATCCACGTCACGAAACTTATTCTACCGTTTATCCAGTCTGTCCATGAAAACGGAGACGAATAAAATCGAAAAGATTCGATACTCTAAGGGGGGTCTAATAATATTTAATAAGAACTGGCCGCTAATACTCTTTCCTAATAACTGTCTCTCAATAACTCCTCTCAACGAACTGTCTAGGAACTCTCTAAGCACTGTTCTTTTAACCCTTTTGCGGAGCGAACAACTGGTACCTATGCGAAGATAACCGGACGAATTTACTAATAAAAGCCAAACAAAGAATGACACTTAAGAAATTCAAAATGCAGCATATTACCGAAGAAAGGGAGAATAATGTAATGTCAATTGTGTTTCGATATTCACTGAAAATCTTACGAATAACATCGATATAAAGCACGATGAAAAACATAGAAACAAGTTTCTCTTCTAGAAACAATATTTGCACTTAAAATTAATCATCGTTTGATCACACATTTATGTAAATCGCGTAATACGAAGTACAAGCATTACATATTCGATCATTTCTAATAAAATAACCAATATTAGTCCTGAGAACGAAAGGATAACTCCATGGCACCATCCAGCATAGAATATAACAAAAAATTAAACTCGAAAACAATTTTTAAAATTCTTTTGCAATGAAATGTGGGCAACTTTCACCGCGGCCCATTGTCTTCCGGCGGAAGACAGATCTTCGTTGGAGTTCTAGGAAGACCTCGTCGAGGCCCAAGGACAACAGCCACAGTTAGGGATGCTAGACACCAAGCTGGGGCATTTGGATAGAGCTCAGAGGAAGAGGCTACGGACACGCGAAGACAAGGCGACGAAGAGGGGACACGCCCTATAAAACAGCGAGGGATGCGCTTTTGGGACACTATCCGACTTTTTGAAAGCGTAGCGTGCAAAGATATATCGTCGTTCGGCACTAAAAGGGTTAAGGACGGGCCTCCTTTGTTCATTGATCGCGGATCAAGCGGATTTGAGACTCCGGTTATCATTGCTACGTGTTCCTCACTCACGCCGCCTTATCGGTAACCGGAGCTCGCCTGATCTTATATGTTCTTACAATATCGAATATTTCAAGACCAGCCAGAAAAGTAACAATTGTCAGATCAGCGAGGTTCTCGCGTTTGCAGCCGTCGTCGCATTCCGCTTCGATCAGTCACGATCTCCGAAACGTCGATCGTCCCCGATCATGCTCCACTTTGTTGCGACCGCTGGGAGAACCGGCATGAATCCTCTACGGCGAGAGAAACCGATTTTCCCGAAGACTCGTTGGGATGCCTAACGAGCGAAGAAATTTCGGCGCGCGATTCGAGATACCGTGGATTTAACGCGGGGTTCGCGTGTCGAGTTCTATATCCCGCGAGGCGATCTCGTTCCAAATGCCTTAATTTATCAGGGGCCGGCCGGAACACGGTCAGGTCGCGAGCAGAGGCGAACTGTCGCGCGCAACTGGAACGCGGCATCGTCCCCGCGATTCTTCCGCCACGGGCAATTAACCATTTCGCGGAGATCCTCGACGCCGATCATCCGAGTTTCGCCTCTCCACGCCACCGTTCCCGGCAATTCGACGTTGGCCCAGGCGTCGCGACGCCGCGTGGGCGTCGGGCGCATCCATCATGCCTTCCCGTGAATTACCACCGCTCCCAACCTCTAACCTAAGGGCTTTCCGAAGGAGACGCAACGCCGTCGGCAAGGGGGGGACCCCGGCGAGAGCTGCGAACAGAATCTCCCGCTACTCGACAACACTTTTCCCGCCTCTTTCCTTTCCTTTCATTTCGATTCCTTCTACGCCTCCCTTCGCGTCTACTTCTTGCTTTCTCCAATCCCGAATTTTCTCCTATCCAGATGTTCTACGATTTTACACATTTGCGGTACCCGTGACTTTTGACTTAATAAACCTTCTGCATCTTATGAAACTTCCTTTCATTTCGCTTTCTTACGATACCCTCTACGCGTCTAGCCTCTCTGCTTCGTTTTCCTCGAATCTTGAATTTTCTTTCATCCAGATGTCGTATATTTTCATATCCTACAGTTGTAGTACCTGTGACTTTTGACTTAGTAAAGCTTCTATATCGCGTGAAACTTCGTTTCATTTCGCTTTCCCGAGCTACTCTCTTCGGGTCTAGCATCCGATCCTTGTTTTCCTCGAGAATAATTTTTATTTCAATTTTGTGGTTTCTCTTTTAATCCGTGGTACGTAATTGCGATATCTGACATGTGACTGGGTCCGTGAATCACGTGGATTCTTTCGGCCGAAGAGAATTTATTTTCTCGCGATGGTTTCTTTCGTCAAACGTGCAGTGGATACGAAGATTTTTGTTCGTCGAGCAATCTTGTAATTGGTCCTTGATTTATGAATCCACGTATATCCGCGTGTTAGCCGTGTTATTTAGTGATTCACGAGTAATTCGGTTGGAGATCAGTAGGGGATCGGTACGTTATCACGATGGAACAACTCGTTCCTTATCTAATAACGATTCTGTACCAATTAAACCGATTAAGTTGCACTTGTAAAACCTGAATACCTTAATAAGATCTACAAGTCTCGCTAGTCCGCGTATTCCATGCCGAGCTATCTTCGGCTCATCGTCCGATTATCTTCGAAATAAACCACGCGAACGTCTAGTTCGTTAAACCGAAAATACGAATTTACATTATTTTAAATACGTCTATCTCGAAACGATGCTCCCGAGGACTCATTATTCCAGCATCGTATTCTCCGCCATCCGTTACCCTTTACACGTTCCCTGGTGGAACCCGTTCCTTCTTCCCGGAGCATGGCAACGTAAAAATACCCGGCAGTTTATGCCGGTAACAAAAGGAAACAGGATGGAATAATTCAACGATAAACTAACAGGTGTACTCGTATGGCGTTTGGAAATAGTTAGAAGACGAAGACGATTTTCGAGGAATCGGCTCGTAATTTTACCCCGGGTCAGTCACTCGGAGACCACGGACAGTGACGAATAATGGATATTCTGTCGGTGATGGAGAGGAAGGAAGGGAGAAGTGGATGGAGGTCTCCGCGATAAATTCGAGCTATATTTTTCACGGTGGAACCATCGCGCTTCCACGTCCTCATAACCGGCACAAATTGCGCAAAAATACTACCACGTATAAATTGTGGGGAAATCGGCGCACGCCGACAGTCCGGAACTCCCGGATCTAATTTGAGCGAAAGCCTTTTCCGCTTCTGACCGTATCCTCTTCCCTGTATCGTATACAGGCGACAAAAATGTCTCCATATTCATTTTTAAAAATGTCCGCGAGTCCGCTCCGAGTCGTCTTTTGATGGATACATCCACCACGGGTTTCCTTCTCTCGATTATCGCCGCGGATCCTTGCTGCGTGGTCGCAGGACTCAACGTTCATCGCGTTCCGGTGTATTTAACGGGAATCGTTCGAATTTAAAAGGCGGATTAAAAGTCGCAATTTTGGAAAATCGCTCTTTCTCGTTGGAGTTCGAGTAAAGAAACATTGTATATATCGGGAAGATATAAGGAAGACTGGTTGGAAGAAAGGGTGTTAGAAAAGCTGCATTTGGGAAATCGGTTTTCCTCTATTTTGAAATATAAAAATGCCTTTGTTATTAATCGACTGAATTTTCAAATATCCAATCAGAGATATCGCCATGTCGTACAGAGTAATATCATCCGTGTATAAACAAATTTTGCGATATTTCGCCAACTCGTTGCATTCCAGGAATATTTTTATTCCATAGAGCAGCAACTCCAACGCGCTTCACTATTGAGAAGCATTTTCCAAATGAATGTTTCGTTCTGAGAAAAAAAAATATGAAACATTGTATATATTGGGAAGGAAACTGGTGGAAGGAAAGGTATTCGGAAAACTGCATTTGGGAAATCGATTTTCCTCAATTTGAAAATATTAAAATCCCTTTGTTATTAATCGACGGTATTTTTAAATATCAAATCAGAGATATTACCAAGTACAATACTCTAGAAATATTTCTATTCCATAAAGCAGCAACTCCAACGTGCTTCACTATTGAGAACCATTTTGAAAATGAATATTTCCTTCTGAGAAAAAAAATATAAATATCTGAACATCTGTTATTTCATTTTCAGTAACTAATTGCAGATCCCCGTTGTCTCGTTGTGCCAAAAATTTCTGAAACAAAAACTAGTTTTGCTCGAAATTTCAATTTCGGCACAGTTAGGTCTTTCTCATCTCCACCCTTCGATTATCGTATCGATATACGCTCGCCCTCGACTTGGTGCTGGAGTTATTCGAAATCGAAAGTTCCAGGTACTCTGTCCAGCGTTGGAAAGTCGATGAAATTGGTCGGCCATGTTTGACACCTTTTACCCCGACTTTATTAACGCGCCGGGCAGTTTACAAAAGCAGGCGTGAAACTTGGTTTTGAAAAGCTGGATCAGTCGCGAGTGTCCCGGACGGGCCAGTGTGGCTGGCCTATGGAGAAATTACCACTAACCGGGAAAGTTGGGAAAACAAGCGGACGAGGGAAAGCGGACGGGAAGCTTCGATCAATTATCTGCACCTATGCCACGATAAACTTTCCAACTTCTCTGGATATCGTGGGAAAGAGGTACCGGGGCAAGGTCTGGTCCGAGCCGGAGTCGATAAAGGAATCTATTACCGCAGAGGAGGACGCGGACTGCCGAATTTTTCAGATTACAATATAGTGTTTCTTTATCTGGCCAGGGAAACTGCTGCTCTCCTCTCCTCTCCGCTCCTTTCCGGACCAAGCCAGCGGCGAGTTTCTTTCCTCGAGGAGATTTGTGGGCTCGAGCGTGGGGACTTTATTGGAAGCAACATCGCTGACGTTGGTTGTTCGCGTGTTAATATTAATTACCTTCTGCCTTGACGTACTCGTCCGTGGCTCGCCAGGGATCGATTTATATCGTGGCACACGAGCGGACAAAGAAACGTCCGAGTTTCAATTTCTTCGATCCTCTTCTCTGTTGCGTCACCCTTTTTTCTAAGGACAGTGCAATTTCGCGACCTTGTATATATGTACGCAAATCCAAATTCACGATTAGCTACGATACATGTTCACCAGATTTCTTAGGAGACGAACAATTTTTTCAAAAGATTCCCCATTTTCGTGATAATATCGTAAATTATTGGATTTTTGGGGAGTTCGAGAAATTGTGGAGTAGGAGTGTCAAATATAAATTCATGATTAGCTATAATACTTGTCCACTATATTTGCTTGGAAACGTGAACAATTTTTTCAAAAGATTCCTCTTTTTCGTGATAATATCGTAAATTACTGGATTTTTGGGGAATTTGGAAGATGATGGGGTAGCAGTGCGAATGCTTATCGTCGAGTGATGGCGTGTGTGTTGATACGTAATGTAAGGATATTTGTTTCATGTACGAGAGGACAATCTTGTGGTCGGAATGTTTGGTGATTTTTATGGGGTGGAGTTAGTCGCAGAAAGGAAAAGGGACAGAGAGAGAGAGTATATATAGTTAGTGAGAGACAAAGAGTATCATATAGATAGAAAAATATAGTGTAGAAAAATTATAATTATTAACTTCACATATCCATTTTTTGATTAACATTAACAGTATTTTATAAGCGTACATTATCGTCCAATTTACTCACAATTTTTGTTAACGAATCAAGTTACTCAAACGAGTAATTAGGTTTAAAAGAAAAGAATCATTGGGTGTTATTATACTTCACTCCTTAATAACAGAAACAAGCGAAGTTTCGAAATTGCATATAAATGACATTTCTTTGGAGAATTCACATTTGGGTTTTCCTCGTGTAAGTAATACAATAGCAATAAGAAAAACTTAAGAAACTGTCTCGATTTTGATAGTGAATGTTAAACACTTTTATTGTTACCCTTACCAAAGTTCGAATTGCGTTTTACACTATTCTTTGTAATTTTCACATTTCATTCGGAGAAAGTTGCAATAGAATATTTCTGACTTATGATATTGTACATTTTAATGTCATTTTGCTGACGAATATCAGATTTTCCAAGCAAATGACACTCATTTTGGTGTTAAGGGGTGGAGTACTATAGTTTCCAATAGCTATTTTTTTTTTTAAGTTAAGAACCCATCTGAATATCATTCCTTGTAACATTTTTCCACAAACATCTGGTGTATTGTAAAGATAGAAGCATCTTTTACGACTAGGTAACTTAGTTTCGAACAGTGGCATACGCGCAACAAGGGGTATATGCGTTAACGTTTGTTTCAAGAAATCTAAAGGTATCGAGAACATGGTTGGAGGAATTGAATGGGTAAACGTAAAAAGAGATGGAATGCGAAGAGATAAAGTAGCTTTTACGAACTAAAATTTATGTTACCCGTAATTTTAGCTCATGCGTAGAACGAAGCACATGTATACGAATTTTTAAAAAAGTGCAGAATATCGTGTATGTAACAACGCGTTGTAATCATGGAACGTAGAAAATATGTAAATATTACGTTGAAGCATTTACATAAAAATTTTCAAATTTTATCATGAATTTTTTACTCGTGGAAATAACTTGAAATACTGCAGAGTTTAAAATATTTTATAGCCTGCGATTTAAATAACGTAATTAAAGTGCTACGTATTTCGAGCACAAGTTTTTCGAAAATTAAGCAACACTTTCTGTATACATCTTTGTTCCTTCCATACGCGAGGACTAATTTTTCCAATTGTCTGTTACTTTCCATTTCCACCTATTCTATTTCCTCTTTCAATGACAAAGTCCGTGGCTATGGAAGAATTTCTTTCATCATATAACGAACACAAAAAAAAAATAATTGTTAATATCTATAAATTGTCACATATGCAGGCACTGGTATGTAGCCTACAATAGGTAATTTCCCCATTCAGGGTCGATCAATAATAATGAAAAATGTGAGAAGTAAAAAATCACGTCCAAAAGTAATCGAGACTCGTAATAATTTTTATTTAGATCTATAATTCTTGAGAAATGTACCATAATTTCTCGAGACACGAGCAGGGACTCTAGTATTCATCGAATTCATCGCGAGTAATCTATCGCGAAACGTCGATGGGACGCGAAACCAGAACGTCAGAAATACATCTTTAAGAGAGTCGTTGAAAAGGAAAAAAAAAGGAAAAGAAAATTAGAATAGAAAAAGAAAATGGATAAGGGGAGGAGAGAGACGCCGGAACGAGGATCGGCCGATCATCAAAGAGGGAAGCGATCCGAGGCGAGCGCATCCGGGAATACCGTTTCCTCGCTATCTGAAAATAAGGAAATGGAGAGGAAACTGATTGGAGCTGTTAACGTAAATACGTGAATCGATGTACGCGATCGGAAATCGGGATTAGCGAATTGGCTCACTGTTTCTCCCTTATATCCACTTCTACCGCTCCTCCCATTATTCCCTTCTACTCTCCCTCTGTCTACTCGTGTCTCCACCCTTTCCCTCTGTCTTTGCTTCCCTTCGCCATACCACGACTATCCCACGACCATCCCACGACCGACCCACGACCGTCGCAGCGATTCTCCTTTGCTGTTCATTTTTCCGTCTCTTCCTTGCCCCTCCTGGCTCTCAGATCTCCCCTCAGTCACCGTTGCCAGTTCACCGACAGTCGCAATCGAACGTTCGATCTTGCATTTGGCTGCCAGTCTGGATTTCTGATTTGAGTGGTTGCAATCGGGCGGAATCCGCTCTCTCGTACAGCTCGCGAGTCTCCGGCCGAATTAACCGAGTGTTCCTTGTCGCAGAATTACGCGCGGATAGTCATTGTGTCCGTGACGGTGAGCTGTGTCCAGGACCCTTGGCCTGCACCCCAGGCCTGGTCCAGCGCTCCGTTTCTCTCTCTTTCTCTCGTCGTTCCAACGGCTAATTTTCCTGACCACCGCGATTTTCGGATTTCCACAGGGGTCGGTTAGGTTAACGACCTCGAAGACCGGCCGATGTTTGGACGCCTAACCCGCCATTTCTTTGCGACAAAATCGTCTTGATCCCATAATAGAGGCTCCTCTCTACTGGATACCGAGGGGTAGGTCAGGGTCTCCTTCGGCACTGTTTCAGCCAGTCTTCCATCTTGTTTCGTGACTCGTCTTTGTAGTTAGATCGGTTTAACCCTACGATGATTGCTTTTGTGCCCACCATTGGAATAGATTCGTGTATTTTCGTCGGTTGCTGTGATTTTCAGATTTATTTTTTACTCCTACTTCCTATTTTACTTTGATTGGCAGCTTCAAGGCTATGTTTGACTATAGATCCCATTGTGAGGTCTGTCTCTTTGTCGCATTATAATCTTGCTTCTATGATGGCCTTTGTGCTAAGTAAGCGAGGTAGTTTGTTTCGCCTTTGCGAACCGCTGGTGCCTGTAGGCAGTATGATGAATTGATTTATGCAGTACTTTGAAACTCTAATACGCGAAACGATGGTCTAATTTTATTCCACGTTCGAACAACAAAGAACTGCCCGAATTACTTTAAATGCCGTACCTAAATTTCTCAAGCTTATCGAAATTTTTATAAAAATTCAGCGTCGATGTAAATCTCGGTAATTCGTGCACCTCGAAAGGGTCTATGACTCGCGTGACGAGATAAAAATGGAAAATATCTCGTTAATATTTTTTCGTTTTAGTATCGGAATTAGAGCACACGCGTATGATAATTGTACTTCATTTACGAGGGTTTGTAAATATTTCGCGTTACGCGAGATTCTCTCTTGTAACATCGACGTGATTATTAATTTAATTTATAGAAATGAATGCATACGCAGGTAAAAATTAATCGTACGCGTATGATTTTTGAATTTTACTTTGGGAATTAAATTAAACCCAGCAGTTCGATGATTCATGTCAGGACAGTCTCATCAATTTCATTTCTCCCTATCCAGCAAGATTTTTAATGCATCGAAAAGCAAATGGAGGAACGTTGGAAATATCTACTCCGTCTTTTTTCTCCGCCATCGTGATTACGTGGTCCTATGAAATATTAACATCCCCGATGTCGCCACGTGTACAGCTGACATTTATACAATATTTATAAAAATTATCCAGTACCGATGACACTTTGTTATTTAATTTCCACCGTGCTTTAAAAACTACGCTACATTGACAGAGAAAAATCGCTTTCGAATTAAAATTGCCAGGCACGGAATGAAAAATTAATTAAATTATTTCGTACTGCGAATACCTCGCTCATCGAGTACAATTTTCCACTAATTCTTCCCATCGCCAACTAACCTCCTATTGTAATAAATTATCCAGAATCTCGTTCCATGCTCAGCTTTATCCCATAAAATCTGAGAAAAATTCTACTCTCGCGGAACTCGAATTTTCGATAAATTCATTTTCACGAACTTTCAAAATCCCTTGTTATTTACCTTATCACTCGCGATTATACGTCGTGCAACGTGTTCGTTGATTCTTCGTCGAATAAAACGGGACACCCTAGCCCCGTATGTGGCTTCTTTGCGAGAAACTGTGATCGATAAACGCTCCGATGCAGCAATTTTCAGTGGAAAGGAAAATGTCGATCACGAGAATCTCTCGGTTCGAAAAGGTCTGGCGATCACGGTACTCTTGGCTCGTTAATAATTATCATCCGGCGGAATCGGTTTGAAAACGCGTGCAGGGGTGTTCTTTATCGTTTGGCGATTTGCTGTCGGGCGTGGGTGGACGGGACACACAGGTATTAAGCGGCCGAGCGATCGATCCCGCATCGATCGATCGGCAAATGCTTTTTACGAAATTGACCTCGTCGATGGAATTGAATTAATGTGTACCGAGATGTTCGTGCAGATTGCTGGGATGGTCTTGTTGGCAGTCTTGGCCGATCGCTTGTCGGCCTCTATCTAATTACCTTAGAACATAAACGTCAGCGACACAACGCGATGTTAAAAACTGCCCCCCGTATCAGTGTTTTAATATCGTTAACATCGTGGTTACCGTAGAGGCGCGGGCATGCCGATAAAACACCGACTGCTTTCGGAAATGCCGCGACAACGACGGATTATGTCCTATCTTTTGCGGTCGAGTGTCTTCAATGATAAATAAACCGATTTAATTTACAATTTTTTATTTTATTATTTATCTACCGATATTGTTAATTATTGTTACCTATTTTTCATAAATACGATAGATTTTACTTTGATCGAGTATTACACTGAACCTATTACGTATTATACATAGGTACGTAGCATATCGATGACAATATACAGTTATTTAAATATCTTCGTCGTTTCAAATAATTCAATAACAATAACTTTATGTACGATGATTTCATTTTGAAAAATGTTTCGTTTTAGTAAGCTAGTATATCTCTGTTCCATTTAAGACGAAATTATAGGAAAAGTTTGGAATTTTTCCCAATTTTGTGCACGTTAAAATACGTTAAATATAATTTTGGTCGTATCTGTGGTAATGGTTACATAGATTTTTAAATATATATGTATTGAAATGAGTGGAACAGGTATGCATGGGATGGAAATATGTAATGAATTCAGGTTATTATGATAAATGAGTATGCGTGTAATGATTGAGGTGTTGTGTGAATTGCGAGAGAGTGATTCGGCATATGTCAGTTGCAATTGAGTATTAATAGAGAGAAGACGTCTGAACATTTGATAGTGATAAAATAATTTTTGTAATTAAATAAATAATTGTTCTTGTTGTTATTAAATTTCATCCACCACTAACGGTATCATAGTGCACAGGGTTATGATATAAGTGACATTTTCATAGGTGAATGTGTAGAGGGGATATAGAAAGCAATTTTGTTTCTTCTAAGTGGAATATCCAATTTTTTATACTCGACTTCGACAGAATGACCGAGTATTCCTAGTATAAAAGTATATTTGTCATTTTCTCTGTCACTAGTTAGTGCATAGAGAGGTTTCGATATGACCTCCGTTGCAAATCAACTGCCAAATTCTATTTTCACCAACGGTCTATAAATCTGCGAAAATTAATCAAAATTCTTTATCCGAAGCGTTTCCGGTATTCACTTCTGATATCTAACGTTTGAAGGAGTCATAGCGGTTTCGAGCTATATTTTCCCGTTTGTTGCGATAAAACGGTCCTATCTAATTTCTTTAAGCGTGTTCAAAACGCAATCGTAAGTCGAATGCGTGGTTCTGGAACGTCGTGATCGCAGCTTTAGTGTCCGCTTCCTCCCCGGAAAGAAGAGTCGTAGGACAGTGTATACTGTCAAGATAAAAAACCATATCCCGGATATCAAAAACTGTGTTTCCTTCCGTTTTCGTCGCGGCTTACCGCAATTTGGATAAATTTTTATCCTCGCGTTTCAAGTATCTCTCGCGTGATTCCTTCTATTTTCCCCCCACTCCGATTACGAGATACTCGAAACCGCTTGCCCGATGTAAAATAAAGTAATCCTGAAATCCGCTCGAATTTGCTTATACCGTGGCGCATTATCGGTTAAAACGCGCGTGGACGATGGAACGTTGCAATTTTAAAGAACTACACACGAGTAGTCGAAATAAATTGCGGCGCATCGGTGCAAGGACGAAGCGTGCATGCAAGAAACTTTAGGAGTGATAGGGGCTCGAGGGAGAGACATGATTTAAAAATGAATTCGATGACAGTGAATCGATCGCGGACGGGCTCGGTAGCTCGCTCGTCTTTATGCTCACGTGCGAATGATCTTTTTTTTTTTTTTTTTTAAACAGACTCGCGATACCAAAGCGATGGGCATTAATATTTAGTCGAATTATTTGCGCAGAGACTGTACATTCTGTCGCGATAAAATATAGTTAACTACGTTTTTGCGCGAAGAACGTGAAATTTGCGATATGTGACGCATTCGTATTATTCGTACCAATATTTCCTGCGATTTCTCTTCGAAAAGAAATTTTATTTATAGTTGCATTAGAGTAACGTCTTTTATTTTCCATTATCGTTTCATGTTAATGCGATTCTCGAATCGAGATGGAAATCTCGAACATTTTCAAAATAGATATTCGTTAAAATCAAATTTAACGAATCTCGTTTCTACAAGCCGTTTGTTATAGATAATTTACTAGACGCAAAGTTTATGTAGTAATGACTCTGTTGTCGATACGGAAAACATTCTAATAGGCTAATTTAACGCACACATATTGAACAGTGTATGACTGTCATGAACACAGAATTTGGAAAATTCTCATTTTCAGCATAGCCTTCGTCATCAGTTAATAGTAATCAGTTCCCTGTCTTCATTTTTCCCTTTATTTTAGGATTGCAAATTTACCAAATTTTTGACCAAAAGGTACTTTCCGTTGGATTCCTTCAAGTTTGCCAGATGCTTAATCTACCCTTGCTTAAATTCCAATTTTTAAACATTCGATTTAAAATTCCGCATTTAATGTTATCGTCTCAGTCACTTGACTACGTGATTTGTTATATATATATAATCAATTTTTCGATATTTCCTCTTACCTCGTTCTCTGCAAGATTCTTCTTTCCCCTTTTCATCCACCGGTTATTTGACCAGTCGTGGCAAGTTTAACGTGGAGAGGCTAAGCACGTTTGACTCCTTACTCGTCCAATATCTTACAATTAAACAACTCAACCTCACCTCAAAAATCATCCATCAAAAGACTATCCCGACTTGACACTCTTTTCTTCCAATCTTCGATTGAATCCAATTTTTCACTTCTGGGTGAACCTAGAGCAGCCTGTTGGAATGAAATTGGTCTTGTTGTGCCTGGTCAAAAAACATACCTTGACAGTCTTAAAATACCGAAGCGGACTCCTTCACAGGCTATTTTTTTTTTCACAAGTTACGTTTTTATTTTGTTTTTGTGACACCCGCGTCTGTTGTCGAGGCCCGAGAGGTCAATTTTATAAACGTACCTCGTTTTATAAACATTGTCACAGGTTTCGTTCCTTAACCCATTTACATCCATGCGCGGAATATTCCGCGAGGCACGACTGTCGCCTATCACCGGGCGCGGAATATTCCGCGAGCCGCGACTGTCGACTATCACCGAGCGCGGAATAATCCGCGAGCTGACTTTTTCCATTACCAGTTGTTGAATATTCCTACGGGCTAGTCGTCAGTTGAACGTTGCTGATGCCTGAAACACGGCACCTTAAGTAGAGCCATGATGCAAATGGGTTAAATACAGATATATATTTCGTCGCGAATCGAATAATTTTTTTCGCATAATCCCTGAACCCTGTCAAAGACCGGGCTGGGGCAAGATTCGTCGGCGAGCAAGATTCGTAAGAAGGAATACAGGGAGGTGCGACGTTAACGTCCCTTGTGGACACCGCGTCGTTCCAGAACGGTTAATTTCCACGTGTACTTGTCCACGGTGGCCATTAATCCGGTGCGGATTACGGGCCGGGCCGCGTACTTAAACGAACGGTGGTTCGCACTTTCGTCGGCTAAGGAACGACGGAACTTTCGAGTTCCCTTATCGCGTGGCCCTGCGGAAGATAGTGGACATTCCACGACAGGACGGCCAGGACAAGTATATGCTCCATAAATTGCGCGTTATACAGTCCATTCGGGCGCGAGATAACCGGGTTCGGTTGTCCGTGGCGCGGCCGGTCGTCTTCGTCGCTTCGTTCCTTTCGCCTCGGCAAACGAGGGCCGTTTCCGCGGACTTTATACGGTTTTTGACGAAAGTGCCGGGAGTTTATCGACGGCCACGAACGCCGACTCCGACTCCGGCCACCAGAATCAACGAGCCACTCTCCGATAGAGCACGCCCTCCTCAATAGCCTCCTGTCCTTTTCGTTCCGGATCGTTCTTCGCCTTCGAAAAGTATCCCGATATGCAAGCAGACTGTCCACCATGAAATTACGTCATTCCCCTGGACCGGGTGTCACTCGGCCCACATCGCTGCCAGAAAATCGAGCTTTCAGTGGCCGACCTTCCTCTTTTTCGTCCCTCCAGCTGCTTTACTCCTTGGTCTCTTGTCTTCGTCGAAGATCGTGATCGTTTCTTGGCTATCGGTTAGGAAATTCTATTTCCTTCTTCCTTTCTTTTTTCTAGAAGAATAGAAATTTATTATGTAATTAAGAAAAGGAAATCATAAAATCATCTGGGAAAATTGTAGGAACGGAATTACAGAGAATAATTCTGCAGTCAATAACGTATCGTGATCGAAATTACAGAAAGGTTGAGATTCTCGAAAACGCGAGTATACGTGATATTACGTGAATTATGCCATATGATTGGAGAAAACGATTTAGGATGTTTTACGTGCAATCAAAACCGTGATGATCCTTCATGCTATACATACAATAACGTGTTTAACTCGTGAGATGTTGCTAAGCCCTATAAAGATAAATTGAAATTCTATTTAACATATTTTTGCATAAAATTGCATAATTTTGCAGTGCTCAGTTCGTCGTAATTAAATCGTAGTGTAAGGGATTAATACTGATATACTGATTAAAGGGTTAATACTATGTTCCTCTGTGTAATTATGGGGGATGAAATCACAGAAATGTTGCTAATCGCATGTTACAGTATTAAATCCTGGATTAAATATTAAAAATTAAAATCCCAAAATGAAAATTAAACTCTGAATTAAAATCTTTTTTCACGATTAATGTTCAAATATTTGCATACGTAATCGTTCTCGATGCTTAACTAATTTCTAAAACTTACAAGCTTCATACGCTTATACTTGAGCCATTCACAAGCCAAAGTAATTAATTTCATTTATTCAACTATTCAGAATTTTAGCGCTAAAGCAAATCGATCGATGTTTAAATTCCAATAATTAAAACAAATTTCAGCTCTTTATTTTCTGCACTTAATCGACTTGACAGATGACCGACTCGATTAACCTCAGATTCCGTCTTCCTATCTTTCAATTGTCCAACCCATAAATCCCACGAAGAATGGACGATTTAGCGTTCCAATTTTTTATCTCCCAAATAACTCACGAAACGAGTTCTGTCTCGATATCTCTAAGATCTTTATTGCCCGAGCTATCAACGTTTTCCGTCGCCACGATCTCGGTCACGCTAAATAGTTTACAACTCGTCGAATCAGTTACCTCTATTGGAATTTGAATAATATTGTAGGAATTGTTTAGGAGGCAGCAAAAGGAAGGTGGTAGATAATAAAAGTATGATTTATTGTGAACCGATTTAAGACTTATTCTAGACGCTATGACCTTTCACACTGACTATTTCTCACAGAATTCTCCTTGGAACCGTTTCACGCCCATGCACCCTTACATAATCCATTTGCATCCAAGCGCGGAATATTCCGCGAACCCGCGACTGTCTACTATCACCAGGCGCGTAATATTCCGCGAGCCCGCGACTGTCTACTATCACCAAGCGCGGAATATTCCGCGAGCCGTCGTTTATTGCACATAAGACCGACCACGCTCACCATCCCTACAATAAAGCAACGCGTGCAGCGTTTATTCGCGTAAATCGCGTATTTAATCGCTATAAGGGAGTCTTTACGCTGACATGTCCCGTAGCCTACTGATCGGTAGACGCGAGAACGATCGGTGACAATAAGACTAACGTGGAGCGTTGCATCCCGAACACTGCAACTCGTTCGGAGAGTTTCGCGAGATTGTAAGACCCGTTTACGCTGCTGCGACAATGTTGCTGGGATGCGGCCTACTCTAAATTAGCACTAGATTTACGGAACCCGTCAATTTGACGGAAGGGTTACTCCAATTATACGATGGCAACAGATTTAGTTAACTTATATTAAGACTGTTAATGTAAATATAATTGTTTCTAAATTAAACTAATCGTTAAAAGAAAAAAGGCAGGTTTCCTTTACCTGTCAATTTGACAGATATCCTTAGAAATGGGTATACAGATGGAAAAATAGAGGATTGGTTCCAGTCCCAAGAAATCAGCAAAAATAATACAATAAACCATGAGTTTTCATGTTAGGATCTCAAACATTTTATTTCGTAAAGATTGCACATGTATCGTACAAAGTAAATTATCATTTGAAAAGGAAAAAAACATGTCACTAATTCATGAACACAAAAATTAGGCAAGATAATACGAGTTACACATAAACAGATTTTATTCGTTGTCACTTTCTGACAATAAACGCATACGTTTGCGTAAGACTGCAATATTACTGCTATCGCTAGAAATGTCTTGATTATCGTATTCGTGCTCCATTGATGAAATTCTTTCTATAATCTCTTGAACAAAATTAAGACTAGTCTCCTGTGGTGCCGATGTTTCAATGGATTTAATAACGAATTCGGTAATTAATCGTTGTGTTTGTGTTTTGGCTGGACCAAAAATTTGGGTCGATCGTGTTGAATCGAAATAAGTCGTGTAAAAAGAGAATTAAAATTTTTTTCCTAATTCGTGTAAAAGAAGTTCGTGTAAAAACAGAATTGGGTGTACTGTACATTTATGGTTAAGCTAGGGCTAGGCCTAGTTATGGTTGAACTACAGAGAGTTTTACTGTAGACTGTTTCCTGTGCTGAGTTGTTGGTGAGTCTCGATGATGATAGTACAGTCGTGATGATTGTCAGGTCTTCTTGGTATTTTTAGAACTCTGGTCGTGACAGCTCTGTCGGTGGTTTTATAAGCTTCGTCTGTCTACTGATTGGTTGTGAATAATATTGTGGGTGCGTGCTAGTTTCAGTATCTTTCGGTGGTGGTGGTTTAAACAATTTGGGTCCTTGTGCCTATCTTAAGAGTGATATATTGGTCCTTGTTAACGATTTACCCAAGCGGTGGTTTAGGTGACAATGAGTGTACAGAAGTCAAGGGACGCTGACAGTAAGGACATAAAACAGTCCTCCACTTGACCTGGGACATTGCGGTTCTAGGGCCGCAACATGGAGTCAACGATAAAGTTCAGCTCGATCATGTTATTTTCCTGATTTTCCAACAACCTCTAACGATTAATGAAAAAGGAAGAGCAGATGCAATGACAGGATAGACCGCTTTGTTTCGAAAATCCATTGCTGCATGTTGCGGTACCCTCGACAGAGTAGATACCATTAACGCAGAACCCCGGGCCATCGATTTTTCCAATAAAAATCTAAATTTCGTTTTGCATCGATGCTAGTCGCGAGTGTTTCTGTATTTCAATAACAGGAACAAAGTCTGGCAACCGTCACATGGCGACTGATTTCAACTACACTTCTCGTTCATTGTACTAATCAAAGAAAAAGTTCTCGCTGCCAACGCTCGTCCTTTTATTTCTTCCTTTCGTTGCTATGCCCGTTTGTTCAATTCTTCGTTCATTTCCGATCCTCGTTTTTCGTTACCGTATCTTTTGACATGTACACTCGTTAAATATTATTCTATACAAAGATCGTAAAAACGGGAAATGCGTACTGTAACGTACGTTGCGTCTAAAATGTCAAACGAAAGTCGAAAACGCTTTCACGAATCTCCCGTGTCACAAATATCCTCCATTTTGGTGAATCTTGCGTGTCATTGAATTACGTTTGCTTGATTTTACAAGACGCAATTTACATCCTAATTTCTTACCGATTTAAAATACCTTTGTATTTTATTACGATATTTATGGTAATATTTATAAATTCGATACGTGAAAAATAATTCTTACACGAGTATAAGAATTTCGTCAATTTTCAGCAGGGTTCTGAAGAATGTATAGGTATCTGGAGATTTTATTAGCTTCTTTGAACATTTCGACTAAAGGCACGTATAGATTTACAGACATCGATTGCAGACACGGTCTCTAGTTCAACGACGTGAATATTGTATACCAATTGTTATACGTTACAAAAGTCTGCCAACTATCCGTAACCTGTCCGTAGACATTCCTAATAGACACATGTCTGCGAACAGTGTCTGCAAGTCTGCGCATACCTTAGCCTTCAGTTTTAGAATGCAGCTACGAATTTTTCGACCTTTCGTAAAAGCGCATTCCGTTATATAACAGTACCTTTATGCAGAATAAATCGCACAACTGTGTCGCTCAAATTTTTTCGCGGACTATTGTACAAAAAAATATTTTAAACGAAAATTGTTCGGCATCGAGAGGATCGCACGATGCAGTAAATATCTCATTTCATTATTAGCATACGAAGATTTGAGATTCTTGGCTGTTAAGTGCGAATGGAAATTATTCCCTTTCTTTATGGTGCACCGAATTGTTCGAATAAAAGCTGACGTATGCGCGAAACTTTCGGAATGCGTTAAACACGGGTCGGATTAAGACAAACTTAATCGATTATAAAACGGTTAACACTTTGACTGCCACGCACTTTTCATATGGGACGCTCAGGGGGCTACGATAAAATTTCCATTAATTATCAATATGGCAAAGAAAAAAAAAAAAAAAAGAATTGGTGCAAATTATTAATGTTTTCTATACAAAATTCTCTATTTATTTACGTCGTTCAAATATCTAAAAATTGATTAAAATAAAACAAATATACATTTAAAAAATTAGCATTGCCAAACAGTGGTGACCACACCATGATCCCACTTAGGAGACAAGCGTCGATCGCTGATGACCACCATGGCAGCCAACGCGTTAAAGAAACAGTTAAAGTACACGAGGTCAGAAATTAAAATCCCTTAATACCACACAACTTTCGTTTAAAATATTTTGTCACGCAACAAACAGTCGCACAACCTACTTTGCATGTATCAAAAATTCTCTTAAATCTTCGACGTTCCAGCGAGACTCTGTCTCTACGTATTTCTTTACATTCTCCATCCGACAAAACTTTTTCGCAGAAGCGTTAAATTTGGAAGCATTAGAAAAATCTGGACTTCCGCAACGCGGTGTTAATCCGTTTAAACTTTCATTCGAAACGGCGGAAAGCTCGTACATCGCGCTGTGCGTTAAAGCAGCGAAAGGGAAGGGAAAG
>NW_016908487.1:1680-70405 GCF_001483705.2 Eufriesea mexicana | reverse complement strand
GAAAAGCGAAGCGCAGCATAAACGCGAGTAATATGTTTGGCAATAAAGGGGTGAGCGATCGGCGGTTAGCCGTAGAGGCGGAAAACAAATTCCACGGGGGCCGGTTCATTCGTTCCTTCTTGTCGCGTCCTCATCGGGACGCGAATGACCGGGGTCGATTTAAAAATCAGAATAGCGGCGCCAAAAATGTCTTCATCTTGGAAGTGTACCGCCGATAAAGGCAGGGAAAATGATAGGGCTGTAAAGTCTCGCTGTATAGCCCGCGACTGAACGACTGGAATAGCCGGGATCGGCGTCGTGAACCCTACGAGTCTGTCACCGAGAGCTCGAAGGTAAAAGGAATCGACGATGGCGATCGATCGTAAAAGCATCCTCATCGGTACTCGCGTCGCGCAACCGCCCTGTCCCGATAAATACTTTAACTTCCACGATCGCTGCTCGCCGTCTATCCGTCCGCGTGTTCCACGGCTCTGCCAGCCAAACGATCGGTCAAGTTTCGAGAACAGTGTCCGCAGTAAAGGCAGGAAACACTACGGCGTAATAAAAGTAATGAGCCTGCACCGTTCGCAGATTTATTCGCCAGTGGACCCACTTAAACGCGAGATCGAGGCACGAGTGGCCGGCCGATACGGTTTTACTGCGGCTTCGAATAGTCGGGTTATTTGGCGGATTAATTGTTCGCGAATCGGGGAACACGTTCCACGAGCAACCGCAAGTTTTCCACTTCGTCCATGACGATTATGATCCACGCGATTGCGTGATCCGACAGTCGCCATTTTTCCCCTCTTTCTCTCTTTTTCCACCTTTCCGTCCATGTATGTTCGCACTTTGTACACTCGTTTCCTTTATATCGGGGAGATACGAAAATTAATTAAGAAAGCGAAAGAGCGACGTCATAAATATTATTCGTTTCATAATATTCGACGAATAGTTAGATCATGGTGTTTCTAATTTATCGGTTTTAATATTATTTAATATTTCTTTACATGAATTATTTACCTTTAATTTATTTTTTCTTTTATTTTTAGTTATGCAGGGAATTATGAGGTAGAATATTCGTTGTTATTAATATTTATTCGCAGGAAATAATGCAATGAAAAATGCGATGTATGGTCATTATGAAAATTTTCAAATATCATATCTTCCCGGTCGCCATAAATAGCGAATTTAACGTAAACAAAATATTGCGTGTAAAATACATACGTTGTGTTCAATAAGGATATAGATCGCGAAATAACAAGCAAATTTTCGTCAACAGTGGCCGCATAATTCTTTAATAAAAACGAACGCATCTATTAACCCTTTGCACTCGAGAGGTGACTCTCAGTCACCATTTAATCAAATTCTAAAGAAGTTAATTAATACAGGTAACCCTCTTATAACACGGTAGACAGGTTCCTAGAAAATGCCGTGTTGCGTGAAACCGTGTTGTACGAGACCCGAAGCCAGTACAAAAAGGGGGTTGCGTTCCGAAAACTTATTAAAAACAAATCTTTCTTTAATTCTACATAAACAATTTAATTTTTATTAGAAATATAAATGTATGTACAACATAAAACAAAAAAAGAACAAAAATATTATTTTAATTTAATGCAATTTTAATTTAATAAATTTTCTTTTTTTCGCCGGAATGATATCGTCTTCACATTCAGAAATTTTTTCTTCATTTAAAGTTCTTGCATCTTCTTCTCTCTTAAAAAATCCGTAATTTCACTTTGCTCGCTGGTTTTTACCAGGTCATTGTAAATTTCTCGGTATGGAGCTAAACAGTTTTGCAGTTCCCTTTTGAATTTTCGGCTTCATTCAGCGGAAGGGTATGCATTCGAGAAAAATGACTCGAGATTTTCAGCTAAGCTTAGGCCTTCTTGTAATTTTTTAATGTTAAATTATTAACTGCACAATCTTCGTCGGTGCTAGTGTCCTCGGAATCGATTTGATTTACAGCTTCGGATGCCATTTCCATCAAATCCGTTATAGTGAAACCGTGTTATAGGATGCCGTGTTGTGGGAGGGTTGCCGCAATTTATGAATCGTGTTATAGTGAAACCGTGTTGCAGGATGCCGTGTTGTTGGAAGGCTACCTGTATATCAAATATAAAATTACCTAACGATGTGTGGAATGTCAAAGGAAAATAATTCTACTTCCCAATTTACATATGATTTCTCATTTACCATTTTAAAAATTTCGTCGACTCTATGACGGAAAGTCTTCGAATTACTATTTTTCTGTAACGAAAAGGTCGTGGAGTGCAAAGGGTTAATTATCAAAATTCATATTTTAATCCTTTAAGACTACCGCACCCCTATAACCCGTCTCAATCTCGATCACCGATCGCGACGAAGAAAGTTGACGGAAAATAAATCAAAATCCTGCCACTGGGAAATCGGAGTCGTGAAATTCGACTTGGATTCGATGTGGGAAATGGTGGAAAAGTATCGTGCAACAGCGATCACGAGGTCGCGAGAAGCTCGAGCGGAATAAAATCTGCATTTCGAGCGGACAGTGTTCTCCGAACGATGGCAATAAGATGGGATTCTTGTAATTTGGGAAAGTTGCCGTGGAAGTTGGCTCGAGCGGTGCACACGAGGCCCGATCGATTTGGCAAAAGTAATTTTTATTTGCCGCGATATCGCGCGCTCTTTACGTAAAAGGCCACCCCTTGGGCCGGGTGCATTTCGCGGGAGATACGGCCGTGGGACGAAGACGAAAGGAAATTGTTATCGCTTCTCGGCGCTACTTTCATATTAGGGTAGAAGCTTTGCGAAATTTTTGGAAGGAAGAAGAAGGGCCCCGGCGACTACGTCGATTCAATTTGCCTAATGAACAAGCAGGCTGAACGTCTCTGTCTGACGGAACGCGATAAAACGTGGCTCTCATGACTCACTCTACGAATCGATTTTGTACACGGTATAAAACCGTCCCGACAATGCAAACGTTCGCGTGGAGGTTCGATCGCGATGTTACGCGCGAACGCGGGAGCGTAAAAAGGAACTGGTATCGAGATATCGATAGAGGGTGTGCAGCGTGCGCTACCGGGTGCTCGTAAATTCCGACGAAATTGAAATTATGAAGTTGCCGTAAAAGATTTCCGCGAATGATAAGTCCCTTAATTCACACTCTTGGATTTATCGCGATCGAGTGCGGGTAGACATTTTTGCAGATGTCACAATTGAGTCTGGGGGTGGGAGAGAGATGTCAGAGATAAAGTTTATCTGACGCTTTCCGTGTACGATGTTGTAAATTGCGTGAATTATGAGGAGAAGGGAAAGGGTTGAACGGTAATTTTCTTTCACAGAAGTAAGATTACAAAGGTAATTTTAATTTTATTGCCCGAGTTTATCGGTAATTTTAGTGTCATCGATATATCACGCAGCTTTTATATCTTATTCGATGTCGTAACATCCAAACAGATGAAACTTCCAGTTCGTGTTTTATAAGTACGTAAAACGGTTAGTCACCTAACTTCTTCGATACTTACTCTCGAGTATGGCTACATTTATCTGTCGTTTAACGTTTATCTCGTTTAAGGGTGATTATAACGATGCATCGAAATCTTTCTTCCTCGATTCCTAACATACCGAGTTATGGTCGTTGACACTTCTTGTTGTAGCGGTTGTCCTGTGTGATACGAGTGCGGGGAATGTTTGCGTGGAAGAAAGTGTGTGTGACGAGTATGCCAGAGAGTCGCGGAAAAACAATCAGTAGTTTAATGACAGTCGTTACATATAGCCTTTATTATTTATTTATTTTACGAGATATAGTTATAATTTATGTTGCGCTGTTATTGTGTTAAACAAATCTTCTTATTAGTTTATCCATTTACTCGCACTTCTTACCAGCAAGGGTCTCGAGGAACCTCGTTGCTTTTTGTCATAATTGCTATAACTATTCCCATTGTTTCTTTATCTTAACGTTAATTCTTCGTGACGAGGAGTCGAGCTAAAGTCGATATTCCATCTTAACCTAGCTATTTTAATTTTAACTCATAATACTTATATCTTCGCGTTGCAATTTAATTTGACAGATATACAGGGTACGTCGCGTAACATGATGCGCAACATTTGATCATGGCAATCGAACGTTCGTTATTAAAATCTTGATAGAGAAGATAGAAATAGCAAAGAACTTCTTTGCACAAGAAATAGTCTTCATAAGAAACATAAAAATGAAGTCAAACTTTGAATAGCACTTCGAAATGTGCCCTTAGCTATGAACATGTCAAATGGGACTTGACTCGCAAAGGTTTCACTTCTTATTCAATGTTTTTATCTCGATATGACATGATCTCCAGGCCATTTATTGTTTTGGCTAAAAATTGATATTTTGATTTTGCAGAATTAAATATGTCATAAAACATGTTTTCAGCGTATTGCTAAACGTATTGTAAATCAAGTTGGCATGGAACATGATCCATTAGAAATTCCATACGATTAACCAAAGATTGGAATTAGGTCTCCGTCAACAAGACGAAATCTCCTGAAATAAAAATTCCTTCGAATAAGTAACTTTTACTAAAATTTTCGACGCGAAATTTCAGTAAAATGTTATCGCGATCTGGGTCGAATGTATCGGGCCCATTGTGTACTTGACTACTTAGAATTCGTTCTAATTGGCTTTATTACTTTTGTTTACAGAACTCCATAAGACACAACCTGTCGTTGCACAGCAGATTCATGCGAGTGCAGAACGAGGGTACCGGGAAGAGTTCCTGGTGGATGATCAATCGCGACGCGAAACCAGGCAAGTCGCGTAGGAGGTAAGTGCCTGTTCGTTTTGCGAAAATTCCTCGCTGTCACGCTGCACGCTGCCACGGCCTTTGTCGATAACTCGCAGGGCAATAACCATGGAGACCAGTAAATTTGAGAAGCGACGTGGCAGGGTGAAGAAGAAGATCGAGGCGCTAAGGAACGGGGGTTTACAAGCTGACGCGACACCTAGCCCCAGTAACAGCGTCAACGAGGGGTTGGATCTCTTCCCGGACAGTCCTCTTCAACCTGGCAGTGGATTTCAGCTTTCACCTGATTTTCGGTATGTCTGTGCCTCCCTCCGATTCGCCAAACAACGTATCTCGAATTTTTTACCCATTCGATTTGATTCGATCCTTGGTCGTTTCATCCCGTTTATGCTTTCTTCCGAACCACTTGGCTAGGAACCGGAATTAAAATTATTCCATCATCGACTGTGTAATTTTCGCGGAATAATTAATCGTCATCGTTAAAGAATGTCGTAAAAGGTCGTCGAGGTTTGCGTTTACAAACGTAAGTTTTTAGCTTTCAACGATGGAAACGTGGATATACAATTGTCATGGCGCGACTGTCGAGTGCTCCATGATTTTGATTTGTAAAGCATTTAGCTAGATATTATAGCGAGTAATTAGCGAAGCGACGTATTAAAGTGGTTTCGACTTTTTGTTTAGTTCCTTGCAAAGGTTACAAGATATTGTAATATTAAAGTTTCCATTAAACGGAAAAGTAATTACATTTCTTGTCGCGCTCGGTGCATACATGTTTATCGAGAAAAACGGAACGATAGTTGGCTTAAATATTTTTCCTAGCTAATTGGTTATTAACCTTCCAACTGAATGCCATAATGCGAGTTTCTCGAGGAATAATTTTACGATTGGTACGACTCGTTCTCTGTAAAACTTTTTTCCCCTTTTTGAAGTAGCTAATTCAAAGCGTTTGGAGTTATACGCGATTTTAATAATGGATGCCGATATTTTAGAGGAAAAATTGTCGAAGTAGCGTGAAATCGTCTTTATTCGAGAACTGTGTAATTTGAAAATACAAATTCACGAGTCACGAATTTATTTATAATTAAAGAGGCACAAATTTTGTAGATTTGGATATTATGGTATAAAGGCTTTTTCAGTCCTGGCTTCATTGACGCGATTTTTGGAAATTATTAAAACGGAGTGGAAATTTGATTTATAAAATTTAAGCTAAAATTGCCTGTTCAAATTTAACGAACCGTTTGGTCGTTTTACTAAATACATTCTTTATTATTCGACGAAACACTTTATTTATCGTTCAATTTTTCAATCGATAAAATTCTTATTGCCGTAGTCTTGTTCGATATAGTCGATTCATCGTGCCAGTTATCTTTGGTTATTATATAAAATATCACCATTGTTATTTCGAAGAAGAATCTTTCACACTATTTCAAAATTTATTATTTCGTCAGTTTCGTTTAATTTAATTCGATCAAAAATTTAACTTAAAACATCGGATCGATGCACACGGCACGTTTATTTCTAAAACATTATTTCACGTATGAATTTGAATATAAGTTATTCCGAGATATACGATATAATTATTTTCCGATAAATTAGTCCAAGTTACACATTTCATGTTTCTCTAATAATTATTTTAATATCCTCCATTGTCGTAGTAAAAAGATCTGGGATAACAAAATTAACTTCTACAAATAATAAATGTAAATACGGGAAATACATTTAAAATATAAAATAACACGATTCAATTTTGCAAGATAATCAAATCGAGCTAAAATAATTCCACGTGCCGTTTAATTCTACGGTATTTAATATAAAAAGAATCGCGTATGAAATAAAATGCAATTGATTATTCGTTAATTATTATCTCTGGAAAATAATACCTGGCTACTATAATCGGATCTTTTTTATTAAAGTATTCAGCGTATATCAGGATTCAGTCGGAAGGTTAATGCATCTTTCTCTTATTTTACACATCTGTGTCTTTAAGGTACCTGTATACAAATTTACAGCAAAGGCAACGTGACGCAAAAATAAATTTTATTTCTGCCTTAACAGCCCCTTAAGAATTACTCGATGTCAAATATGTGAGTCGTTTATTTTGAAAGTGGCCTAAGTCCATTTATACTTAAATTGAGATATTTATTACCGATATTGTCCGAAGGCAGTGATGAAGGTAATTTTAATTAATTAGTATTTAACAAGTTAACCTCAGTTTTTGGACAATTGCTTTAGTCGAATAATCAGTACGTTTAATTAATGCAGTTAAACAAAATTTACGCAATATACATACTTACAGTTAAATATAAAACTTAAAATTTAATATTAAATTTTAGAAATTATTTCATCCATGGGGAAGAACAAAACGAACATCGTGATTTCTTCAAATCCCTTTCACACACGCAAAATGTAGATGAGCAGTAAATTGTTTTGTAATTTATGTAGTTAAAAAATGTTTCGAATCGCATAAATTATGTTTCTGAAGTGTTGTAAAGATATATGAAATAAATGGAGTATTGTTTCTTTCAATTTGAAGCATCTTAAATTACGTTGAATGGACTTGGGCTCCTTCAAATTTTATAAGAAATCTGGTTGCTAATATTGAAAGTGGCCTAACTCCATTCTTGGTAAGAAAACGCATATTATTCGCTGAATAATTGTCATTATTTTAATAGGAACTATAAATTCAACTCCTTTAGATACACTTAAACAATTAGTGTCCTGTACGTATATTTTTAATTGCATTGAAACACAAACCCTTAAATATCTCAATTTAAGTAAAAATGAACTTAGACCACTTTCAAAATAAACGGCTCGTATATCCTGTTTGCGATAACGAGCAGGAGGAAAGCATCAGCTTGAATCGCTATTGGGAAAAAGTACAAAACCACTTTCTACGTACGCTTCTGTACTAATCGCACGCATAACGCACCACTCTCGCTTGCGTTTGCGAACAGTCTGGCAGGGTAGACCATAGATTACATGGCCGTACCATTAATAGCCTCTCGCACACCCTCGTATAGTTTGTACTTTAATATCCGCACATTTAAAATACATTTGAACTATTTTTTATTCGAGTCCTCGAGCTTCGAGCAATGCCTCATCCTGTGGTCGATTAAGTCCAATCCCAGCGATCCCTGGGAAACCGGAATGGACTCCAACATACGCACCCTCTTATAGCCCAGAACAATTAGGTACGCACTACGATTTCATATATGTCTCTTTATCTTTCGCTAAACGTTCACCGTTTATCTTGCATTATTTTTTTTTTTATTATTTTTCTCTTTTTAAAATTCTCTTGCACTGCATTTCAATTACACGCGCGACACGACAGAGATTTCGAGAGTTTGGTACGCAATGGCTGACGGCTGAGCACTCTGTCGCGTATTAGAGTCACCGTGATATCAGTCGATTTCGTATCTCGGTTATAACGCTGGCAAACTATGCTTCTTTGTCATAGTGGAAAGTAGAGGCTACGAGTTTCGACTGCTCGACGTTATTAAAAATCTTTAAACGATTATGACAATGGAAACTGAGTTGGTACAGCTGACAGTAGAAGACACGCGTATTTAAATATTTGACATATGAAATATGGTAAAAATAAATAGTATAAAATATCCAGCGAAGATTCTCATATTTATCGATATTTAACGGAATATTGTGTTTAAATAGAGAAAGTAACTTATTGGAAATGCCGGGACGATGTAGAAAATCGTAACTTGGAAGCAAAAGAAATATGTCGTCGGAGGGATAAACGCGTTAGAAAGTTGGACAGCGTAAAAGTCAAATTTTCTTCGAACGGTAGAGGGATATTTGGAAAGTTGGGAAAACTCGTGGCCTCTATTTCGATTCGACGCAACGGTACAATGTCGCTTCGAATCGGAGCCCGGATGGCTCAGCATGAAACGCACGCAGCTAAGAAATGGCAGTAGAAATTCAATTAACATACGTTCTTTCCACCGAACACGAACACAGCCGGTAGCCTCGCGGAAACGATGAAACTGGATCCCTATCAAATGTATCAGACATCACCACCGAGCCACCAGCAACAGACCGGGCCACCACCTTCTTATTACGAGACCCAATATCAGAGGAGCAATAGTCTGTCAACTGGATCGTCTTCCTTCGCTCTGCAGCCAACTCCTCAATCGGCAAATCAGCAGAGATGCCCGATTCACGGTCTGCAGCCGTGTGCCTGTCAAATGGTGAGTGGACAAAGAGGGACAAGCTGCGTGTAACACTTGGCTACTGAAAGGGAACAAAGTGTAGCAAAGCCTGTAACCCGGCTACGTAGACGATGAAAGGGTGGAAGGCTGGATTATCCGGGTTTAAGGGTTTTTCGCCGATTGTTTCCAGAGGCATATCGTTCGCCGCGAATTAAGTACTTGCACAGCCAACAAAAGGGACAAACGCGGAGTTTTCTCATTTTTCTTGCTTGTCCGGACAAAAAGTCTTTGTCCGGCGGCCATTCGGCGTTCTCGAATGCTTCGGGTCGGTTTCTCGGATATTTAGAACGGGAAAGGCTTTGCTCCATCGGTGATACTCGGAATCCTCTGACCAGCTATGGTCCGATGCATGTTTCACGGATAGACGTGTCGCGGGTTAAATCGATTCCGTCGCATTTACGGCCGATTATGAAATTATCCTAGCTAGATCGTCTTGTTGTTCTTCTTTGGATTTGGCAGACATTGGAATCCGAATATAGCGACGCGATTGTCGCGTAATTCGTTTAGCCCGGCACCGCTTATGCTTTTGTAAAAATTGGATTAGCTTACTATTATCGTATACCCGTTATCCGATTCAATGTTTCTTTTGATGAAAGAATAATATGTTTTCCTTACCGCTCTGGGGACAATGGATTTCGTTTAAAGCGATTTCACGTCCCGATTCCATTCAAAGATTTAGAAGCTTCTTCGGGGTAGTCGTAATTACCTTAACTCTCATTTTTAATTCCAGTTTCCAGTCTTCCAGTAGCTACGTGCATTCGAAAATTCTGCTCGAACATAATCCCTTATATCTCGTATGCAGCGTGCACGATATAAATGTCCACGATTCAGTCACACGAAGGATTAATGTCGAAGCAACGGGGTAGCATCCGATCACATCGGTGTTTCCAAACTGATCGTTTGTTCCTCATCCTGAGTTTAAAATCGTACTTTCCAATGTTTGCCATCGTATCCAGACAAGTAGTTAGACGATTTCGTAATTCCACTTTCAATCGTCGTATCCTTTCCCTGGGAAAATCTCAGAACTTGAGTCCAGTGGCTGGAATGTCACCGTCGTACCAACAGAGCGAACCAAGTCCCACGGCATTAGGAAGCAATCAGCAGCAAACTCTGCAGTACATGATACAGACGCAACAGTGCCAGCAGCAGCAGCAGCAGCAACAGCAACAGCAGCAGCAGCAGCAACAACAGCCGCAAACAGGGGCAACGGGTTCCAGCCCACCGCAAACACCCACGCCATGCGGCCCCACACCTACCACGATGATGGGCCAATTGATGGGAGCCCTCAATAACCCGACGATCCTCGACGATCTGAACATTAACATCGAATCGTTGCACGGTGGATTCGACTGCAACGTGGAGGAGGTTCGTTTCGTTTCCATGTGCCCAATTTCTCAGTAAAATTGCAATACCCCTGGTCTTAAGGAAAAATCGCATAACATATTGCACGTTTTCACCTTCGAGATATCGATTTTCTTCGAGATATAAAATTCCTTTTCATTCATTTCTTTTTTTTTTTCCTGATAAATAATTTCCTGATAATTTTTTTTTCCTAATTATATATTTTGCAACCGGATTCATGCTGAAATATATCAGCAACGTAGATCGTTATTAAAAAATATTATGTATTTACGAGTCTTAGAGAGAGTTATATGTAAAGATTCTTTTATTTTTACAGTTATTTCGTTTGATTTTTAAAAATATTTTTTCCTATATTTTTAACGTTTAGTTTTATAGATTTAATGTTTATTGAACACCCTGATACTTCATTTAGGTAACGACGGACATAACCCAAGCGTTAAAGTACATTTTCAGACGACAATCGAGCTTGTAAAATTAACTCTTTGCACTCGAGAGGTAACTCTCGTTGTCAGTCACCGTTTGTTTCAATACTTGGAAGCCTGAGTAACGAGTATGCGATATTACTAGATTAGAAATAACTGCACGTGAAATATCGAAATGAAATACACTCCTCTTTTTATTTTAACATAAATGGTGTCACTGATTTAACGAGTATGAGATATTACTAGATTAGAAATAACTCCACGTGAAATATCGAAATGAAATACACTCCTCTTTTTATTTTATCATAAATGGTGTCACTGAGATAAGAAAAATATAAGAAAAGCTTCGAATTGTTATATCTTCATAACGAGGAAATTTTCCAGTGTACAGGGATAATAATTTGATTAACCAATTGCATTTCCTATCACGTTAAACGTGGAATTGGTACTGTTGATTGTAATCATTTTACCATTATTCGATACCTTTCCTAATATTTTGGACTCGATGACTTTTTCGTCGTAGACAGCAATTCGAAGCTTTTCTTAGATTTTCATAAGCTCGCTGATACTCTTTATGCCAAAATAAAAAAAGAAAATCGTGCATTTGTGTGAGAAATGAACGAATAGGATTATTTTATTCCGATATTTCGCGCGTAGTTAATATAATTATTATCATTCGTTATTTGAGTTATAGCATTGATGCAAACGGTGACTGAGAGTCACCTCTCGAGTGCAAAGGGTTTACATCATTATTATTAACCCTTTGCACTCGGCGATTTTTTCGTTACAGAAAATAGTAATTCCAAGACATTCTGTCATAACTTCGACGACATTTCTAACACGGTAAAAAAGAAATCGTATGCAAATTAAGACATAGAATTATTTTACTTCGGTATTCCACGCATCGTTGGGTAATTGTAAATTTGATATATTAATCAATAACCATCTTTAGAATTTGATTAAATGGTGACTGAGAGGCACCACTCGAGTGCAAAGGGTTAATAAACAATGCATCGTAAATGATAAAAACTTATAGTGTCTCGAGTCTTCCTTTACGTGCATATACCTTCCACATTCCGTAATATCGTTATATTACAAATTCCCTTTCAAGTGCTTAAATGCCAGCTCGCCAATGCGAGTATCCGGAACACGCGATATAATCCACACAAGCTTCTTACAAACCTCCAACGTACCCTTCCTCTTGGACGCATCAGAGTACTCCGTACAAAGCGCTAAACTCTGCCATTTTGTTCATCTCGCTGGTCTGAAATTACAATCGCATTCATCTTGCAACATCTCGTGGAGTTTCATCGGGACGCGGAGAAATTCTCGAAGCGACGAACGGAATTTTCAGGTGATCAAGCACGAGCTGTCGATGGACGGGACGCTGGACTTCAACTTCCAACAGGGCGTGATGGGCACGGCCGCGATTCAAGTGAGCGACAGCAACGTCGGCCAGAACGGCGCCGTGTCCCAGAACAACGTGGTCGGCACGACGGCCGGAAACGCGCCCGCAGGAGTATACGTGAGCACCAACGCGGCGACTCCTGCTGCACCACCCTCGTGGGTTCACTAGCAGTGGACCCCACTGCCCTCGACACCCCCGTCGTCCTTGTCGTCGTCGTTACTAGACGGACAAGAGACCTTCCACGGACAGTCCGAGGGACAGTTCAACGGTGAGTCAAGTATCATTTATTTCAAGGAATTTTACCGCCAATTCTGTGATATGTAATCGAGTACGAGGGACGATAAAGAGGACCGGGAATCTTTCGTTTCTACATAGCAGTAGATCTATATTCTTTTAATATTCTTTTAATATTAATTATAATATTAACACGTTGATTGCCATGTGACTGCCGGTGACCGGCGACGCGACCATTAGTAAAAATACATAATTAGAGTAAATATATAGAGATACTGATAAATTTTCAAATAGTACCATCGTTACTATAATGGTTCGAAGAAATTAATGCCATACAAAACATGCAAGAATAATTTTATTTATACAAAGAAAAGGTGAACCAAAACAGTCGGCACAGTATGTCGCCACTTTTTTAGTGCAATTCTTTGCTCTCATTCTTCCTAGCTGATTTGAATTATTTTCATAGCACACTTTGCAAAATCGCCTTACATTTCGCACACTTCCAAGTTTCTTTTTACATTCGTGACGACGTTCTTTCTGTACGTAATTGCTCGATGAAATGCAATCTTCGTCGTCAGAATATTTCACTAAATACATCGCTAACTTCATCCTAAAATCGGGAATTGAAATATTTTTTCCAGTTGCTTTTTAAACAATTGATAATGGCAAAAATGGTCTACAGCGCCTTGGGGGTCACCGGTGACCCCCACCACAAAAATACATTAAACCCGATTATACGACTCACCTTATCTGTTGTAAATAATATTTCAACATAATATGCATCGCATAATAAAATATTCATGTTGGCGCCATGGGCAAATCACGTAAAATACGCGTGGCAGTCAACGTGTTAATATTGGTATTATATTCTACTAACCCTTTGCACTCGAGGATTTTTTGGTTAAAGAAGAGTAGGGCTTCAAAAATTTTCTGCCATACCGATGACGATATTTTGTTCAGTAGTAAATAAGAAATCGAGTAATAATTAAAACGTAGAATTATTTGCATACTGTTACATTATCTTAAATTTGGTATATTCATTAATATCGATCTTCCAAATTTTATGAAACGCTGACTGTAAGTCACCTCTCGAGTGCAAAGGGTTAATATTCTTTTTAATATTAAAAAGAATATTCTCTTATCGTCCATACTTGCTCCATTCTTTGTATTCGTTCATCTGTATTTCTACAAACTTGTATTATTTATTAATCATTCTGCCATTCCCCTGGTACCGATTGATTTTTATAGCGATTATTGGTCCTTATTTCTCTCGATGGATTATCGTCTTTTATTTTTGTGGATAGAAATCAGTATCAATATTTTCCACGTTTTTTAACAATTGACAAATTAATATATCTAGATAATAATATTTAAATATTGACAATTCTAAATCAACTATTTTTAAACACAAAGATCGACTGTATCTCTCTCACTCTTATTAACTCATGTTTATTCTATGACGATTCTCACGTAACTGTTTCATTTTGCCACATTCTTCTAAACATTTTTCATCAACATTCACACTAGATTCCACTCCCACATATTATACTTATATCATACCAAATAATTTTCATTTATTCTGTCTCGATATCATTCACACATATAAAACCAACACCACACTCTCATGAAACCAATACTCACAATTTTATCATATGCGGATAAGAATCTGATCATAGAGGATTTATTTGAGCGTAAGGAGTAATTTCACTTCCTGACTCGGATATTTGCAAGTCATCAACGATTTATGAATTATATTCAAAAGAAATTAATGGAATTAACTTCATTTCTAAATGGAGCACTAATGTAGTATCTTTTTTTTATCAAATTTCATAAACAAAGGATATTTTATCGACGTTATGGCAGAATTTAACGAGATCATGCGAGCAATCTGCATGGATTCTGTGTCCAAAAGCGCGCTATATTAAAACAATTGAAACCCGAAGAAGGAGAGAGAAGAAAATAATTACGCGGAGAATAAGTTAACCAATTGGAATAATCGGAAATTGTATTTCACGTTGAAAAGAGTCGGATTATTTGCCATTAACGACACTTTTTTCCGTCACTTTCGCTTCTGCGCTTGAGCGATCTCAAAACTCGTTGCGAAGGCAAGGAGCGCAATTTTACAAGCTCGGAATCGAGGTGACAGAAAAGTTCCTTACAACGTTACATAGTCCAACAGAAGACTCTGTGAATCTTGTAAATTTCGAATATACGAAACACGGTTGTATTTGATTGAAAGGTATCCATCTGATTTGACGCTCTTGCATCAACCCACATTATTTAAAACGAAACATTTATTTAAAGATACGTACATTATTTATATCAATGAAATATGCCATTGTAGGTTACAGAATTTCTAGGAAAAATTGTGCAGAGGCAAACCTGATTCTTACAATGTACGCCTTTGCGCTTGGAAAACCAAAAAAAGAAAAAAAAAAAAAGGAAAAAAAAAGAAGTGAATCCGAAAACACGTATGGGGCTGTATGTTTACTTAGTCTCGCCACGAATATTCATCATGTTTGTATATAATATTTGTAAAAGTAATAACCTAACCGCGTATCGAATCCTCTGAAAACACGAAAAATGTTATTTACTGTACTTAAATATTTGTTTGAACATTCGAAGCGTGGCGAATCCAGGCTAAATTGTGTAAAATATTGTCAAATCTTATTTTATACAAGTTAAAGACACGTTAAAATAAATTATTTTCTATCGACGATTTTAGTTTGGAATAGCACTTCCTGTCTTTCGTTACTGCGTCTATAATAACACGTTGCAACTAAATCGTTCGTGATATCCTATCTCGCTATCAGCATAAATATAATAAATAATGTCAGGCACAAAAATTAATATCTCTGAGTTAAATAAGTAGTCGAAAATAGAGTCGATGTTCACCCTTCTGCGACGATCATATGAATTCTTTTAATGCGGTGAAAATTAACGCTAGAACTACCGATCTTTAATGGGTACCTAACTATGACGTGCACAGATTATAGTAATTTCAGCGATACGATGAATACGAGTGAATATATCGATTACAGTTCTTTCTTAATACGAGTTGATACCAATTTTATTCTTAAAGCAGGTGCATGTGTTCGGTGATTGCAAAAAGGAAAATTCTGGGACCAGTCATTTTCACTGGGTTGGTAGTTCTAGTGTTAAATGGAATTTCTTTTGTGTGCAAATTTAACAAATATTCTGGTCTCGCAGTCCCGACGCTTCATCCTGTTCTTAAATTACAAATATTCGTTCAAATATTCCAATGTTACACGGTGAAGTAATCCAAAGGCATTTCTATCCTCGCTCTGCCCACTACACGTTCACCTACCCAGATTATATGTAAATTTCGTTGCATTAAAAGGACAATGTGTGTCGATACTTCATTCGACAACTTCATTTAGTGTCTCAGGTTCTTCCCGTTAAAGATGTTGGTAGTTCTAGTGTTAATCGTAATTTCATTGGCAAATGTAATTATTCATTCGGCTTCATTTTTGAAACCTTTTGTTATTAGAATATTTTTTAAAAAGTCATTAAATTTCCTGAAAATAATCCGTTCCTGTTCGTCAAGTGTGTAATCATTTCGAGGTGAAACGGTGCATTTCCCTTGAATTGTTGTTTACAACGTTTATGTAAATTTCCAGCTAAACGTGTAGTTCTTTCTTCGTTACTTCCTCGTGCATTTAGGGTACGTCAGTGTTGATGGCTTTTCGAATAAAGAATTAAATTTGATTCGTTATTCGTCGGTTTACCACGATCAAGATCGTCAAAATCGGTTACCCTTTTCTCGCTTCAACAGCTACTGACGCCAAACTCAGGATTGCAATGCATCTTCCAGATCAACAGTCTATATAATCACTCAAGTGTACTCGATGCCTAATGAAATCGAAACTATTAGGAATCGATATCGTTTAGTGCGAAAGAAGCGCAAATTCGCAAATTTCCCTCGATGATAAAATTAAATTACAGTTACTGAGAAGGACAGGGGATCAACCAAAGTGACTAAAACACCATTTGTAAAATATTTCAGGGTTCGAAATACACGAGTATCTCTCATTTCCGAAGTAATTCTGTTTGATTTTATACGTTTCTCTTAAGAAAATATCTGTTTCCGTAGAATTTGTGTAAAAACAACTCTTGCTATAAAAAATCGCTATAAAAAGTGCTCTTGTGGAACAGGTATTCCAGAATCTGTATAATGAAAGTTCACGAAAACGAGTTATATCGGAACATTTATCAGAAAAGGTGTTAGAAAATAAATAAAACTGCAAGGTACTACTTTCATTTAAGAATCTAGTATTAGGTATGTAACACGATATTATACTATCAAATGTATATTCGAAATGAAAAATATGAAGATCACGTGTAATTAACCCTTTGCCCTCGAGAGGCGCCCTTCAGTCGCCATTTGATAAAATTTCAAAGCTCGATATTCATTAATATGTGAAATTTCAGATAATGTAACGGTGTGCGAGGTATCGAAATGAAATAATTCTACGTGTTAATTATCATACGACTTCTTATTCACTGCTCAGAAAAATATCGTCAGCTTTGTAACAGAAAATCTTTTAACTCCTATTCTTCTTTAGCTAAAAAATCGTCGAGTGCAAGGGGTTAAAATAGAAAATCAAACGCATCGGAGATAGAACCTAAGTAGCATTATCTCAGATTTCAAATATTTATTATTCAAGAAGAAACATAAATAAGCTCTAAGCTGTGAATTAACTGAGATAAATAAATATATAATACTGGACAATAGTATTTTTCCATTGATACCATTTGGTAGAACAATGCAGTTGATAGAATATTCAGCATAATACAGAAAATTACGATAGAATCTTTACGTTTACGTATTGTAAATTCTATTCAGATCGAAAATTTTATTTTCAGGAACTCTTCAAATTCTTGTTAGGAACCATAGTGGATAGATTCGTTTAATTCGCGAAAAATTTCGAGGGTGGAACAAATTTTGAAGCTTTTTAATAGATTCCATTTTGAAGAACATATATATTTTAAATAACGTTGTATATATAAAGGTGTATATTTATCTTAGTTAATTCACAGTTTAGAGCTTGGTTATGTTTCTTCTTGACACATAATAAATATCTGGAATCTGAGATAATGCCACTTAGGTTCTGTCTCCGATGCGTTTGATTTTCTATTTTAATAACTTCTGAATTTCTACCATGCGCATAGACATCGAGACGAGGGTACACCCTTCTCTCCAGTCGTGTGTACCCACGTTTACACGTCCCTTGGATTTTTTCTCTTGGACCGGAACCTTCGCGAAGGCAGGTCGAAGTCGGCCTAATAAAATTTCGCTGTTGGCCACGAGGAAGGCAAAAGGTACATAGAGGCAGAGAGCGGCGGATAACGTTCATCGCCGTATATTTGTAAAATAATATTTGCACAGCCGTGTCATAACAATGCTCACTGGTACAGTATTTAATAAATCGCTTCGACGTACCTCGCCCTCCGCCGCGGCCGACGCCGACGCCGACGCCGACGTCGCTCCTCTCCTCGTCCACGCTCCGTCCGCGATCCGTGCACGATGTTACGTACGTGCCGCCACATTTATATAGCACCCCGCGTATCCACCTGTGTTTTCACCGAAATCGGTATTGACTTCCACGCGATAACAGTTACATTTCCCCGGCCGTCGAATTATGCCGAAAACATTTGTACACGTCCGTGAAAAAGTGCGAAAACAAATTTGCAGCTTTCCCTAGCTTCGCCTCGCAAGATGAAAAAAACAGGAGACGATCAGTTGGCAATTTTCATCGGAGAAGCTGTTTGCGTGATCACAGGAAATAATTTTCCCTGCGATTTTTCCAGCTCGGAACGTCTTTACAGATTTTTATGGAGAGAGGGTTGATTCGTTGAGGATTGGAGATATATTGATGTATGATATTAACCCTTTGCACTCGAGATGTGCCTCTCAGTCGCCGTTTAATCAGATTTTAAAAATGGATATTAATTAATATATCAAATTTACATTTACCCAACGTCTATATCTACCTTCCTACGTCTTAAATCGCATACGATTTCTTATTATACCGTTTTAAAAATATTGCCAACCTTATGGTAGAAATTCGAATTACTATTTTCCTGTACCGAAAAAATCGCCAAGTGCAAAGGGTTATATAGGGTGGTTTATAAACCTTATACGTACATATTATATTATCCATGGTATTAACACGTTGACTGCCATGGTGATCACCAGTGTCGGGCGATACTAACTTTTTAAATGTATATTTGTTTTATTCTAACCAACTGTTGAATATTTGATCAACGTAAATAAATAGAAAACCTTGAATAGAAAACATTAATAATTTGCATCATTTTTATTTCTCTTCTTTGCCATATTGTTTGATAAGTTATCGTTATATTCTAAGAATAATGGAAATTTTATCTTGGTCCCCCGAGGGTGCCATATTAAAAGTGCGTGACAAAGTGTTCATATGTGGTGCATCATTTTCACCCTCATCGATACATGGATTCCTGCTTGAATCAGAGAAATAAGTTTCCGTGTGCTTTTTCGAGTTTCGAATGGCTTTACAGATTTTTATCAGTGATTTGAAGAGATCCATGCAGAGGGTTGGATTTTTGAGGATAGGAGACGGGCGTATGATATTAGACAGGGTAGTTTATAAATTTGGTATGTATATATTATATTGTCGATGATATTAATGCGTGGTGGTATCATGCAAATCCTTGGTAATAGGTGGATTCCTACTTGAAGGAGGTTCGAGGACTTGCGAGGAAATCCTCGGTAAACCCTTTGGTTTCCTACATATACAATTTCCAATCTTTCCAATTGCAAATATTTTATAGTTATGGCGGCATTATTCTCACCCTCGCCAATATATGAATTCATAGTTGAAGGAGGTTCGAGGATTTTCTCACAAGTCCTCGATAAAACTTCCGTTTCCTATATATGGAATTTCTAGACTTCCCTATAATATCCTCGTCTAAGGCAGGGGCCTGCTAGGTAGCCCTTTTTGGCTTATGATTTTTGGTAGCCCTTATGGTCCGAGTTAATCGAAGTTCGACATTTAATTATGGGGCATGAGAATTGGCCAATGAGTATGATCTATACAATTTCCAAACCTTCCAATAGTGTCCCCGTCTAAGGGCCTGCTAGGTAACCTTACTTATGAGTCCACAGCAAGCCCAGGACGAAATGCACCCCTTCTATCATCACTGCCACATCGAGGATACCTGCGACCAGTCGACTAGCAATAACCGCGGGGGAGAACCCCCCACAAATATATAATACAATAATATTAGCATAGGGAATATGGACTGGCAAATGAAACAGTAAGTTAGATTCTAAAATATATTTATTCCGAGCTAAAGAGAAATTAAAAATAAAGTACTATCAGGACTAGTAACAATTGCACCGACTCTGTAACTGCTCTTCTCTTCGACTGTCGACTCCATGACCCCTTGCTTCATCGTCCAGTCATCTTTCATTCCTTCACACATATTATGTATCCTAAAATTCTTACGTCCATTTCAAGAATTCATTCTCTTTTCTCGCATAATTTTAATCTAATCCGTTCGATCCGATAATCGTTTAATCTATTCGTCATTAGCAAGACGATTCTGATTTCTGAAACTTAGTAGTATCACAAAGTAATTTGGTAATACGACGAAGGTTTTATTTATTAACACCTTTGCCTACGATATCGTGTGAAACTCGTGGTAAGAATATCGGTCCAAACGTAAACGTCACGTGCGATGGGTGTAGTTCATACATGAGATCAGGTTTAGTCATGGTTCATTTTTGCCGTTGTCCTTCTACCCCAGTTCCGATAATCGTTTAATCTATTCGTCATTAGCAAGACGATTCTGATTTCTGAAACTTAGTAGTATTACAAAGTAATTTGGTAATACGACGAAGGTTTTATTTATTAACACCTTTGCCTAAGATGTCGTGTGAAACTCGTGGTAAGAATATCGGTCCAAACGTAAACGTCACGTGCGATAGGTGTAGTTTATACATGAGATCAGGTTTAGTCATGGTTCATTTTTGCCGTTGTCCTTTTACCCCAGTGTTATTCTTCGGTTAGGTGTGACCCTGCTGTTGATCATGAGACTTAAATCCTAAGGCAAGGGTTTAAAATTTCGATCTTCGTTCCGTACAAATTTTCCTATTTCTAAATTCTATTACAATAGCTAGAATAACTGAACATTTCTTGTTAAAATTCCTGTCGCTGTACGGAGAAAAAGTTTCCACTGAAAAAGCCAATAATAGATTGCTTCGCTTTTTTTTTGAACTATATAAACTGTTCTCTTTGAGTCAATATAGACCGGAAATGAATATTACGCTTCCACAAAGCTACGTTCTGGAATATTTTTTCATCACATTCGTATTCAAACTTTATAATAATATTGCATAATCCACAATGTTCTTAATATATTATATTTTAATTCCTTTACCCCAGAGGGATATGAACATGCGACATACGCGAAGAGTACAGCGGGATTAAACTCTACGCGGTACAGTTTACTTGAAATCGAAAATGCGAAGACAAAGGACAATATACACCGGTATAACATTCGTGCTCTTCATTGAATGCAACGAATATTAATTCCTCGCCTATTAACAAAATACATTACATAAATTCACCTCGCGTTCCGTATCATCCCGTCGAATTAATCTCATCGTCCAACGCGTGTTTTACCTTTTGCGACGAGTGGTTAAAACACCGGGCAGTAACGCAAACCTCGAGAAACGCATCCGCTAACAGACACGGTTGACTCGGATGGTTGGCCATTAACCAGCGATCGAAGATTAAAAGCGCGATACCTGAGGAAGGGTGGTTGCACGCGTGGAGGGCGAAAAATGGCGCGGATTTCGAGCTTCATCGAGGATCGAAATAAAATACGCACGCACGCGCGAAAAAAGGGGGAAAAAGGAAAAAATAAAAGAGAAAAGAGGCAACGAATTGTAATTCTGATTTGCGAATATCGAGCACTAATAAGTTGATTCGCGTTAATCGGGCCGGTTTTAAACGAGCGCCCGTATAATTCCGGAAATCATGACACATTGGGGGGCTTACGATCGACTCGGCCGCTTTTTACCCGGGACACGTACGCTGATTGCGCTGTCGGAATTTGTTGCGATTTTGTTTTTGTAAACCAGCCTCGTGCCCACCGCGATTTCGACCCCCGTGCCGTGTAGTTGGAATTCGCGCGAAACGGGGGGAATTAAAAACTCTTCGACCCCTCGTGACCACCCCTTGCTTTCTCCGAGCGAGCCAGTGGTAGAAAGTAAGACAAGGGTGACGCGATTTCTCGGTGAAATTTCCCGTGCCACTCGACGGCCACGCGTTCGTATAATTTCGGTCGGTACGCGTGTCGTCTTTTAATCTACCGCACGCACAAGTGCGCGGTGTAATTACGACGTCGTGCTTGTCGCGTTAATGGATGCGAAAGTGATGTTGCAGCTGCACCTTTCGCGGCAAAACGAGATATCGTACAATTACGGAACCTCGAATCATAATTATTTTTCTTTTTCTTAACTTTTTATCGCGATGCTTTGACGAATAAGTGCAGTATTTTTGTATCTCTTTGTTCGCGATACGCGTGTGTATGTTGAATTAGGGATATTTATTTGACATACAACGAGATTATAGAGAGTAGTTGTACGTGGGGAAGAATAGCTTACCAAAGTTTAAGAGAACTATTACGGTGAATTTATGTTTGTATCGACTAACGAGGAAAATTTAGCATAAATTCCGCAAGGAAACAAGGATAGTTCGTTTTAAAAGGGAACACAGTTGCGCGTTTCTGCTACACAAAAATACTTCATGAAATATTAACTGTTGCAATTTTATTTTAATCGTAGGTAATAAAGTTAAGAAAATTAATTTTCTTTCATTTGTGACTAAAAGTCTGGTCTATTGTTTTCTGTTATTTCGAACAAAACGGTTCGAAAGCATTGTAGAATAATTTTATTCTGTCCCAGTCTTGCTTGAAATAAAATAGTTTTTTAAATGGTTTTAGATTAACATTGAACGAGGCGATTGTAAAACCTTATTGCACGTGAACGTTAATTTCGTGCAATCGTGATTTACACACGCGTAGAAAGGTACATGCCGAAATAAAATAAAGTATTAACTGTTTATGGTATTAAATCGTACGTGGACAGATTATTTGAATATTTATATGGCAAAGTTAAAGCAGAAGAAGTAAGCCCGATTTATAACAGAACTAAACTTTCCCTTAATAACGCTTAATCCTTTTACTCTCGAAGTTTAAACGTCGAGTATAATGTCACAAAGTTACATTATTCTGCTTCAACATGTTACAATTTTGCAGAGCACGTGATCCGCGTGTGCGCTCTCGATTCGCGCATTACAAAAATTATTTGCACAGTTATTTATTCGCGTATAATATCGCGATAAAAAATCATTCGAAACAAATAACGAAAGATGATAAAAAAATAAAATTATTTCCCTTTCTCGTTTGCTCGAAGTACGTAAATCTCGATTGAAGAGAATAATTTAGAATCTCAACCATGGCGATAAAATAATTTCACCTAAATAATAATTAAGCTCGACAGACGGTACGGGTTAATTTATCGTGTAAAAATAAATTAACGATATAACGCGATTCACCTTCTCGTTTCATTTTTAAATAAAACGGTAGTCGAAACGTTCGTTTGTATAATTTCGTTAAGCGTAGAATCATGAAATACAGAAATTTATTCGTAGATTATGAAGCAAATATGTTGTCAAAGTCGGGGAGATTAATATTCGTACAATTTTGAATCCAAATCTTGTTTACGCTAACGCGGGTCTTTTTTTTTATCTCGCAGAGATCGTTACGTTTAGATATTTTGTAAGCCAAATCGCGTTTAAAGATGAGTCTAATTTGTAACGAGACTCGATACGAGTAAACGAGAATTTATTACGAGATCTAGAGTTAAATTTTATTGGGAAATTAGACACCTGTATCGTTACAAAGATGTATGCAGTACGAGCGAGAGTTGTTTCGCAGTTTTTGCATAAAAACTTGCCGTCCCAGCTGCGTGTTTGATTCGATTTCGCGAGCAAAGTTTCTTCGCAGGTAACGGAATTAGAAAAGCAGATCGTTAAAAGTTTGCATTCGGTGGGCGGAAGGTCGTAGGCAATTCCGAGTGTTCACCTTTCTCAGGAATTCATTGAAACGTGGCCACAACTGCCGCTTGACTCGATGATATTAATGCATACCGTATTAGGCGTTATTAAAATAACGCATTCATTTTCGGTCTTCGTTTAAAAGTTTCGCAATTCCAGGGCCACGGTTCGCGCTTTCGTGACGCGATGCAATTTCCTGGGTTATTGCGATACACGCGAATTCGCATTTGTTTAATGCATGCATTGCCTTAGCAGTCGCGTACGAAACGGTTCCGAAGTGAAATTTCGGAAGCAGCGGTGATTTCTTGCGATTTCGAAAGTCAAATGGACAGATAAGGTGTAAGCTGTGTTTGCAACGGAGTCGAGATTAGCTGATTCGACGTTGTATTTTGGAATGCTTGATCTATTTATAATTAGCGTCTGTCGCAGTTTAGCTGTTTCTATTTAGAGATAACTACAGTTTGATTGACTTCAAAGTGCTGCTGTCATAACCGTATTATAAATATTATATAACTGTTATTAAGATTATACAATAGTCGTGTAATATTTATAAGCGTTATAAGATAAGAATGATTATTACAATAATTATTCCTTTATAAAAGCAATTTTTGAACTTTATTTTTCATCCAGATTATTCAACAGAATATAGAAAGATATCAGTTAAACGAAAAGTTGCGTATATTTAATAATAAACAGGTTTTAATGTAGTGGACATACGTGAATTAGAAATGTATAAGTAAATTAAGGGATGAGATCATTGAATATTAATCTAATAATTAATTAATGTCAAATAAGGTAGTCGTGGAAAAATTATGGAATATTCGAACGGAATAAAAAGGAATAAAATAAGAAGTTAATAAATAAATAAATTTGAAGGTAGGAAATTACGCAAGTGACAAATTTGATTTATAGTATTCGATGCGTGTAATGAACAATGTGGTATTTAAATTATCAAGCGCGATTTATTTCATTATAAATTAATTTTTAAAATCTATTTTACATACACAAATATTTCGTTAATTTTCGTCATTGGTCAAATGGAATGCGCTAGTTGTAACGAAGTGTAATCACTTTTCTTTACTTTGCAACTTTTCACTTGGGGAATTTAGTAGGTAATATCCTACATTAATATCCGCCGTGCAATGTTTCATAAGATATTTATATAACCAGTCGGGAACGAGATAAATTTTCACGTGGAAAATTCGATTTCATGCCTGAGGAGTATAGGTGTAGAACTGATAACTTGACGATATTTTGGTAGTTTTCGAACGAAACGTAGATAGTTTTATCCTTGTTGAAAATTAATCGCTGTTAGGAAAGTCTTTCGGCACACAGAAATTGATATCATGGAACATATATGATATCGATAATGTTTCATGCAGTAAGAATGTAGGCCAAATTTACAACAATCTTAATTTACATAACAAGGCATGCGTAGCTCTTGGCTTGGTATCGTTTCCCATTAATAGTTCATTGGAAAACGATACCAATTACCAGGTCTCACCACGTGGAGGTGGCTACGCATCGAGACCCAGACCCTAGTGGCACAGCCTACTGGTGCTATCTGTATCAAAGGTAGCCTAATCTAACTTGGAGCGAAAGAAGTTAAAGTGACTCTACTGACACATTATTTTATTTCGTGTCTTACAAAAAGATTCGCGATTATTCGAAAGACCGACTAGCCTACGCGACGCACTCCCGTGTACAAGACAACTTCAGGCCCAACACCCTCTCGATCGGGCCTTGCCCACCCTGCCACCGCCGACCTCGCCGTGGCTTACATGACCTAAGGCAGCTAGCGAACCAGTGAAACACCCAGAGGCAATCCGAGGGTCCTATGCGAGGCCTAACAGTCGGAATCACGCGCATGCTCCATACCCCGGCTCTATGCAAACATAACCACATAGCCACCAAGTGCTAGATGGGCAGGCAGGCACGCTCTTGCAATGATTCCGACTGTAGGGCCCATCCCCCGGTCGTGTGCACGGATTGGCACCCAGGACGACTAAGGTCGACGGACCCCCGTATTACTCCAGATGCCTCACCAGCTCGAGAGCCATCAGAGATCTCGATGCATGACGAGATTGACAGTGGCAGAAATGAGTGTCGGAGACGAGCCGTGAGAATGACCTACGAGACACGAAGTTGTCGAGTACACGAGAGTACGTCGCGTAGGCTAGTCGGTACTTAAGAACGATCGCGATTATTGCGAGAACAATTATTTGGTAAACGAGGGGAATAGAGAATTGATATATTTCGCTCCAAGTTAGGTAGCTTACCTGTGAACGCGCACATAAGACTTAGTCTAGAAATCAATCTTTTAACTACTTACAACTACTTAAGTCTAAACGCACGCATCCGTTGCCGTCCAACGATGTCTTTCGATGAAATCTTGAAAAACTTAAGATCTGCCTTATAGATACTTAAGTCTACTTAGATCTAATCGCACGCATCCCGCGTCGTCCAACGATGTCTTGAAAAACCGGAAAAGCTGAAAAGAAACAGATTAGTAAATGATCAGTACAACACAATAAAAGAAATGTAAATAAATAAAATAAATATAAACCATAAATATCAACTAAATGGAGCGAACAACCCAACGATGAGATATTAAAAACCTAACCGTAAGACATGAACAACCCAACGATGAGACGAAACATTCGAATATTATACGAAATATTCGAATTGCCAAATAAAAATAAAATCTGAAAAGTAAAAAATAATTAACACCTGGAATGAAACGGATTAGTAAGATGAAACAAAATAAAGGAGAAAGGAATATAAACCAGAAAGATCTATCAAATAGAAAGAACAACCCAACGATGAGACATTCGAATATTATACGAAATATTCGAATGTTAAATAAGAATGAATAGAAACCAAAAGAAATCTGAAAAAATAAAAAATTATTAAAATCTGAAAAAAAATAAAATAATTAGCAAAAATAAATTATTAATACCTGAAAATAAAAAAACAATTGGTAAATGGTTTAATGGGGTGGGATGAGGGTGGGGTGGCTAGCCCTAACCTCACTTCGGACCCCCACCCCTCGCGCACATGAAAATTTATACGTTACACTACCAAAGTCGAACCGACAAATGAGTTCTGCTGCGTCGCGTTGCCCTTTATATAGCCTCCGATCGGCCGAGCCCCCCACCCCGATCAAAAATTTGCGAACTACGCTGATTTTATTAATTATTAATTTTTCGTTCTCGTAGCAAATAATTTATTAATTTTTTCACTTTTACTATAAATACACGTTGCGAACAATTTGTTATTAACAATATTATTTTGTTATTAACAATATTAATTTGTTATTAACCATATTAATTTGTTATTAACAATCAGTGCAATAATTTATAGACTCTTAGCAAATTCTAGGGACATTTTTACACAAGAACGTTACAAGTTCAAGTAATATTCAATAATTTATTAATTTTTTTTATAATTTATTATAAATTTACGTTCCGAACAATTTGTTATTAATGATAAATATTGCAGTTTATAAACTTTTTACAAATTATAACTGCGTTTATGCTTTCAGAATATAAATATCCGTGATGCATTTATATTAAGTATTTTTACTATTTTTTGGACACCAAGATATACACATAAGTGACAAAGAAATTAGGTTAGTTAGTGGTTTACTAGTGGTCTACTATCTATTAGGTATAATAAATAATACCTTCTGAAGTACAAAGTACATCTTGACATTTTCCCATCGGTAATTACGAAATTCAGAGGCAGAATTGCAGAGAATAGAATAGCGAATCCAAAATTACGAATAAATATCTGAAAATAATGTTATATTAGTCATAAACCTGGTATCTTTAGATTTTCAGACTCGTTAATTGTGTAATTAGATTTGCAGTTTCAGTAGGCCAAGTAAAATATTCCATTATTACCGAAATAAATATCTCTTTGATATTCACGGTGATAAAAATTGCTATCTCCTTTGACATTCGTGGAATATTTTTTCAATATTCATGCTTAGAAATTTAAAGATATCCCTGAAAGAAATTACACTAAGTTTCATCGACTTCGATGACCTATATCTGATTGGCAGCAAATTTGGCCATCTTTTTGGGCAAACGTGCCCACTGTGCATCGTGGTTCGTCAAAGGATCATCAGCAGCTGGAAAAAAGGACGATCTTTTAGAAAGAGCGGGCCTGGTAACCGATGCTACGTTATCGTGCTGATTGGAAACATATTTTACCGCCATCGTGTTCCGTCTGGAAAAATATGTTGATACGTAGACGCGGCCCGGTCGCGTTCATTTTTCCAAACTCTTCGGCAGATTCGGCGAACCAGGAGAGGCTACTTTGTTGCCTCTACGAACGCGGATAGTATTTACACGGATGAATATCGGGCCGGATAGATATTAGCTTTCAGCAAAATATTTTTCAGCAGTGGACGTGGCGAAAAAACACACTACCTCCCTCCTGTTACGCCCTGGTATATTAGCGCCTCCGGCATTTCTACAGTTTGTTCGATGTATGAAACGCGAATGCCGTTTTCCGTTAGTTCCGGATCGATCTTCCTTTTTGCATTGTTCGTTTTTGTTTTCCCGCTTTTCACTCGAACTTCATAACTATTCGCAGCTTAGCCAGCTCGTCCCGACGAATTTATCCACCCTTTCCTCCCTGTCTCTCGCGACGGGCATCGGTCCCGCGTGCACACCACTCACACTTGACCCACTAGCTCCTGCGATCCATCCTCCTCTACGATAGCGCAATTATCGCGCACATGGAGAGTCTCAGGTGCAATTCTGGTCAAACCTGGCTGATTAACCTAACAAGCAGAGTGCAAGACCTTCGAGTCATTCGTTTAATTGAAACTTTGCAGGTTTATAGATTTAGTCACCTGGTTCAATAAAATGTACCGTTATAAAGGCAACTAGTCAATAGCTTTTGAGATATTTATGATTAAAGCTTTATTATTCTTAACTAGAGACTTCTTCGGAATAGTTGTTGATAGTTATCAATTGGCATTGTAGCCTAACAGCACTTGATAACTATTTAAAATAAATCTATAATTAAGACAATAATAAAACTCTAATCATAGATATTTCAAAAACTATTGCCTAGTTGCCTTTATAATGATACATTTGCTTGAACTGAATGACTAGTTTTACAAATTCGCAAAGTTTCAAGCAAATTTGTGACCCAAAGAACTTGCACTCTGCTTGCAAGACTGGCAGGTGTAGGGTGCGAAAATTCCAATCCGAATCCAAACGATACAAAGTCCCCTCTCATAGGAAGGTACAATAGGACCGTTTGACCCATCGTTAGCCTCTTGGACTACTTATGATCCGACTAGATAGTATACAACAGTTGCATCGCCATAGCCAGACTTTGCCGCTCTATCTCTCCCCGAGCAGGTAAATTAAAGAGGAACGGAACGACCTCGTTGGCAGACCTTCCGCGCGCGATCCCTATCGATATGGGTAAAAATTTTCCGTACACCGCCGTTCCATTTATCGGCTCGTCTGGAGGATAAAGAGGCGTTCGAAGTTAAGGAAATCAATGTTCGTACGAGCGTACCGATTGCTTTCCGGCATATAGCCGCGATTGTCTCGGTGGCAGCTTGCTCGGTAAGGGATGAAATTGTTTGGCTCTTCGAGATCCAGGGAACTTTTAAACGCCTCGTCGTTTGTTACTCCTTCGAGATGCAGAACTTTTTCGTTAAATATTCCCAATCGTGACGTATACGTCGTTTAGCAATGTGCTCGTTTCCTAGTAAATTGAAATAATTTTCATTGTATTCGAAATTTAGGTAACGTCGAATTCATCTTAAGAAGACATTTTAATTATGAACATTTTTAAAACTTGTAAGAATCTTGGTCGTGTTAGAACTTGTTAAGTATTGCTAGTTAGTCCTAGTGCAGTTTATCAAGGATTAAAGAATGGAAACGTTATACAAACCAATACAAAGGGAATATCCCTTTTGTTCCGTTGTAGTAAAATTAAATAGTAAAGTAAACTATACATCCTAGCGACGTGGGGGTAATCCCTTCCCCTGCATTTTGTCTTTTGTCTCCAGTCTTCTGAAGACGACTTGTGATCTGCGTGGCCCTAAACAGGCCAGTTCTAATCGTTCGCCCGTTCAATAAAGATGTATACAGTTTTTCCACAGTTCTCCACTGACTACTATTCCTTTGAGTTATAACCCCTTTAACATGTTCCATCTTCTCGATATAAATATCAATAACGATCTCACGGAAATATTCTTTTTCTTACCTCGAATCTTTCGTACAGTCGCAGAATCGACCGCTAAAATGACTCTCCCATTGGAGAAGAGATCAACGATCGTTATAACGCATCGTTAAATCCCAACTACCCGTCACGTGCAGGATTTTTGCTTTCACCTCCGCCATTTAGCGCCACGTGTCTTCATCGATCATGGCTACGAGCGTGTAAATATTCGTGCTTAGACGATCGGGCTGCAATTACGATCTTTGTTAAATTAATATCTACGGCTAGAAAGGCGCCACCGGTTGTCTCGCCGGTGTCGATAAACGCGGTCAGCGCATGGATAATTATCAATCATGTAGGTACCGGTACTCGGCGATGGAGCAGTAGGCATAAACCAGCGGACAAAACTGGCCGTTATATTCACGGCTGCTGGATCGATCCTCCACGCCGTTCTCCGTTCTCTCTCGCAACGTTATCGGTGCACGTGTACGAGCGTGGATCGACATCGGTGGCAGGAATCGATAAAAATCGGCGATTCTTCAACGTGGTGGATAGGTGCTAGGGGCGAGCGGGTGGAAGGTGTACAGACGTTCAAGTGGGGCAAAAGGGAACCACTTAGCCGAAACTGCAGGAGTCTGGAAGTCAGCAGCTATTCGGCAGACGTCACTGGCGCCAGCGGACTACCTTAAACCTCCCCTTTATACCCCTACCCCGGCCCGACAATCTCATTCCCCAAAAGCGTCGCAAGAATTATAAAGTTGGTGGAGGAGAGCTCCGGGGGACTTCTTCCACCCACCCTTCTCAGCCAACCCGCCCCTTCCTCTTCATCCACCCTCCACCTACGCGCCACCTCGACCTAGCGACTCCATTTCTCCTCTCTCACCTCTCTCCCTTTCTCTCCCTCTCTCCAGCCAGTCTTCCTCTCCCGTTCTTCCCGCCTGTCTCCCTCTCTCCTCCTCTCCCGGTGTTTCTCTTTTTTCCAACCCTGTCTTTGTCTTTACGTATCTCGCCGCCCTCCCAATCCGCCTCTCCCCAACCCCTGCCCCCCGTTCTTCTCGCGTCTTTCTCTTTTTCACCGAGTCCGCTCTTTTTGCTCCTATCTCGAACTTTGCAACGCGAGTAGAATCGGTCGCGGCGCTTCGCTTTCCGAGTTTCGGATCGTCGGCCGCGAGTCACGCCAGCGCGGATCCGAAATCTGTTCTCCGTTAGCGCGACGCCGCAGGAAGTCGTTCAATTAGACTCGTGTACCGTGCGATTTCGAAATAACACCGTCGTTCGATAGTCGAAACTCGCGATCACCGAGTTCCTCTAATCACCGACCACTGCATTTCCTCTTTACCATCGGGATCGCCGCGAGACGATCCTTCTTTCCTCCTTACGAACTTTGCAACGATAATTACCCCCGTGGCACACCGATTTCGCAACCACGGCTCCTCTCGTTTCTCTTTCGATACTCTCCCATTCTTTTTTCTCCTCTTCTCGGTTTATCGCGAACCGTGTGGATCGAACTCGGCTCGGCCGACCTTCGAATTAATTTTCTTCTCGTTCGCGTCCGGAGTTACGAGACTTATTCGTAGCGTGTCGCAGCGGCATTGACCTTTCATTCATGATTCCTCTTCAGTTTCTCCGTTTCTCCGTCGCGTATACGGCGTCCCGTACACGGAGAATTACCGGCTGGCGCAAGAACTGTCATTAAGACCGCGGAAACATGCCGCAGTCATAACGCGAACTTGCCGCTGTGTCTAATTAAGCTGTCGCGAGCCGAGAGAAATTACGAAACGGACAGCGGTTCGCGCCAAGCGGATTAGTACGAATTTCAGGTAAATTTTTATTCGCTCGAAGCGAGGTCGCGTGTTGTTGGTGTAGCTGTGCAAATACGCTTTTTCAATCGTTTGCCTAAAATTAGCCCCGTCGTCGTGGTCGAGGTTTCGCGAAATTAAAACGACCAGTCGCCTGACGTCGCTAAATGCATTTACGACGAGGTAGATTCAATAGTGCGTATCGATTCCGATGTAGATCTAATTTGCACGGGATTCGTTACATGCATGACTTATCTATTTGTAAGTTCGTTAAGGGTTGCAGAGTAACTAGAAAATCTAATTAGCCGTTCTACATATTTTTGGTTTCCTGTAGGCTGATATTTTTCTTTTATGTAATTTCTTCTACTACTTCATCAAGCCTCGTTGCGTAAGCCGCGTATCCTGTTATTAATTACTATTACGATGAAACGCACCGCGCCTCGAATTATGAACCGAGCTATTTCTCGTAATACGATTGGAAAACGAACGGTTTACGATTTTATTTGATCCTCCGTTGAAATTCCGATTTGCATACCAGAGATAGCAGATGTAACAGCTCAGACGTAATTTTATTAAAATATATAGTCGAAGAAAGGGCAATTTGAATTTCCTAATTTTCAAATTTTCAATATCCCCCAACTACGACTTTATCCGATGTTTAATTAAAATTTGGAATTAAATTTTTAAATCGAAGATTACGGGTCTTCGAAATAAATTAGCCTCGCTTAATTAAAGAATGTAACAATTACATCTTCCTAGAGGTATATTTCTCTAATTTATATCGTCGTTCATCTTCCATTGAACTTTCGAATCGAACCTATGATAATATGCAAATACGCGTATCCCTAACCGATCAAGATCGACCTACATGTTTAAAAATCGTACAGTATTCGCAGTCTCCTGCAAGTTGCCGTCCCTGCCGCAGCATCGACCTACTCGCAATTAGATCTTCGCGATTATCCACTTAGCGTGACGCGCCTCTACCCCGTATAAAAACAATTTCCCGTTGAAAGAAGCTTCGATCGGCTCGGACAAAAAAGCTTGCAGCCGATACACTCCTCGAGGAACTCGTACGCGAGCTCGCAACCGCTTAACCCTTACTCTGCCAATTACCAGACGTCTCCTAGCATTTTCCATCGTCTTAACAAACACCAGTGGAAGACTAATTAACTAACATCCGCGACTAACAGTTTTCGTTAAATTTCAAGAATCTTGCTTGTTCCCTTTGAAACGAAATTTTTGACACCTCGTTCCTTGATTCCTCTATTTTCTCAGTACCGAGCAGAGCCGAAGGGTTGCAACCCCCCCGAGGCAGTGACGATTCCGAAGGATCGGTGACTGTAACGACCAGTCGGTAATAGGTCGGGCGAACCGGTAGCTCGGATCCTGAAGGATCGGTGACTGTAACGACCAACCGGCAATAACTCAGTGGAACCGGTAGTGAGGATAAAACTACGGTAGAGGCAACGGGAGAAAAAACTTTTGATTTACTTCTGCGCAGTGTTCGGTACCCTGTCCGTGTCTGTACACACGGGAGAGCTCGGTTAACCCACTTCTGGGCCGAGCTGCAACGCGATACAGGCGACGAGCCTGTATCGATCGGTTGATCATGTTCCTCCTCCTCGCGTCTAGATAACCGCCGGCACCACCTCCGTCCCGATAGCAACGTCCGCCAAGGTAGGCCTCCTCTCGATACTCGTTTCTGCGTCTTCTACCACTACCTCTTCCGTACCTGTTCCCCTGTCGCCTGTGGGAGTGGTACTCGAACCAGGCGACCTCGACGATTCCTCCGTAATGCCAATAAGGATTTTTTTTTCGGCAGAAATGTCGTGATCCGCCTGGCCTGGCGGAAAAAAGCCCGCGATTAAGGGGAAGAGGAGCGAGGAGAGGAGAGGAAGAGACGCACGGATTGCATAAACGACGGAGCGTGTGCGTTTATGTAACGCGAACGTTTCCGCGATCGGGGAAAAGGGAACACGCAATGGTTGCCTTCTTTTTCTATCTCTCTCTGTCCTTTTCATCTCAGGCTTCGTTCCGCTCTTTCTATTTTTTCCTCTCTCTTTCTTTTTCTCTTCAACGACCTCTTCCTTCATCGCCGATCTCTTTCCGTTTCCGCGAGGCGCGATCGCTTCTGCATAGAGATGTCGAGCTTCCCGACCGTTTCGGACCTCAAAATTTTGTTCAGCGATTTTTAATCTCGCTACTCTGAATTGCAAATCCGCCGTGAACGCATTCGATGAAGCCAGTCCCGAGACGAGGTAAAGAATTCTCGATAATCTCGAGATTTTTCCGTAGCATTGCTGTGCATCTAATAGTACCATAAATAGTATACATACGCGTGTCGATTACTTCAGAATTTTTGCTATTACCTTCAGATATATCGACACACCGAAATTCCCGGAATTTTCAAGAATCTCTAGCGTATTCGATGGGAAAAAATTTTCTTCTCGTCTCGACTCGAAATTTTCGAAATTTCCTACACCTCTGGCTTCCTATATCCCACGATTAGAGACCTTAGGGTGGTGCAAGGGGTGATTAGGTACGGAGTAAAAATAAAAAAATAAAAAATGGTCAGATGAGGGAGAAATTGTAAATAAAAATCGACGGATAAGTAATAAAGATGGCGAAGAGAGAAAAAGTGTATGCGAGTTAAGAAAGAAAAATTGAAGGGTGTAAATGGGGCGATGAATATGACTGGAACGTAAGAAAGGAATATATGCCCGTGAGTTGAAATAAGGGGCGAAATAAAAAAGGAGGGATGATGATACGTCAAAAAGGGAAACCAGGAAGCGCGCGATACGGAGAAAATGGGAGAAAAAGGAAAAGAAACGGAGGAAGGATAAATAGAAAAAAATTGGTGGAGATAAAAGCTCGGGTGCGCGGAGGAAAGTTTTGTTTTCCTTATTTTATCGAAGTTTCGATAAGAACGCGATAATTCTTTTTGATCGAGTTTCTCGTTTCGAAGAGCGATGGTCGCGATTGATTTCCTTATTAATGCAGCCGTATTAATACTTCATAAACGTTGAACTGGTTTAACGCTGGCAATCGCCATACTATTTCGCATCCTTGATTCCACGCAGAGAAATATAGCGCAATAATCCTTACGATTACGGTAATGCGGAGTTTCTTTTCCTGCAGTTTATAAATATTTAGAACGTCGCGTATTAACCAATTGCACTCGAGAGGTGACCTGCAGTCACCATTTCATCAAATTTGGAAGATCGATATTAATTAACCCTTTGCAATCGAGAAGTGACCTTCAGTCACCATTGTTAGTGGTGGATGAAATTTAATAACAGTAAGAACAATTATTTATTTAATTACAAAGATTATCAAACACAAATATTGGGTTGAAATATAATTATTTTATCACTATATCACGTGCTCACGCGTCTTCTATCTATTAATACGCAATTCCAACCGACATATATGCCAAATCACTCTCTTTTTTCTCTCTTCTTTCATACGTTACATTACATACACAATTCACACAACACCTCAATCATTACACGCATACTCATTTATCGTAATAACCTGAATTCATTAGATATTTCCATCCCATGCATACTTGTCCCACTCATTCCAATACATATATATTTAAAAATCTATGTGACCATTACCACGCCATTTCATAAAATTTGGAAGATCGATATTAATTAATATATCAAATTTAATGTAACGTAGCAGTGTGCGAAGTGTCGAAGTCAAATAATTCTACGATTCTATTATTGTACAAGTCTTTATTTACTGCTCAGAAAAGTATCGTTAGATTTTTAGTAGAGAATCTTTGAATTTCTACTCTCCTCTGGCCAAAAATTCGTCGAGTGCAAAGGATTAATATATCAAATTTAATGTAACGTAACAGTGTCCAAAGTGTCGAAGTCAAATAATTCTACAATTCTATTATTGTACAATTCTTTATTTACTGCTCAAAAAAGTATCGTCAGTTTTTTAGTAGAGAATCTTTGAATTTCTACTCTTCTCTCGTCAAGAAGTCGTCGAGTGCAAAGGGTTAATTCGTCGTTTTACCGCTCGTATGGTGTTCGTTATTAAATTATGGTATTTCCTGGGAATAGTATAATTTAATTATTTAATCTAATTTCATACGCGATGAATTTTTTCCCGCTCCATTTGCCCGAATTGGCCCGTTCCGTTGAAATTATCGAATGCTTCCAGCAATTATACCAGTGGTGTTTTTTAAATTATTTTTACGCCATCGTGCAAATTTCGCTGTGTTTTTACGCGCGAGTTTTAATCGAAAACGGTAAATCGTGCGCGATATAAGAGACACGTTCTTTGCTACATTCATCGTTCACTAATATCGTATGCATCGACAACGACAGCAGCAGACGTTTCCTTTTATTTTACGATACACCATAGCGCTTTGTAAATTGAAACTTTCTAATTGCTTGCCGCGAACGAAACGAAATAAGAATTATAAAGCGCGTCTGTTTTAACAATAACTATGAAAGCTTCGCGTTTATGCTTCTCAGACGAAATTGAAAGCTTTCGTTTTATCAAAGCGGTCGAATATCGAAAATTTTTATCGCCACTACTGAATTCATACGATTTCAATCACGACGTCACACACCGGTTGAAATATTACTCGTCGATATTTTAATTATAATATTCCGTAGTGAAAAAGTAGAAAGCCGAGTGTATTATAATTATTTATGAAAAGCGTTCGAAATGGAAGTAGCTTTATACACCCGTTAACTTTAAGTTTGGAATTATTACGTGAAAGCAATTGTCTTGCATTATTGGTCAATTGGTCAATTATAATCTTGCTAACTATTCCTCCTATTTTTGACATTTATTAGTATTCTCGATGCTCAGTGGCTTTTCGTATGTTCGTTGTTATTATTTCGATAACTATTGTATTTCGATTTTGAATACAATATATACAATAACTACTCGTTCTTTCCATTTTTATAATTTGCTCAACCTTTCTTGAAAAACAGTACATTACGAAATTAAGAACAAAAGTTATGGGATATAATAAAATTAAAAGTCTTTGAAAAGACAAGATAGCTACCAAGATGGCCGCCAATCAAAGTTTACGCACATAGGTAACATAAAGTTCAGTTCGAATTAATTTCAACATCATCGATTCCTACTTAATCGCCGTAAGAATCATTTAAATTTTCTCAAAACCACTATGTTACCTATATTTTCGTTTCCCTTCTTCAATGAGTTACTCTCAACCTCGTTAATTTCACTCGCAATGTATCTAACCCAAACCGTATTAATTACCACTCGAATCCTTTCAATTCCCAAGAAAAAAGGAAAAAAGATAAGAAAAATGAGAAAAGAAATATAAAAGAAATAAAGAAATAATGAATACTCAATAAAGAATAATCTAAATACAGTAAAGAAATATCAATACAATAATCAAATAATCAATACTAATACAAAAGAAATAATCTCTATGTGCATTTCTCTTCTTCAATGAGGCACATAGTATTTAATTCAAACTCTATTAATTACCACGCGAATCGTTTCAATTTCCGAGAAAAGAGGAAAAAAGATAAGAAAAATGAGAAAAGAAATACTATTCCTATCTTTATTTCTTTCCTTCAATGAGTCCCATAGTATTTAATCCGAACCTTATTGATTAGCACGCGAATGGTTTCAATTTCCAAGAAGAAAGGGTAGATAAATAAATAAATATTCGCAAACGCAGAATTAAGCAAATCTGTGCTTCGCTGGAAATGAATATTCGGAAATGTGGAATTAAAGAATCCGTGCTTCATTGGAACGGACTGATCCGAAAATGTGAGAGGCCGCGGTAGCGGAATTAACGACGGATCGTGGTCGTCGCGACGACTATGCCTCGCGGACGCCGACGACGTCTCGAGTTCCGAGAGAAATGATGGAGGATCGGAGGGTGGCGACGGGCGTACCGCGAAGGGTGGCCGCTCTTGAGAGGTTGCCTAATCGAGCGTGCGTTTTCGATGAATTATTCAAGATCGAGCGTCTAATAGTTGTCACGGTCGGCCGTGTTTAACCGTTAGGCGTTTATTCTCATTACTCGAGCAGCGTTCACGCCTTTTCGTTTATGTCTGAACGTATCCCTCTCAATGTCGCCCCTCCTTTAATTCATGCGAACTTCTCTCACGCGATTAATGCGACGTCGTCCTTCGGTTCGATATAGCTCTATTCACCGCGACGGCCATGATACCCGTCGAAGGACTCGCAGTTTTACCGTCCACGCGTACATGCAACTGAATCACGGGCATAATTGACCTTCCACGATGGAAAATTGAAGTTCCGCGAGAATTTGCCGGGGGTTCGATCGTTCGCAACCCTTTCGCGTTCCGCTGGTTTGCGTCTGTTCCCGTTTTCCATGGAACTTGACCTACTAAGTTTCGGGCGTCGTGCATCGTGCCAAAAGTTTTCGAAATAAATACGCCTGATATTAAATTATCTTCCTTTTCCTTCCCTGCCTTCTTCTTTTTCTCTTTTTCCTTTTTTCTTCTATTTTTTTACATTTTTTACAAGATGCCGGAGCTAGCAGGATCTAGATTTCGTTTGAAAACATCTATACTCGTGACGCGAATTGGAAATCGAACACGAGGAGCAGTCAGAGTTCAATTTTAACTTTATTTTTCAATTATGCGATTGTTGATTACCGATAGTAGATCGTGCACGTTTCAGACATAGCGTTGAAATAACAAATTTGGTACAGAGAATTTAAACAAATGGAGAATTTTATTCTTGTAAATATATCGTTTTAATCAATTTATTTTTCCGTAATAATTGTTCTCTATTTCGAGTACTATCTCGAATGATCAATGATCTTCCGCGAATTATATACAGGTAACCCTCCTATAATACGGTAACCGTGTTGTATGAGATCCGGAGCCAGTACAAAAAGGGGGTTGCGTTCCGAAAACTTATTAAAAACAAATCTTTCTTTAATTCTACATAAACAATTTAATTTTTATTAGAAATATAAATGTATGTACAACATAAAACAAAAAAAGAACAAAAATATTATTTTAATTTAATGCAATTTTAATTTAATAAATTTTCTTTTTTTCGCCGGAATGATATCGTCTTCACATTCAGAAATTTTTTCTTCATTTAAAATTCTTGCATCTTCTTCCCTCTTAAAAAATCTGTAATTTCACTTTGCTCGCTGGTTCTTACGAGGTCGTTGTAAATTTCTCGGTATGGAGCTAAACAGTTTTGCAGTTCCCTTTTGAATTTTCGGCTTCTTTCAGCGGAAGGTTGCGCATTCGAGAAAAATGACTCGAGATTTTCAGCTAAGCTTAGGCCTTCTTGTAATTTTTTAATGTTAAATTATTAACTGCACAATCTTCACCGGTGCTAGTGTCCTCGGAATCGATTTGATTTACAGCTTCGGATGCCATTTCCATCAAATCCGTTATAGTGAAACCGTGTTATAGAATGCCGTGTTGTGGGAGGGTTGCCGCAATTTATGAATCGTGTTATAGTGAAACCGTGTTGCAGGATGCCGTGTTATTGGAAGGCTACCTGTATTTTGTTTTCTGTACACCGTCGTATCTATTATTTCATCTATACTAGACACCTCTATATCCAATAATCCTACAAGAATTTCTAGCGAATCGATGAAGGCGTAAAAGACACGTGTCTAAAATGTGACCCAAGTTTAGCTCCAGCCAGCCTCCGCGTTTTCGCGAAATCTCACCGAGCTGTTCCACGAGTGGCGAGCAGAATCGTGTTCTCTCGGCTTTATTCATTCAGCCCGATAATTTTGGTAGCACCGTTTCGATTCACGAAGCAACGCGAATAGCCTGCTAAGGTAATTGCGGCGTCGTGGCGCGAGAGGAGTAGGCCGTTAAACTTTCGTTAGTCACGGTGTTTACGATCGCCACTGTTTAGCGGATCGCGAGGCTACATTAATCGGCTAGCGCCTAACTATATTTACCGCGGCGCTCGCTATACTTAGGCGGTCAGAATTCGTATTGTACGCATTGGCGTACACGCCGCGGACACCGACCGAGTTACATGAATAGCTTATTGCGAAAATAAAGCGGCCACGTTTATAATTGCAATAATCAGCAGAGAATAATATTATTAGCCGCGGTCGGAGATCGGCGTAGCCGGCGCCGAGCCGCACGATCGCCTCTTTAAAATATCGGACGTAGCAAACGAGCACGTTAAACTTGTTACCCTGAAACAAGCGGCAATTTTAACCGCGCTTTCCACGGCAATCGGAATCCCGTATCGAAGCGCTGCATCGATCGTCGTTCCTTAGTTCGCCGCTAGGGGCGCGCGCGTCGCCTAACCTCTTTATGTCGAGCCAACTCTATGGGCTGATTCCCGCAATGGTATCCAGCGATATTTTTGTTTCGCGCGAAGATAGAAAGAATGTGCGAAGGAGACGTATGTTTCGCGTAGGTCGTTTTTGCGAAAGGTAACCAGAGAGATAGCATTTTTCCGTGTTAAACTACACGTATACTCGCGAAGCTAAATTTCACGTAACAATAACACTAACACTGATCTAATTATTCGCGTATGATATGCATGCTACATCAACGACTCCAGAAATACCGAAGCTCGAACAATACGCCGATAAATGACTGTTATTGTGACAATAACAATAACTGAAATTATGTGCAAGTGGGCGAGTTACCGAGTGTAAGAAAAACAGCATGATACAGGCACTCGTTGTAGGGGTGCCTGGGTATCTCGGACATGAAACAATTTCGATAATTTTGGTTAGCGATACGAGAGTTAAATGGAAAGGGGTGTAAAATGAAAAATCTATTCTTCCTTGCTATTGTTTTATTTAAATGTATGACGTATAGAGGATATACTGCATAAATTTCGTTGAAAGTTACAGAAATTATCAAGATGTGCACGGTAAATATTGTTCTTAACCTGATTTACTAGAATAGCCTTATCCATGAGATCATAAGATCGCTAGTACACCTCAGACGAGAAAGTGTCTTATTCTTTCTCCCATTTTTCTTGGTCCTTCTTTGTTTTATTTATATGCATATTGCAGGACCACTATATTATTATTGAAAATGGCGTCAATTATATTTTATAGCGCATTATCCTTGCAATAGCTTGATTTTCCAGTTGGAATGCATACCTTGAGACGAAACAGAGTACTTAGATCATAGCGAAGCGTCGATGATCGACTGGAAATTATCCGTGATAGTTCTTGTAATTGATCGGAGTAAGGTTATGAACAGCAAGGTGTCTTGTTCGATGATAACAGGCAGGCTCGCTCTTTCATTTGCTTTCGTTTCCGTTTCGTATCGCGTTGCGTGGAATAAAACTAGCTGAGACGTGAGTAACTTTTGGAAAGAAATGAACCTGGGTCTCCTTATTAGTTCTGTGCTTAATCAAATTATTTATCACCCGAGTTAGTTACTTTAGTTAGGTTTGTTAGTTCGATAGTTTAGTTTGTTTAATCACGCGATTATAAAATAAATTTCTCTTTCTTTCTTTGAGATATCAGGAAATTCTGAAGAATATTTCTGTAAAATTTTATTTGTAAATAAATTACAATAAATTGAAAATTATTTGTAAATTTTTAATTCACGTAAAACTTAACGTGTTTTACGAGTTAAAAATAATCCTAACGTAACATTTATGATTGTGACTGTCACATTATTACCATTTTTGAGATATCGCCTTTTAAATTTCCGAATATTAATTCTCATTAACATCAGATTAAATTGCATAATTTTTCTGAAGATGTACAATTTATTTTTATTCATTTTCTCCCGATAAACATATAGCTCGAATGTTTTTCTGTTCAATTAAAAAATAAACTAGAATTTTTGAATCGTGAAGTGCGGCTTTTCTCCTTACAACCACAGATATATAATATCAAAGTTATGTATATATCTCTCGAAAATGCGTTTTATGCGATCGTACTCGATATTGTATCATGTTCAAGGCGATATTTAAGAACCTCTTACATCGATCGATAGCGTGGAATAATCAGGCTAATCGAAGTAAATCCCTCCTAATTTCGATATCTGAGATTCGACGATTAACAGCGTTAACGGAGGAAGAATTTTTTCACTTGCACAGAGAGCAAACCTTGCTGCTAAATTTTCTCATACTGATTCATAAACTGCGTGGGAAAATACACACAGTTTGGACATGTCTAATAATTATCACTGACGCTTATCAGACTTCGAAAGTCTACGAATGTTACTCGAATAATTAAAATTTAACGAATTACGAGAATATTTTAGATTCAATACCGCGATAAGAACTACAGTATTACAGACAATGGCAACAGTGAACTATGACTTAGCTTTGTTGATAAAAGCAAAGCATAAAGGCTGTATCATCCGAATAAGCACCGATGACTATGTCAAACGTTGGACCGAAGTGGAAACGATTTAACGATATATCATTCCGTAATTCGATTTGGTAATTCAATGGTACTTAGCGACGACGATAAGCACGTAAGAAGGAAAAACCTGTGAGCTCAGGTACTTGGGTTAACGTTGCCACGTTTCATTGCCAATGACAAGGTTATCCAAGCTCTCGGCTCTCGTTACTTATGAGTCATTACTCTCACTGTTGTCCCAGCCCGAAGACCTAACTCGCAGCATGCCATTTCTCATTCCACGTCAATCTGAACAATGCAAGAAACGAGCCCGACGTGTATAACGATTCAGGAAATCGATTAGCCGAAGACGAACCAACTAAAGAAGATTGCTTGGAAATACCTAATGGAAACGCAGTTTTATGACGTAGTCGTAAAGAATATCCCTATTTTTGACATGCTAATCGACGAGGATAGTAAAGATCCCATCGGTTCGTTACAACTCGAAGGCCTCGATTCTTCCGACTTTGCGACCTGCATGAAGAATAGCTGAGAGAAGCTTATCAGATCAGAGCAATCGAACCTATTGGCTATTTTGTACGACCAACTCGGATTCGTCAATAGACTTTCTGAAACTGGTTGGACAGGAAGCTAGCTAAAGGTAGCTTTTGTTCACTTAGCAAGTTAGCAAAGCTCGAAGAACTTTCTAACAGACTGATCTAGTCTCGCGGAGGTTAGCTTCGCGATATTTTTGTATAGTCTCGTAAATAAAGTAGTATTCGCAGAAAATGAGCGTCTCTTCGAAATTCAAGCATCCAGCCACGCGTAATCGATGTAACCCTTTGCACCCGAAGGTAAAAGGCAACTCTGAGCTTCTCTGATATAAACTAGATGACAGTTTTTTTGGAATAGAACTGCTTCATTTCGACATTTCACGAATCGTCACGTCGCTATAAATTGATTACCCATCGTTCGTCTTGCTAATCTTACTAACTGAAAACCAAGGGTCGTCTGTCGAGTACAAAGGAGTCGATCCTACGATGTCTTTTCAATTTCTCTATGACCGTATCTCGTTTCTTCTTTGACGACATTACTCATCGAGTCTTTGAATCCATCGTAAACACGGCAAACGTTATTTTAACAAAAACCCGACGAAAAGATTTTAATCCCTTAATGCTCAGGCCACAGTCTAACTCGAGTCTGACAATCCCAAATCTGCATAACCGATTGTGAGTCAGGCTGAGGATTTAGGAGCATCGTCATTCGCTGCATCATCTATTCGTTAATACAGGAAACAAAACCAATATTGACTGATAACGTGCAACGATAATATTCCCAAAACTTATTACGAATTTTAGATATAATAATAATATATTAGTCGAAAATGTCAATATAATTGAATTTTCTAAGCAAATTCTATTGCACTGTAATGGCTATAACAGTTCAATAGAATTAAATTTGTATTCATATTATAATCTATATTATATATAGATTATTATTAATAATAAATTATAAAGGTATTATACAATAATCTTGTATAAAGTTTACTTTAATCAAAAATTTCATTCTTTGCTCTACTATAATTATCGAATCCAATAATTTAGCAGTTTCAATGGATAAAACGAAGGTATCGGGTAGTCACAGTGTATCTATCTCACTTACAATAGAATCACACAAGTTTTTACTTATTTTGAAAGCTTTTAAGTACACTTTTATCCACGCGACAAGTAATTTGCGTGTACACAATTATTCACGCGGCACTCGTGCCGAGTTAGCCTCGTCGCTACAGGATAAGGGATTAAGGGGTTAATCGATCGTTGCTCCAACGCGTACCGAATTCTCGGAAAATCTCGCGTCAGGTACCGGATGATCTACACCCCGGAGGAAAAATACGAGAGAAATATTCTAAACCTCGTTGAGGGAAGAGACGAATTTGCGGAAGAAGACGATAACGCGGCATCCCGTGGAAGGAGCTGGAATCAATTAATTCGTCCTTGGTGAAATCGGCGGGTTGGGCAATAAATTCGTGCCGCGATCCCACGGTTCGACCCCCGTCGAAGATAAAGTATGTCATCGTCGACGATGCGAGTCGCGCGGGCCGATAGTCGCCGGGAAAGTTCTCGTTTTCGTGCGGCTACGACCGGTGACCGAATATATAGGAGTGACGTGGCGCCGAGATGCGTGTAAGAAGGGTGATACGAAATATCGTCGACCACGTTTCCCGTGCCTCTTGCCGACGCACATTGGCCTACTTTTCCACCAGAGAAGGAGAAAGAGAACCGAGAGCACGCTCGCACAGAAACCGAGGTGGACCATAGGTGTGCGCGATAGGATTCGAAGGTGTATGCATAATTTTGTGCGTTATCGAAATGATCGATCGACGAATCGAATGCTCGCGTCTCGTGCGATCGGTATCGAGAGACTCGAGATGCTCGTGAAATCGTGCGACCGAGCAAGTGGTTGGTTCAAATGCTCTTACTTTTCTGCAAAATTTATTTCTCTGCTCTGAAGGGCTAACTCTTTGCGGCACGGAATTTCGGATAATGATATAGACCCATGTGTGGTAATGGTTACATAGATTTTTAACCCTTTGCACTCGACGAGTTTTTCGTTACAGAAAAATAGTAATTCGAGGAATTTCTGTCATAAGGTCGACGATATTTTTGAAACGATAAATAAGAAATCGTATGCAAATTAAGACGTCGAATTATGTTTCTTCGACATCTCACGCATTGTTGGGTAATTTCAAATTTTACGTATTAATTATCATCGGTAACAAAGGGTTAAATATATATGTGGTAAAGGATGGGATTTATAGCGATTTAACTTTAAACTTTGATTATATTTTATTCTCTGGCAATACAAATGCGTGGAGGCTTGAGTCTTGTGCGATGCATATGCAGACGGTAAATTGTCGAAAAAGTGTTCCCTCGAACCCTTCAGCCAGGTTCTTTTAGGCCCTATGACGACCCATTGCGTCACTCAGTCCTGCTTCGAAAATTGATAATCTTGATGGTTTCTCGAAGCAAACATAGATCCTGATTCAGGGTGACGCCATCCAAATAAAGACTCCTCTCACATGTATGTATTGGAATGAGTGGAACAGGTATGCATGGGATGGAAATATCTAATGAATTCAAGTTATTACGATATATGAGTATGCGTGTAATGATTGAAGTGTGTGTGAATTGTGTATGTTAATATAACGTATGAAAGAAGAGAGAAAAAAGAGAGTGATTTGGCATATGTCGGTTGCAATTGCGTATTAATAGAGAGAGGACGCGTGAGCACGTGATATAGTGATAAAATAATTATATTTCAACCCAATATTTGTGTTTGATAATCTTTGTAATTGAATAAATAATGAGAGGACGCGTGAGCACGTGATATAGTGATAAAATAATTATATTTCAACCCAATATTTGTGTTCGATAATCTTTGTAATTGAATAAATAGTTGTTCTTATTGTTATTAAATTTCATCCACCAGTAACACTATGTTACCTAGAAATTTGATTGCGATTTAAATGAAACAGATTTGGTATATTTTTACTAATACAGGAATCGCATAATGTAAAGACATAAAGCCAGGAAAAAAGATTGTCGTGATAAACCTTCCGCTTGTCACAATTGATGAACTTGTATTGGCATGTTGAATGTTGCCAACACAAGCGAATAGAGCATTTGTCGAAGGTATTACCAACTGCTTTACATAAATAAGACGAAATATACACGTATGCGTACGCAGCTATTGCGATATTTCGAGGTGGCACTAAAAATGTACCACCATGGGATACTTTTAATCCCAATGTGCCCCAAAGAGTTAACCCTTTGCACTCGAGAGGTGACCTTTTTAGTCACCATTTCATCAAATTTGGAAGATCGATATTAATTAATATATCATGTTTAATGTAATGTAACAGTGTGCGAGGTATCGATATTAAATAATTCTACAAATCTATTATTATACAATTCTTTATTTATTGCTAAAAGAAAGTATCCTCAGTTTTATAGTAGAGAATCTTTGAATTTCTAATCTTCTCTAACCAAAAAGTCGTCGAGTCCAAAGGGTTAAAAGGTATTTAGCGAGGATTGCAATTTTTTGAATCAATTTTAAAATCGGGAGAAAATTCTTTTTTAATTCTTCTATGAAGATGTTGCCTTTTGTAAGTTTCTTTGTAAATTGGTATAGCGATCAAGAGTGTATTATAGTGATATAATTGGTATTTTTATGAGCTGCTTTCCGAATGTTATTTATTTCATCGCTTTGAAGCTCTGAAGCTTTAGATTTAGTCTTTACGTTAGAAAACTACGAACACGCGTATTTCGCCTCTGCAAAATAATTTAACGATGGTTCGAAATCCGAAAAATTTCCGAGATATGGAAATAACCGAAGATCGGGTGAAACTTAGCTCGTTGAATCGACATTAAAATCCATTTATTCCCCCCGTATCGGAAGAAAATATATTTTCAAAATATATTTCTTAAAATAAATATAAAATCTTCGATAAATTGTAATTTATTTTAAAGTATATATAATCACGCGTATCCCCGAAATATCGAAAAGCAGATAATACAACGATGATCTGTAGATCCTTTCTACACTTTCTATACAACTTTCTGTGCTTTCTATACTCGTGGTTGCGCTTTTCGTCGGTGCAAAGAACCGCTTTCATCGATAGCATCGGTCGGCAGCGAACGACGACTCGTTATCTTCTATTCAAATTAAAAATGCCCAACTCCGGCGTAGAAACATGTTTTTTCACCTCGTGTAGGTGTGCTCGAACGTCGAGGCCGAAAGGTGACGGAGGAAAAGGTTTCCAGTTCGTGGGACTCGGTATTTCTGCGGGTCTCTGGAGGCTGTATCTGTATTAGAAAAACTGGATAGGCTGTGGTTATTGCTTGTCGAATTCCGGAATATAGTTTCGAGGATACGAATTGGCTCGCGATAAAATCAGCGATATTTTTGCTCGCTCTTTTTCAAAATTAAGGGAATATACGCGATATAAAATTCCCAGCTCCATTTTCATTGATCGCGAAATCATCGCGGAAATATCCCGCCGTAATATTCCCCGTTTTTTGGATTAAATTACTTCTGCGATTCGAGCAATAGACTGAAAAATGTCGCTACGCGCCGTGCAATTTTGATGAAACGGGGTAATACTTTGTTAAAGAGCCTCTTGTCGTAATTGGCGCTTCAGCATCGATTAGACGAACATTATCGCAAACACAGGCGTTTGAAAACTAATAAATAATAAAAAGCGTGACTTTAACAACGAAAATCAATTTATTATTTATAGTTCCGCGATAATTACGTAAGCTATTACCACACTCGAACAGGGAAATACAAGAGTCGGTGGAAAATGATACATCCTTTTTCCTCCTTTTTTCCTTTTCCTCCTTTGTCGTTTCTTTTTTCACTTTTTGATGTAAAATTTGCAATTTTGTTTACTACTGAAGTGCTTTGTACGATAATAGTAATACGAGCTGTTGACGATGTGTCCTGTGTCTACTCGAATTTAATTGTTACACCGAGTAAACCTACTATAGTGTATAATTAAAAAAGAGGAAATACGAAACAATTGGACTTTTAAATTTGAACCTTTAAACGTGAAACTCTTTAATTCGGCGCATATGCACAATGGTATCGCGTTCGCTTAAGTGCTTTTACAATTGCAAATCGCAGTATCGTCCAACACACCTTTAAACCTGTATACGTTTCGATGTATAAAATTACATTTAACCCGTGTACATACATTATTAATACGCAATACGAGTGACGCGAAACTTTCCAAATCGTTTCAAAAATTACAGATGCACGCTACGTGAACTTTTCGAATAATATTTCAAATATCTTTCGGAAAATCTTTCGCATCGAATTCTCTCGATTATGCGATGTCGTTTGTACGCGTGTGTACGCGCATGTCTAACGCATCGATTCGATGTAACATTTAATTTTTACTCGCAAATATGCAATCGCGTATTTGCATACGCGACTTACATATTCCTATATGGAAATACCTGCGTGTATAATTTTCCACGAGTGTGCTAACTTTTCAAACCTCGTTCGACGCATACAAAAGGTCAGAAATGTGGCTCTATTAAAGTAATACACACTCGCACGCGGTTCCCGCGTATTTCAGCAAATCAATCGAACCAACGTCTCGCCGGTAAAAATACTTACTTTTGCAATCTACAATTGCTTCACCGCGACCGGGGAGTGTAACGATCGAATATAGATAATTTCACGGGATATTTCGTGGAAATGTTAATAATTAATCTACGTATGCGAATTGCTCTCAAAGAATTCCGCGGAATTCGGTTATATGGCAAAAGTATGCGATTTAATTGGGCACCAATGCTCGTAGGAAAGAATAAAAGTTCGTTCAAATGCATCTGAAAATTAAAAAAAGAAAGCAGTTAATAACGAAGCAATTTTCGTGTATAATAAATTTTCAATATCGCGAATGTTTATCGTAACGAATGAGCGTATTTTTTTTCATACTCGTTTCGCGTTGATATTTTAGTATAACGAACCTAAAAAAGCACAGTTCTTCGTGGCTTTAATTGTTCCGCGTATTAGTCGTGCAAATTAATTCCATGCCTCTGGACTTGCTCGTTTCTAACGATCATTCTAAATTTAAAAATAACCTTACGGTTCTTTAAACAGCCGCCATCTGTATTTATGCAATTTCGCATGACTTATCATTAGTTGCGTAATACCTGATAACGTTTACGTTATGTCTGTCGTGGCTGAAATTTCAAGTTCGTACATAGAGGTACCGAGTTAACCCTTTGCACTCGAGAGGTGACCTGCAGTCACCATTTCATCAAATTTGGAAGATCGATATTAATTAACCCTTTGCAATCGAGAAGTGACCTTCAGTCACCATTGTTAGTGGTGGATGAAATTTAATAACAGTAAGAACAATTATTTATTTAATTACAAAGATTATCGAACACAAATATTGGGTTGAAATATAATTATTTTATCACTATAACACGTGCTCACGCGTCTTCTATCTATTAATACGCAATTCCAACCGACATATATGCCAAATCACTCTCTTTTTTCTCTCTTCTTTCATACGTTACATTACATACACAATTCACACAACACCTCAATCATTACACGTATACTCATTTATCGTAATAACCTGAATTCATTAGATATTTCCATCCCATGCATACTTGTCCCACTCATTCCAATACATATATATTTAAAAATCTATGTAACCTTTACCACGCCATTTCATAAAATTTGGAAGATCCATATTAATTAATATATCAAATTTAATGTAACGTAACAGTGTGCGAAGTGTCGAAGTCAAATAATTCTACGATTCTATTACTGTACAATTCTTTATTTACTGCTCAAAAAAGTATCGTCAGATTTTTAGTAGAGAATCTTTGAATTTCTACTCTTCTCTGGCCAAAAAATCGTCCAGTGCAAAGGGATAATATATCAAATTTAATGTTACGTAACAGTGTGCGAAATGTCGAAGTCAAATAATTCTACAATTCTATTATTACGCAATTCTTTATTTACTGCTCAAAAAATATCGTCAGTTTTTTAGTAGAGAATCTTTGAATTTTGATTCTTCTCTAGCCAAACAATCGTCGATTGCAAAGGGTTAGTTTGTAGGCTGAATGCGCGTGTGGTCATCTTGCGAAAGAAAAATACACTCTTGTAATTGGCACGTATATGCGTGTATCTAGCTCCTCGTGTTTTTTCGAACTTTTATATCGGTATCGCCTACGGCAATGTTGCAAGCGATAATAAACGTAATCAGTGTGAAAACGAAATAAAAAAACAAGTGGCAAGTGGCGTATTTACATATCGAGGCATTTCCAAAATTCAAGATTCGTTGGTAGACGAAAAATACGCGTCAACATTGTCCACGTGCGCTGTTTCCAACGGAGAAACAAACGACGAAGAACTACCGATTGAATCATCGGATCGTTTATCATCGAGCTTATCACCGCGAACGCTTCTGTCATTCGCCGGTGATCGACTTCGCTAAGAATACCGATAAAATGGCCATGCCTCGTAATGGTATCTACTATTTGTACCTTAAGCTCTGTGTACACCGAGCGCGTTCATCGGCTATGAAATTTCAGATCAGGTTGCAAGATACCGTCGAATCTCGTGACAATACCAGACGGTCATGAGTACCTTCGTAACTCGGTAACACCTTCGTAAAATATTCCGATTAAAAATGATAGAAAATGCCGAATGGAAAATTAAATCATTACCGAATTAGAAAATTTCGAAATCGAAAGATATACGTTTTTCTTTTTTTATTTAAGAAAAGGGAAAGGAAAAGGGAAGATTATCATCGGTAGGGGTTTCTAATTGAAATTTATTTCGATCGGTTGTTGTGATAGTATTCGTGGCGAAATTAATTCTTGGATAAGTGATGGTAGGCATGTTAGATATTAGGAATAACGAGTATTTATTTAGGTAAACGTTGGCAAGCGTTTTGGAGTAGATAATAAACGGGAAGGCTAGTTGAAGTCGGTCGGCTATAAAGATGGTTCTAGATCGGAGGAGGAGATATACGAGATAATAGTAGACGAAAAGGTTTGTTGTATATTTCGAAATACAAGTTACATCGTAATACGTGTTCCATTTCTCGAGTGGACTTCGTACAGAAAGCAATATAAACATTCTATATAAACTCGCGCTGTTCTCGATCTTATCTCGGTATATAACGATTTTCATGTTCCACCCGTTTGTTTAACAAACAGCGAATTATTTCACGCTAGTAACCAGTGTATCGCGTATCCATTCTATAAATACCATTTCACGCACTCCGACAGACGGTTTGCATTTGCATACAGTCGCAACCATGATGCCTCGCGAGCTCTATTCGACCGGGAGCGAGCTCGTTCGTCGAATTTTCGAAAAATTTCGCGAGAAATCCGTGGACACGTCGTGTCTTCGGTTCTATCCGAAGGTTCGCTAAATTTAGAATATTTGAATAAATCCCGAGCAACGGACCCTTATCTCAGCGACGACACTTAGCGAACTACCTCGCCGCGAAGTGTCAAAATCGTGATCGCGAGATAACGATATGCCCCCGAATCAACAGCAACGTTGCAAACATCAATAAATCTTTCGAATACTATCTTCGGAACGATTCGAATACGTTCTCGCAGTTGTTCCTAAAGATATTTGCAAGCATCGCTGTAACTCACGTGAGTCCGAAGCACGTTTAACACGTTCGCCGAGTGCGTCTCCGATTCCAGTCGACGCATAGTTTTACGACACGCGTGTGATACCGATCCGAACGCGTGACACAAATCAAACACTGGGAAATTTTCGCAAAGATTTCGCCGTAATCCGCTCGTAGCGAGCAAATACAATTTTACGATATGCGTGTATCGTATCAGCTCATGGTCATTAAGTGCGAAAATATTTGGTAATAGACGGCATCGTAGACTATGAAAATTTAAGCGTCACTTGTATCTACGATATGTAACTACATTTATCATTTGTCGTTTCAAAGTCTTCTACTCGAATTCCACTCACCGAATGCTATAGGTTAAGATAAAATTAGCCTATCGTGTGTCGAAAAATCTATAAATGGTTTATTTAGGTGTAATAAATATTAATATCAAAATGACACGAAAGTTGTAGAATTGAATTTATTATATAGCAATTTCGTGTAGAACGTATCGTATAGAATAATTGTGTCGGTGGTTATGAAAGTAGCCTAAGTTATACATGTTCTACTTCGAGATGTTACAAATTTCGCTTTTTAAGTGTATATTAAATTAGAAAAATGAATTACTAATTCGAACAAATATTTCGATTCTTTGTTATTTTACTAAAAATTGTCCTACTTTATATTATTTTAATCGATGGAATTATTTTTTCCACTGCTTGACTTTATTTAGGTGTAATAAATATTAATATCAAAGTGACACGAAAGTTGTAGAATTGAATTTATTATATACCAATTTCGTATCGTATAGAATAATTGTGTCGGTGGTTATGAAACTGGCCTAAGTTATACATGTTCTACTTCGAGATATTACAAATTTCGGTTTTTAAGTATATATTAAATTAGAAAAATGAATTATTAACTCGAACAAATATTTCGATTCTTCGTTATTTTACCAAAAATTGTCCTGTTTTATATTATTTTAATCGATGGAATTATTTTTTCCACTGCTTGACTTAGGCTACTTCCACAGTAACCGACATAATCGATTCGTTTCGTACAGTACTAAATAGGTAAAAATAGTATTATAATAGATTTCTTCTCACGCGTCATTTTATTTGAAACTCAGGAAAATTTGAATAAAATACAGTGTGTATTATTTTCACGTATTAAAACCCGTAATTCCGAAATATATCTGTTCTTTATCCTATCCTGGCGCAATAATGTCACTCGCAACGGCTACTAGTTCGTATTTCTTGCATCAGGATCGAAGATTACAGTGAATGGTGACTTATTTCGTCGACGAGGAGAGAAAAATCCGGTTGTGGATGGTTAACGAGCATTTAGCCGAGTGTGTACGCAGCTTAAGCGCGTGAAAATTCACGCACACTGCGACAAGGTTCGCCTTGGCTGGCGAAGAGCCGCGCTACACCGTGTTACGCAATCAGAGTGCGTAGGCCAAGGCGCTACGCAACGATATCTACTGGGTGTCCTCCCGCGATCCACCAATCGGAGTCCAGATCGGCGGGTGTGTACCGCGAGATCCGATTTTTCTCGTGTTTCTCGATCAAAGAATACGAGCTTTATCGATACGGATTCTGACACACATACGAGCTATTTTCAGATTCCGCGATATCGAGATTGCGAAAATATCGAATCTAACGATTAATCGCGTATCTAAACTTTGTTCGAATAATTCGTAAATAATTCTAAATATCTTTGCTTCTTCTTTTCGAAAATGAGTCTTGGGGCTGTTTTGATCCAGAAATGATTGAATTTTTAATTATTTCTCGTGATTTCTTGTATCCTAATTATTGTAAATTTTTCATACACGTATCCGGTATTGTAAAATAATTCGTTCTCGTTTGCTGTACATTTTTAAGAAATAAATATTTGCTCTTCGTATAATAGCTTATATATTTTATTTACTCTCGGAATAATTAATTTTTGTACCAGGATTTACGTATTTCCGATTTTTATAACTCGCGTCATTTTCAGTGTGATATATTTTTAAAGAATAAAGGTATTTCTAAACATAAATTCCAATCTGATTCGGAGCTGCATATAAATTTAGACTAAACCCCGACTAAACTTAATCTAAAATTATTAATAAACGGCATAGATTGCTCGTTTGAAATGCTCCATAAATACCGAATAAATTAGAAGTTCGAGCGCGGGTAAAATATGCATTCGCCGTTAAATATAAATAACGGTATTGGACGTACGTTTCAGATTTTGCGATTTTTTTTTTTTAAAGATCTAATAATAATCGCGATATCTGGTAGTTGCGAAAGCGGAGAAAACGAAGGGTAACGCGACGAGGTACTTTCACAGCGTGTTACGTTTTATCAGCGTTTACGGAATTAGTTTAAAAAGCTCGGCCGCGGCAGTTAAAGGGGTGAACATCTGAGTATCGTTTTCGCGTTGTTGGGTAAATTAGCGTCGCGACACGATGGAGGGAAACTTCTGAAATAAAATCTGTAAGGTAACGTGAAAAAGTAGTGGTCGTCCGTGGTGCGCGACGCTGAACTACCACGGTCTATTTAACACGGAAGGTACTGAAAAACGAATTACAGGAGTTTTCGAGGCGTTTTTCTTTCCTTTGCCTCCGCTCCATCATGACCGTGATTATGTTTCATAAGATAAAACGTAAAAGATAAAATTCATCGATCGCTCGCGTCGAAACCGCCTGGCAGATCTCGAATCGGTGCCGATGTCGAATAAAACAGGAAGAAGACCCCTGATTTCTTGCGATTCCAATTTTTCTTTTTCTTTCCCCCTAAATGCCGGATCGAGTAATCGTAATTAGAGTGTAAAATACGTAAATCAATGCAGATTTACGTGGGGGTTTTATGATAATAGAAAATCATCCAGTTCTCGAGTACGTAATTAAGTGTTTTAGTCCTCGTTAGGGATTTTTGAGAATTTTATGGTTGTATATGGTATGTGATTATTCGCATGGAAAAATGAGAAAAGTGACTCTAGGATATTAGGTATGTACGTATACTTCCGTTAATACTCTGCTGGAGGATTGCGAAGATGAGTAAAGGTAGAGTCTAGATAATAATGGAAAATGTAATTTATTAACGCCAGTATACTTCTGCCAAATAAGATTTTCCATGGAAAAAGATTATCAGGAAATATAAACAAAAATCCCGGATTTGATAATATTTGCAAATTGGTTTTCGAGTAGTAATTAGGATTACATGGATATTGGTAGGAATCTTCTAATAATACTAATCTAAATCTAATATTTTCAAAATTCGAGAATTCAAATTTTTCTTCAAATTTGACAATATTCAGTTTCGCAGTAAAACTTATTAATTTTTTAAGTAAACTTTATCTTTGATTTTACGTAAATTCGTTTCGATAGTTTTAAAAAACTGTGCATATCTTCAACGTCTTCGAAATTTAATTACAATTGCTAGAATTTGTAATGAAATCAAGAGCTAGACCCTTCTTTAGTCTCTTCAGAGACGAATTATTTTTTTAAATTAACGTTACGATGATTTGATAATATAGGAGAATAATTTCGTTTCTTATTGTTAAGGGATTCTATGGTGAATAGTTCTCCAACCTGTTCCAATTTTCTTTTCACTTGGAATAGTCGTAATTAAAAATAAATTAAACGTACACATACGTGCCAGTATCCCTGAAGAGGTTAAAGCACTATGATGTGAACTCGGGATTATTTCTCTCTTTAATAAAACCTGGAAATCTATTTCTACGAATACGAATAATTTGCTATATTTTTCCATTGTTCATAAATAAATAATAATCCCGAAATAAGGTGCTCGCTGTTACATAACAGAATTACGTTACGTAACGCGTGACTGTGTGCTCGATTCAGCGCACGCGAGCATGTACGTTCTTCCATTTTCCGTGAATTTTCGATCCCGATCGTCAGACATCGTTCAGACGTCTCGGTAGCTGCAGATCGCTATAATTCCTCCACTATCGTCTCCTCCACGTTCGAACAATGATCGCGCTTTATTCGCTCGCTGGAAGACGTCAATGGATTTTTATTGAATACGGTGCACACGCGTCTTCCAACACTGACACCGTATACTCCGCGATAAATCATGAGACATTCCGCGCGTAATCTACGTCGCTTGTTCCGCTGATTTCCGATAACGTTTTCTGAACTCTCGGCGACTCTGGTCTTTGAAAAATTGTCCGTCTTTAATAACGATAAGATGCAGTACTTTTGGGGTACTGTTTGATTACTCGTATGATGATTTTTGCGAGACTATAGCGCGTTCATGGCTGTTCGAAAAAGTCTCGTCGATAAAGGGAAACGAGGTAACGATTTACGAATTTTTGTGCATTCTTTGTCCGTCGAGATACATAGGACAAAATTAAAAATAGGTTTCATACGAGATAAAAGAAATATAGCAATCGGTGTATAGGATGATCCCTTCGTTTGATTTTTTAAATTTAATATGCGAGCCTGGGGGCATAAAGAATATTCAAAAATTCGCAAAACATCACTACTGTAGTACGACTATATCACTATATCACTACTATATGCTACTATAGATGCTATAGTATCACTACTATACTACTATACTACTATACTACTAAACTACTATACTACTATGGTATCATTACTATACTACTATACTACTATACTACTATGGTATCATTACTATACTACTATACTACTATACTACTATACTACTAAACTACTATACTACTATGGTATCATTACTATACTACTATACTATTATATATACTACTATGGTATCATTACTATACTACTATACTACTATACTACTAAACTACTATACTACTATACTACTATGGTATCATTACTATACTACTATACTATTATAGTATGTATGTCTACAGTACGCGAGTTGGGAGATTATAATTTTATTTGGAAACTTATAATAAGTATGCGTATGAAAATAGATAAACGCGTAGTTTATCGTGTAGTTTACAGGTAATGGATGTATCTAATAACGATTATCGAGATCCAAATATGATCAGGAAACGATATTATTGATAAGTTATATAAAATAGATTTTGTAGCTGACTTTGCGTTATCGAGTGAGTGAGAAAGATTTTCTTTCGATTAATCAGCATTTCCGGTTTCGAAGCTCCGGTAATCTTGTTTTCGATTGGAACTAAGGTCGTTGAAATCGACCTCGTCTTTGCGAGAATATGGCAGATAACGGAGGACAAAATGTAACGCGGATCGTATCGTTGAATTAAAGCACAGTGAAATTTAAAGAATGGTACGATTTTTTATTAGATACGCGGTGTTACTCGAGTTTACATACGAACTTTGATGGCTCCAACTATAACTAAAAATAGTATGGAAATTTCACTTAAACAGAGCTTCGTAAATGCTTAGTCCTATATCAATGTACACGTTAATGATACAGTGATATATTCATGCTTAGTTTGCTTGGATAGAAGTTAGGAACATATTTAAATTCAGAAATGTATGTTATTACTATGTTATAATTTTATTTTATTTTTTTTTTGTATTAGTATTAACCCTTTGCAATCGACGATTTTTTGGCTAGGGAAGAGTAGAAATTCAAAGATTCTCTGCTAAAAGACTGACGATACTTTTTTGAGCAGTAAATATAGAATTGTATAATAATAGAATTGTAGAATTATTTGATTTCGATACCTCGCACACTGTTACATTACATTAAATTTGATATATCAATTAATATCGATCTCCCAAATTTTATGAAATGGTGACTGAAGCTCACCTCTCGAGTGCAGAGGGTTAACACTAGGTTTACGAACGCTATCTGTATACCTATTTCTAAAGACACCTGTCAAATTGACAGGTAAAGGAAACCACGTGCCTTTTTTCCAACGATTAGTTTAATTTAAAAACAATTATATATTATATTAACAGTTTAATATAAGTTAATTAAATCTGTTACTATCGTTTAATTGGAGCAACCCTTCCGTCAAATTTAGTGTTAATTCTGTCATTTTTAAAATATTCAATATACGTCTTTATTATAATTTTGAATAACCTATTTGTAGGTCTATATTGAAATAATATTTTGATCCCAAAGAACACATTTAAATTCCAAGATCCTTAAGATGTATACAGGGTGTCCTAAAGAAACATATGCACACTTTAATACCTTATTTTTTCTAATTTATTTCCTCTTTTCTAGGTACAACCCATTTAAAATAGTGGTTGATGTTAGACTAGACTTTGAAAAATATAAATATATTTTAAAATACTACCACCATAATGTGTAATCCATCTAAATATATACTCAAAGTGTGTATACATTTTTACTCTAATATGTTAATGTACATTTTTATTATATCTATTATTTTCTGATCAGTACCAATTTTATAATTTTCAATAAATTATTTGCAGCTTTGTATTCGTACATTTTAATCCAATTTTCATATAAGATTATAAAGCAAACCACATAAATTCCGTTCCACAATCTGAATTTTAGAAGTTTGATTACAATGTCGCGTGAAATCCGAGGTAAGGAAATTTAGACAAACATTGAGTATCACGGGTGAGAGACGTGGTTTGTAGTTAGGGTCGAACGTAAACAAAAGGGCTCAGGTTCCTAGTTAATTTTCACCGATGTTTTCCTGCCTCAGTTCCGTGTTACTCTCGATAGGATTCAACGTGTTATGAACTCCGCTGTTGATTATGGCAGGACCATCGAAAATTAACCCTTTGCACTCGACGATTTTTTCGTTATAGAAAAATAATAATTCATAATAAGAGGATATTTTTAAAATGGTAAATAAGAAATCACATGCAAATTAAGACGTGGAATTATTTTACTTCGACATTGCACGCATCGTTAGGTAATTTTAAATTTGATATATTAATTAACATCGATCATTAGAATGTAATTAAATGGCGACTGTGAGCCGCCTCTCGAGTGCAGAGGGTTAAATCGTAAGATAAGAGGTTAAGATAAAAATTTACTCGACGAGTGGAAATTAAAAAAGAAAATTTAGGTAACGCGTTAAGCGACGAACATTGTTTCAAGGTGTGTCTAGGAAGCTTTCAAAATTGACGTAAAGAATGAACTGCATGCTAATGCAAAGTGTCGAAGGACTGTAATACCGTGTACATTCGCGAAATTGTAAGAACACAGAGCCAACAGCGTTGAAATGTGCGAGGCAATGATACGGCTTGTCGTGTGTGCTTGCCAATGGAGGTCACTTGGAATATTTGCTGTGAAATAATGCTTCAAACTAAAAGTGCTTGTATCTCTGAAGCAAATGGCTTTACGACCCGTGCTTTTCGCCCGTTTTTTTCATCAATTTTAAAGCATCGAGTGCATTTGCGAATTTCGTAACGCGATTTCCACGCGCAAGCATGGGATTTTACTAGAAAGCTCGTAATTAACAGGCTTAACGCGATGCGAATTTAATGGCCGAATAGAGAAGCCTAATAGACACCGGTGGTTTCTCTATCGCTTTGCAATATTCGATATTTATTACTTCAAAACGAAGCGAAACGTTGTAACAGACGGTTTAACAGAAATGCAAAAGATACCAAATAGCGATGCTGTGAGGATGATAAAAAATATTTTCGAATCGTGAAAAATTTTTGATCGAATATCGGGCTCACCCCGAAAAGCGTTTATAGCCTAGCCATGTCTATCGAAAAACGATAAAATGGTTTAAATAGGTAATTCTCTGATTACCTTTTATAATAAAATTTCGTATTTTTCACTTTTCGAACTTTGAATATTTGTTATGGCAGAATGGCGTGATATTATGTTATACGCGTGTTTTATCGCATTGTTTGATTTCATAGCGCTGTGCAATTCATTGGAATTTACGGCGTATTTTCGAAAAAGACACCGTGTACGAAAATTTCGTACGATAAAATGTATTATTAGCTTGTAACAAAACCTGTCGTACACGCGTGTAATTGAAACAGATGGCGATGAACGTGTCTGTATTACAGGAACCGAATCCAACGGGCGCCTATAATGTTTGATTAACAACGTTACGATTACATAACGCGTATTAACGGTATTACAGTTACGTATCGTTAATTTGCACACGTCGTTACGAGTTTAAACCGTGAAAGACGAAAACAAGAAAGTTTGGCATTTTCGGGGATAATTACGGTTGCCAAATTCACGTTGCAAATTAATTAGTTACGAACCTGTTGAAGACACGTTAACATGACAGACTAATTTGTTCCTCGCATTCGATGCATTAATGTTACAACCGCGATGACATTGATAGTGACAAGTATTTAGTTATTTCCCTTGCAAATTTTCACGCTCTTTAAACCTTTTAATTACCACCAATACTATTCGTTGGCGAATAAAAAATTTGCAAAAGTCTTCAAATACGCTAATATCATAATCTCGGTATTACTATCGATACTGCTGCTATCTGATCTCAAAAATCTTTCAAAAAGGATAGAAAAGAAGGAAAAAATAGTGCACTTTTCGCAATGTTCTCTAATTATTGTTACAATTCGCGAATGTAATTCTTCTTCTTGAAGTTCGATCGCTGGATTGCCGAAGAATTTTAAAACGTCAGAATAGATTTTCCCTATTGAAAAGGTTGACAGCACTCTCTGAACTTCGATGGAAGACGTTCCTTTTATAGTCAATAGCCGATTGTTATTTAACCCTTTGACTACGGTAGACTTTGAAACGCACTGGTCGTACCACACGAGTAGTAATTCATTTACAATGTCCGCCGAGAACGGCAAAATTTTGAGTAGAGATGCACCCTTCGTGTCAGAAAAGCAAACTGTGTTGAGCGCTTATATGCGTCTTCCGTGTCACAAAAGCAAAATTTCTGAGCGCGTATACGGGCCCACAGTAGCCAAGGGGTTAAACCGAACATTCTAGAAGATGCTGGATTGTTCCGCACTGAAGTTACGATTCGCTCTTCTTGGTCGAATACCGTCTGGATATGATCTCGTAACATTATTTACACTGTTCAAATTTTCAAAAAGCAGACAAGCGTTATTAGGTGATCACCATAATAGTCAACGCGAGTGAGCTTAACTGTTGGAAGGCAACGATATGTGTTTGTGCGTGCGTGTGCGGGGAGTGACTGCTATGTGTGAAAGAGGCGATGCGTCTTTTCGTTTGTTATTTTCTTTTATTTCAGTCAGTCGTGTCCTAGTCGCAGAAGAGAACGCAATTCACTGTATACAGAAATATATCATACATTGTATAACCTATACTAATTTTAATAAATTTATTTTAACCCTCAACGAACGAGCGCATTTTTCTAGAACAATGAACAGTAGGTCGACGGATTTTTAAGAAATTAAATTTTTAAGAATCTTTATTTCCAGAGAAAAGGTGCATAATTAATATCGCTTTATTGGATTTTATGGAAACTTTCAGTAGTAATAGGTAGTACATGAACAGACATGTCCATATAAAAGGATACTGAAGTGAAAATTTCAGAAAAATAATGAGAGTTGAAATAAACGAATAGATGCGTGTATGTAATGTATAGATTTGTACACATTTATAAATTTATTTTTTATAAATTAACAATGTATTTATACAAAATTACTCATATTCTTTTTGGGTATGGTACTTCTCCCAGCAATTGCAGATTGCCCGTAATTGTTGCGTGCATAATGAAGGCCGAACCTAACAGATTTCCCGAAATATCACGTGATGATTTTTTAGAATATTTATAACGTCGCGAGTATGGCGGCATTCGTTTGCCAAGGGTTAACAAAGAAAACTGCAACATGAACGCTATACCCACCAAGGCCCAAGTTGTCTTTTCTCCATTTCTAATTAAAAATTTCGCATTCAACGTTATCGTTTCAATTTTCCTTTCAATATAGACACAATCAATTTTTCGATATCGCTCGGTGTTCCATTTTTCTAAACATTCTCGCATTTTATTTCTTAGTATACCGGTGATGGGAGGTTTAGTGGTGAAAAATCATCCACCCTTGCGATTCATCCCCAGCAAGAAGTTGCCGTTGCGCGAAGCCTGGTTCTGCGAGAAAGTTGTTCTCGCGACGACCGCGGGGCCGATGGCGCGTGCACCGTACGATGTCCAGCGAATTGTGATCGGTGCACGCGTTGCACGGCTACACGCGTGCGCGTGCATGGCCGAGGCTGGCTCGGTGCGGTTCTAAAATAAGCCGCGAATATAGGCCGCCGAGGTGCTCCATCTGCCTGGTGGAATTCCATGCCTCGCTGGCTGCCCGCGCGCCTTATCGCGACTTTTTCTTGCTGCGCCCCGAGGCCGGCCCTCGAATCATCGTCATCGACATCCCGCCACGGACAATTCTTCCCCCCATTTACCGGGTTAACTATCCGATAATGCCGAGTGACGACCGTTCGGTAATCGTAATTGGTGCTCGGGAGAACCGACCTGGAGGCTTCGACCACACGGCCCGTTGCTCCTCGAGAATCGCCGGAAATCTTAAGAACCGAGGAAAATCGGCTCCCTTGCACTCGCGAGTTGGTGCTTGTCGATGGAACGTCCTCGTAAGGCTCTGGCTCGAGGGATGCTTGGTATTTTCCTTTCCTTGCGATCGCGTGATGGTTAGCGAGAAAATTAATTCCTGGGTAGGTCGGGGAATAGGAGGAACCGGATGATTGCAACGGAAAGTGAAGCTTGGAGGAAAAATATCGGATGAAAATATGTAACTACGTTCTTAGGTTTTATTGCGTGTAATTTGTGAGTTTTGGAACTTGGAAATATTCGACAGTTGAGAATAGAGAACTCCATTTTACAGTCTTATGCACTGGTTAAAGGAGGATATGTGAAACGAGAAATGTTCACTCTTTATAGGATTAACCTGAAATAAGATATAATTTATTAAGGAAGGGAGAATAGGGAATAGAGAGTAGAATGTTTATAGCGTGAGATTGTCATGGTAGTAGAAGTTCGTTATTCGTGAAACTTGAGTGAAAATTTACGAGTAGGGAATAAAGAATGGAGGGAGTATAATATTTATAATATGAGATTGTCATGGTAATAAAAGAAGTTCGCCACTCGTGAAAATTGGGTCATACTCTATCAAATTTAAAAGGTTAAATATAAAAAGGTTAAATCCGAAGGTTATTAACCTGTTTAAAAGGTCAAATTTCGGTGAAATCATCTGGAAATTCTTGAACCATCAGTTATTTATAATAGACGATTGAAATAAAATTGCGAGATATCTAGGGAGAGGTAATTTTTTAAAACTGTCAGGGGTAGATCTACCGGTGACACTTAATGCATAGAACTCATTCCTCGCGTTTTGTATTTATTTTAAATCAATAAGTTTCCATTTAACAAAATAGAATTTAAAAATAAACTTTCTTACCACGTTACCTCATCGATTATTTCTTTATAACTGTGCGCCTAATGAACCAAAAATAATGTCGAATACGTACCATGTGTCCAATTAAAATTATACAGTATAAAAATTGCACGTGGTAATGGTACAAACGATATTTCTTCGAATAAGTGAAAAAGTAGAAACTTTAATAATAGAATGTCAAATAAACACGACAACTATTCGTCTAAATTAAATTTGTTTGCAAATTGGGACTGTCGAACGATTAATTAAACACGTGAGAAGTAAATATTGTTATATAAAAGTATGAAAAGTTTTCTTCGAAACTTTAATTTTGATTACAATTCGATTCCAAGTCGGTAGTCTAACATTACAACTTGATGCTATGAAACCACCAAAAAATAAATTAAATTTCATCCATAATTTAATGACAACGATATCTATTTCTTCCTGGAAACTGAGACTCTCGTCACTTACCTAACTTTCCCCAAATACTATTCAAATGAACCACTCATTTTCTAAACCGATTTGCAAACGACAGAAATTTATTTCACGCGTAGAAAAATTACAAATATCGATCAAATTTCTCGAGCGAACAATTCGCAGAGCGAAGTTAATCGCCTTGGTCTGGAAAAAAAATTTCCAAAGTCGTTTAAAAAATAACGAAGGGTAGAAAGCAGCGCAAGGGGTTAAAACGGTGTGGTGGCAGATGTAATTCGATTAATCGCGATTGTACCTTGATCGAATACATGGAGCCACGAGAAGTCAGTTAACCAACCGGACCTGGTGAATCCCGATTGTTGGCCGAGTTCTGGCGGATCTCGGGTGTTTTGAATAATACGATCGAGCGTATCCGGTAATCGGCGAAATCTCGTTTCGACCGCGACATCGGGCAGAATAGAAATTAGACGGGTAGAAATTATTTAAATTATTCGTTTCCGATGGGTGGCGAGTCCCGGCTGCGTGGACCGGCTGTGCAAGAAGGACCACTTAATAAAGAGCCGCTGACAGCGTGACAGTAAAGTAACTTCGTTCGCTGGAATTTAAAATTAGATTCATAAAAATTATTCTAATAGATTCTCGTGCCGGCAGAGTCGCCGCTCAGGGCAAATGAGGCAAATTCGATTTGACACGCGGCCGTTCCCGCATTCTTCTCCCGTTCTTTCCACGACGTCTTCCCTTTTCCCTTCCTGCTACTTCCGCCACCTCTCTGCCACCACTGTCCTGGCTCAGCCTGCTCGTCTTCCTCGCGTCCTTGTCTCTTGGTTAGCATCCCCGAGACGCGACGACAGAAGGGAAGACGCGAAAGGAACCTGACCCGCCACGCTGCGGGGGTGAGTTATGCAAATGCGACAATAACCGAACGTCAATCAGGAAGAAAGTTAAGTTCCAGGGATACCGGGGCTCTGCCAGGCTGCTTCTACGGCAGGCCGAGTCCTCCTTTCCGCGAAAGTTAAAGAAGGCAATGATGGCCGCGGCAGCAGAATGACGAGCGGCACGCCGCTCCTTCCAACGTAATTTAAACTTCCTCGCGAGCGATTCTATCGTCGGAGATTAAAATGATTCGTTCCTTCTTGCCACCGATTTGTTCACCGTTCAACGCCACATTTCGCTTCGTCTCGCCTTTTACACCACCTTCCGTGCTTCCACGCTCTAAGTTCATCCGAGTAGCATACGCAAGAATTGACCATCGTGCGTGTTTCGCTGACGAGATCTATGATACTTTTTCATAAATTTCATGTGTCGATTTTTTGGAATTATTTGTGTTACGTGGACGACATTTTCTTATTTGTGATTTTCTAAAATATTCGAGTATTCTGCAATGTTTTGACAGATTGCCAAATTTTGATATCTGTTAACTAAGTAATTTATTGAAAATTTTGAAGATATTGTTTCATAGAAGATTTTCTTTTTTAAATTATATTTGCAGGAGGATGAGGGATAACAACACAAATAGCACAAAGTACAGGATTTTCAATTTAATAACGATAAACTATATTTAAAATATAAACTATTGCTTAGTATAATTTAAGGCTATTTTAATTCTATAGTCTAACTAGGAGAGTGCAAGTCCTTCGGGTCACCGATTTAGTTGCAACTTTGCAGCTTTGTAGATATCGTCATGCACTTTAAGAAAATATATCATTACAGCGGCAACTACTACATAGTTTTTGAGATATTTACGATTAAAGTTTTACTATTCCGTTAATTACAGCTTTATTTTCAATAGATTAAAATATTTTGTCAATTTACTAACTCTGGTTATGTGCTCCGAATATATTTTAATAAATTGAATCGGCTGTGGAAAATTCACTAGTTACTCAATATCCGTGAATAATTTATGAACTTTTATAACTGCATCGTAAAGGCAGATCCTTTAAGAACATTCCAATATATTTTTCGATAAAAATTTGTCCCTAATTAATTAATTATTAATAATTGCTCTGCGCAGTGTTTGAATAGTTGTCGAAGACGCCATTGGTTTTTCATTAATTACTGTCCCTCACGCAATTAATTTATGAAACTTTAAGTATTCATTATAAAAACAATGTCCTTGCGAATCTTCACATATTACTTTTGATCACATTTTGCGTCTAGTTTCGTTTAGTATTAAATATTTTCATGGAAGGTCGGGATGGTCGTCGTTACGAAATCATAGACACTATCAAACAGAAATTAATAACTAACAATTTGGAGTTAAATTCTTTGCGAAAATTATATAAGAATGTAGCCTGAAGTACCAGCTTTGCAACGAAGTTATAAAAGTTCATAAATTAATTACAGAAATTCAGTAATTAATTAATTTTTCACCACCGGAGCCCTTCTGTCCTTTTCTATCCCCTCTCTGTCCTTGTCTGTCACGTGACCAACTCTTCTACGACTCCTTGCTTATTCTATATTAGTATTAGCTTTTCGATCTATGAGCCCAAATCATAAATGGCGCTGATCGGAGGCGGTAAAATTTGTATTCGAACTAGATACCACTTCTGGTTAGGCGCTAATAATACATCTTAATAAGTCAATTCGACAGCAGAAAATTAACAAATTTCCAAGCTTCTCTAATTAATTTATGAACATTTATAGCTGCACAGAAAAGTTGGAATTAGGGGCAACATTCTTATACAATGTTCAATTTAATAATTAATACTTACACGAGCGATAATTTTGTATTTTCTGTAGTAAATGAGATAGCTGTACAAAAGTATTTTTCTTACATAATATACTTATTATTTTGTAATAATATATACTAGCATAAGAAAGCGTAAAAGATAATTTTTTTTATTAAGAAATTTTATTTATAATTATGTATTTACAATAATTTCATAGGCGAGAAATAAATACAAAACAAAAAATATATTTAAAAAATTATGAGAGCTATGGACGCGATCGGACCCCAGTCCTCCAGTATATCAATTCTCGATCGTGCCATTTACGCTACAACTTAACTTGAAACACATTGGAAATAAACACTTAACTAACGATGTAATAAAACTTTAATCGCAAATATCTTTAAAACTATTTAGTAATTGCGGTTATAATAATATATTCTCTTAAACTGCATGACGTTATTTACAAAGCTGCAAAGTTTCAACTAAATCGGTGTCCGGAAGGACTTGCACACTCCTTGTAAGAAAGGAAAGGAATCGAAGTAAGGGAAGGTGTAAGTAAGCAAGGTAAGTATAAGGCAAGTATAAGGTAAGTAAAATTATTAAAATGTACTGCAAAGTAGAAAAAGTATTGTCCAGGGAATTGTTGGAGCTGATGTAAAATCATGGAACAGGTCGGCGAGCAACCTCCTATCATGTTATGTTACCCTAATACAGAGCGACAAAATTGGCTGAAAATTTCTCGCCGTGTTGCAAAATTATTGCCCAGAGAATTCTTGGAAATTACGACATTTCTTGGAACCGATTCGACGAGCGACCTCCTTTCATGTTGTGTTATCCTAATAAAAAATCGCAAAATCGGCCAAAAATATCTTGCTAAAACTGCGAATGTATTGTCTGAGAATTCTTGGAAATGACGTCATTTCTTGGAACTGTCTCGGCGAGCGACCTCCTATCATGTTATGTTATCCTAGTACAAAGTCGCGAAATCGGTCGAAAAATTCTCGCCGAGGCTGAAAACGTATCGCTTGAGAATTCTAGGAAATGACGTCATTTCTTGGAATTGTCTCGTCGAGTGTCCTCCTGTCATGTTATGTTATCCTGATACAAAATCGCGAAATCGCCAGAAAATTTTACGGCACGGCTACAGAAGCGTTGCCTGAGAATTCTTGGAAATGACGTCATTTCTTGGAACTGTCTCGTCGAGCGACCTCCTATCATGTTATGTTATCCTAATACAAAGTCGCGAAATCGGTCGAAAATTTAACGGCCGAGCTGCAAAGATATTGTCCACAGAAGCGGCAAAAGTTTTGTCCACGGGCGGCAAAAGTATTGTCCACCGAAGCGGCAAAAGTTTTGTCCTGAGACGGCAAAAGTATTGTCCATCGAAGCGGTAAAAGTTTTGTCCAGAGGCGGTAAAAGTATTGTCCAGGGGCGGCAAAAGTATTGTCCATATAGGCTGTAAAAGTATTGTCCCTGTGACAAGGACAGCAAGCGACTAGAAAAGGATGGATGCTCCGGCAATTGGAAAATTGAAAAATTGCTCGATTTCTGCGATTAATTTATGAACTTTTATAATTGGATCAGATAGCTGGATCTTTGGGCAACATTCTTATGCAATTTCTGCACATAACTTGATGGTATTTAATTTGCTATTAATAATTACTTGATGGCGTCTGCGATTTTACAACAACGTTCGGCACGATTGTCTATGAAAATAATTAATTACGAAGAAAACTAAAAGTAAAATATGAACAAAAATCGTATGAAAATATTCCCATGGATGTTGTTTATACAATGTGCGCATGTGATTTATAAATTGATTGCGTAGAAGATAGTAATTAATGGAAAACCAATAATATCTTCGACTCAGTTCGAACACTCGGAGAATAATTACTTGTAATTAATTAATTAGAAAGAAATTAATATAGAAAATTATATCAAAAAGTTTGTAAAGGACGCGCCTTTACGATGCAAGTATAAAAATTCATAAATTAATCGCAGAAATTATGTAATTTATTAATTTCCTAATGCCGAATGGAAATTTAAGAAATTGAGGTAGGTGCCATGTATGACATTACACTGAAAGCTTGTGCTCCGTTAGCGTCAACCTTGATTTTTACTGGAATACAGGCTTCCAGTGTAAAATTATAGATAGCAGCTATCGCTGCTTCCTAAATTTTCATTCGACATTAAAAAATTAACAAATTACACAATTTTTGCGATTAATTTTTCAACTTTTAGACTTGTATTGTAAAGGCGCATCTTTTGCGAACATTCCAATATAATTTTGAATACTCATTTCTTCTAAATTAATTAGTTACGTGCATTTATTTCGCAGAGTGTTCCAACTGATGTCGGTAATAGTATTGGTTTTCCATTAACTACAATCTTCTATGCAATTAATTTACAAATTATATGTGCACATTATAAAAGCAAAATCCTTGAGAATATTCCCATATCATTTTTGTTCGTATTTTACAACTAGTTTTGTTTAGAATTATTTATTTTGATGGACAATCGTGCCGACCGTTGTTGTGAAATCCCAGACGCCGTCTAGTAAGTAATAATAATAAATTGGTTAGCCGCAAATTATATGCAAAAATTGCATGAAAGTGTTGCCCAAAGATCCAGCTTTGCGATCCAGCTATAAAAGTTCATAAATTAATCGTAGAAATCGAGTAATTTGTTAATTTCGTACTGCCAAATTATCTGTCATGCAAATTTCGCCTACTCTTTCCTTCATAGTTCAAATGGAAAAGTGAAAATTCAGAAGAGATAGGACATATGTTATACTTTGGGCGTAGCTCTTAGCTTCATATCGTTTCCCAAAGGAAAACGATACCAATTACCAGGTCTCACCACGAGGAGGTGGCTACGCATCGAGACCCGACATGCGCCCTAGTGGCGCAGCCTGCTGGCGCTATCCGTATCAAAGGCACCCTAATCTAACTTGGAGCGGATTAAGTTAAAATGACTCTACCGACACTTTATTATATTTCGTGCCTTACAAAAGGATTCGCGATTATTCGAAAGACCGACTAGTCTACGCGATGTACTCCCGTGTACAGAGATAACTTCATACCTCGGCACCCTCCCGATCGGGCCTAGGTCAATTCCAGTCACTGTCGCACTCGCCAAGACTTACACGTGGACCAAGGATAGTCCCTGAACCAATGAAACTTCTAGTGTCAACGCGAGGGCCCTGCTGGGCGGTTGCCGGCCAAGACAGACACTTCGCATCCCAGCCACACGGGGTAGAACTTAATCATCCCTGTGGTCTAACCGTAGATGGTACTAGTCCGTCAGCCAGCATGTGCCCGAGCCCAAGTCGCGTACGACTTAGGCAGCGGACCGCCCCGTCGAGGTCAGAAGACGCACTGATCCGAGGGGGTCACC
>NW_016908487.1:0-1665 GCF_001483705.2 Eufriesea mexicana | reverse complement strand
AAACCTAAAAGCTAAAACAGAATATATTATTGTTAATATGTAGCTGAAAGGAAAGGGATTAGTACGAGGAAACCATCAAGGATAATAACCAAATGGAACGAGCAAGCCAACGACGAGACCTGAGAAACATAACTACGAGACAGAGAAACATTCCAACGGTGAGATATAAACATACCAACGAGGAAGCGCTCGAGTATTATACGAAATACTCGAACGCTCTAACGTAAACAAATCGAACGGAAGTCGTAAAATTTGTGAAAGGAAAGATTTAGCCAACGATGAGACATAAGTAAACCAACGACAGAGCATTCGAATATTGTACGAAATACTCGAATGCTGAAACAAAGACAAATAGAATGAAAGAATTATAATCTGGAAGAAAAAAAATAATTAGAACCTGAAAGAAGAATTTATTGTTAAGTTATTTAAGAGAGTGGACAATGGCCACTGAATAGCCATTGTTATAGCCATCGATGATATACAGATAAACCAACGACGAAGCATTCGAATATTGTACGAAATACTCGAATGCTGAAATAACGACAAATAGAAATAACGAAATAAAATCTGGAAGAAGAAATATAATAAGAACCTGAAACAACAAATAATTAGTACCTGAAAGGAGAAATTATTGTTAAATTATTTAAGAAAGTGGACAATGGCCACTGAATAGCCATTGGTCTGGCCATGGATGATATACAAATAAGCCAACGACGAAGCATTCGAATATTGTATAAAATACTCAAATGCACAAGCAATGGAACCTAGAATAAAAGAAATAGAATCTGAAAGAAGAAATAATTAAAATCTGAAACAAGAAGAAAGAATATTAACGCGGACCCCCCTAAGTCGAAGCGACAACTGGCTCGAGCCTGCTCGCGAGCCCCTTATATAGCGGCGGCAGGCCGAAGATCGGCGAAAATTTCCGAACTTTACCGATTCCTCTAAAAGCTACTTTTTCGCTGTAATAACTAATAATTTATTGACTTTTTTGACTTTTATCGTTAATCTACTTAGCAAACTATTTGTTATCAACAGTTTTAATTTGTCATTAGCAATGAATTTAATGATTTATTAATTTTTTGTAAGTTATGGTTACATTTTAACACGAATATGTTGTTTGTTTAAGTAGGAGCTAATAATTTATTAACTTTTTTGACTTTTATCGTTAATATACGTTTCAAAATATTTCTTATTATTAATTTTAATTTGTTATTAGCAATAAGTGTTGAAATTTATCAGCTTCTGCAAATCGTGCACAAGTACGTTATATTTACTAGTAATGGCCTATAATTTAGTAATTTTCTCACTGGTATTATAAATTTACGTTGTGAGCAATTTCTTATTTGCAATAAATGTGATAATTTATAATCTTTTTGCAAATTGTAGGTGGATTTTAACATTAGTACTTTATAGATTCAAGTAATGACTAATATTTCGTTAATTTTTTACTTTTGTTATAAATTCACGCTGTGAACAATTTATTATTTACGATGTTAATTTGTTATTAATAGTAACTATTTATTTTTTACTATTTATACATTTTTATATACTTGAATTACGTCATTTCCAAGAATTCTCGCACAATACTTTTGTAGCCGCGCCGTCAAATTTTCGCCGGATTTTACAACTTTGTATCAGGATAACATGACATGATAAGAGGTC
>NW_016908486.1:56125-81536 GCF_001483705.2 Eufriesea mexicana | reverse complement strand
AAAGACAAAGTCATCAAATCCTAACCTTACGAATCGTATAATAACAAAACGTAAGCTAATCGAACCTAACCTGCCGAAACCGCCATTGCAGCCATCCACAGAGACAAACAGATAATATTATAGCACAGAAGATCGCAGGGGTCCACCGAATAGCAGTTTATAGCACAAAGGTTAATGATATCATATCCTAACCTGAACAAACGTATCATAACCAAAGGTAACATTACTCCACCTAACAGGCCTACAACATATTTGCTGACCTCTCAATAGCCAAGCACAGTAGACTGGAGCACAAAGGGCTACAGAAATTCGAGGCGTTGCACTGTAAAGCACATATGTCAGTGATATCGTAGCCTAACCTGACCTAACCTAACCAAAATAAAAAATTGCACAAATAAGCATAACGAGCCGAGACCACTATTGCTGTCATTCCCAGAGCCCAGGTGAATGTACCAGATCAGAGCATAGCGCAGAAATCCACGGAGCAGCAGTTCATAAAACAAAACTCAGCGCTATTCTGTCCTAGCCTAACCAATTATGACATAACCGAACACAACATAACACAACATAACGGGCTGAGACAACTATTGCTGTCCTCCGCAGAGACAAGCAGAATACACTACAGCGCAGCAGAGCGCAGATATCCGCTGCATTGGCTTATAAATCGGAAAAGCAATGGATATCCTAACATAACCTGGCCGAAACTAGCATAACCAGACGTAAGCCATCCCAACCTAACGCGCCTAGCCTAATGTCGCTGGGACCTCCATCGCCCAGCAGGGCATATTAGAGGACAGGTGCGCGGTGTGGTCCATGCAATGGCAGTGTATAGCACGAAAGTCAAGAATACCCCAATCGAACCCAAACAAAGCTAACCTAACCAAACGTAACATAACTAAACCTAACGCGCCGGTACTACTATTGATGACATCGGTAGAGCAATGCAGAGCATACTAGAGCACAGTAGAGCGCAGAAATCCCGCGAGTTGTATTGTATGGCACAAAAGTCAAAGCTAACCTCTCCTAACGCAAGCTAACCTAACATAACCAAACGTAACGTATCTCAACCTGTCGCGCAAGGACCACAATTGCTGGCCTCCCTAGAGACGAGTAGAGCATATTAGACCAGTGCATTGCGAAGAAATCCACCGACTAGCAGCGTACAGCAAAAAGGTCAAAGATATCCTATCCTAACCTAACGAAACGTAATATAACCAAACACAAGTAAATTGAACCTAACGTGACTAAACCACAATTGCTGGCCTTCCCATCACCAGGCAGAAGATATCAGATGTCAGTAGACCGCAGAAGTCTACAGAATGGAAGTTTATGGCAGAAAAGTCAATACTATCCATAACTGACACGAACTTAGCAGAAAAAAGCTAAACGTAACCGGACTAAAGGTAACGTGCCGAGACCACCACTGCTGCCATTCACAGAGACCAGCACAACATATTAGAGCAGAGAAGAGCGCGGAAATACAAAGAATAGCAGGGTATAGCACAAAAGACGAAGGTACCCTAACACTACCTGTCCCAACCAAACATAACCAAACGTAGCATAACTCATAGTATCATGCCGTGACCATAATTAATGGCCGCCCCAGATCCAAGCAGAACGTACCAGTGCACAGTACAGCGCAGAAATGAACCGAATAGCATCGTGTAGCAAAAAGGTCAAGGCTATCATGTCCTTACAACAAAATCGTAGCATAGCCAAACGTAACCTAGCTCAACCTGTCGAGCCGAGATGACTATTGGTGGCCTCCACAGAGCCAAGCAGGAGATATGGTAAAGCAGGGGGCTGAAATTCACCGCATGGTAGTGTATAGCATAAAAGTCGATGGTATCCTAACATAACCTGACCCAACCAAACCAGACCAAACGTAGCCCAACACAACGTAATGTGCCGAGACCGCTATTGCCTGCCCCCACGTTGTCAAGCAGAATATACTAGAGCGCAGTAGGGCGCGGAAATGGACAGAATACCAGCGTGTAGCGAAAAAAGTCGAAGCTACTCTATCCTAACATAATAAACCGTGACATCGACAAAAGTAACATCTCTCTACTTAACGTGCCGCCAACACCATTGCTAGCTTCCCCACTGCCGAGCAGAACATATGCGGGGGAGTAGGGATCACAGGTCCATAGAATCGCAGTGTATTGCGCAAGAGTCAAAGATACCCTATTCCATCCTAACCAAACGTAACACAGTCGAACGTAACAGAACTGAACCTAACGTACCGAGACCGCTATTGCTGTCCTACCCAGAGCCAAGCGGAATATACTGGGGAACAGTAGGGCGCATAAATCCTCCGCACTGCGGTGTAGAGCACACAAGATAAGGATATCCAGACCAGACCTGAACTAACCTAAACCAACCGAACGAAACATAACACAACCGAACGTGCCGGGACCATTACTTCTCGCCTCACCAGAGCCAAGCGGAGCATGATTGTGCTATGCAGAGCGCAGAAATCCACCGAATAGCGGTGTATAGCCAAAAAGTCAAAGCTAACCTCTCCTAACACAACAAATCGAAACGTAACCAAACGTAGCATAACACAACATAACGTGCCGTGGCTACTATTGCTGGCCTACCCTGGGCCAAGCAGAAAATATTAGAGCATTGCACACCGCAGAAATTCACCGAATAACAGTATACAGCACGATTGGCGAAACTATCCTGACCAAACTTGTCATAATCTAACCTCACCGAACGTAACTTAACTCGACCTAACGTGCTGATGCCACTATTGCTGGCCTCTCCAGAGCGAAGCAGAAAACATTAGAGCACAGTAGAACGCTGTAGTCCACCGAATAGCAGTGTATAGCACAAAAGACACGCCTGCCCTATTCTAACTTAACCAAGCGTAACGAAACCAAACGTAACATATCTCAAACTAACGTCCCGATACCATTGTTACTGGACACGCTAGAGCAAAAGAGAACACATTTCAGCATAGTAGAGAGAAGAAATCCCGCGAATGACAGTGTACAGTACAAAAACAAAGGCTAACCAATCCTAACATGACCAACCGTCACAGTAGTTAGCATAACGTAACTCAAGCCAACTTGTCGAGGCCGCAGTTACTGGCCTCCCCGGGGCCAGGACGAACAAGGTAGGGTACAGTAGAGAGTAATAATACGCCTAATAACAGTGTTTGGCACAATACTCAAGGCTACCGTATCCTAACCTAACCAAACGTAACATAACCGAATGTAACCTAACTCAATCTAATGTGCCGAGGATACTATTATTGGCCTCCACAGAGTCGAGCGGAACACACGAGGGTACAGCAGAGCGCAGATGTGTACCGAATAGCAGCTTACAGCGCGCAGGTCAAAGCTAACCTAGCCTAACCTAACCAAACGTAACAAAACCAGACGTAACCTAATTCAACCTGACGTGTCTGGAAAACTATTACTGTCCGCCTCAGAGCCAACCAGAATATACTAGAGCACAGTAGAGCGCAGAGATCTGCCTCATCGCAATGTAAAGTGTAAGAATCAAAGATAGCCTAACCTAACCTGACCCAACCTATCCGAAACAGACGTAGCCCAACTTTACGTATCACTATTTCCGGCCCTCGTAGAGCCAAGCTGAACGGATTAGAGCACTGTGAGGTGCAGAAATCCACCAAATAGCAGTGTACAGCGCAAATGGGAGAGGTAGCCCCTCCTAACCTAACCAATCGTAACGTAACCATACGTAACATAACTCAACATAGCGTGACCCGACTGCTATTACTGTCCTCCACAAGGCATGCAGAACATATCACGGGAGAGTAGAGAGCAGAAATCCATAGACCCGCAGTGTACAGCAGAGAAGTCAGAGCTGTCCGGGCGTACACGAAACAAGTATATCCTAAGCAAGCGAAGCCTGACCCAACATAACTCGCCGCAACCACTATTGCTGGGAGCCTCAGATCCAAGCAGTATACAGTAGAGCACAGTAGTGCGCAGGAGTCGACAGAAAAACAGTGTATACCACGCAAGACAAAGCCATAATAACCCGACACATGCAGACATAGTCTAACCAAACGTAGCATAGCTATACCTAACGTCCCGAGAGCACCATTTATGGCCACTCCAAAGTCGGGCAGAGTATGGTAGAGCACAGCAGAGCGCAGAAATCCACTGAACGTCAGTGTATAGAACGACAGCCAAGGCTAGCCATACCGAACTAAACCCAAAGTAAACTAACCAAACATGACACAGCCTAACGTGCGGAGAACAATATTGCTGGCATTCCCACGTCCAAGCATAATATAGTAGAGCCCAGTAATGCGCGGAAACGCTCCGATTGCAGTGTATAGCACGAAAGTCTAAATTAACCTGACCGAGCTTAACCTAAACTAACCTAACCAAACGCAGCCTAACCCTACCTAACGTGGCGAGACCAATATTGCAGACCTCCCGGAGCAAAGCAGGGCGTATTAGAGCGCATTAGAGCGCAAAAATCCACTAAATAGCTCTGAACAGCACAAAAGCTGTAGATACCCTGGCATAACCTGTCCTAACTTAACAAAGCCGAACGTAGCATAACTCAACGCAGCGTGCAGCAACCGCTGTTCCTGGCCACGCCGTATCCAAGCAGATCGTAGTAGAGCACAGCAGATCACGGAAATACACCGAATAACAAGGTATAGCACGAAGGTCATAGCTATCCTAACCAAACTTAGCCCTGTGTAACCATACCAAACGTGACCAAACACAACATAACCAGCTGCGACCGCTATTGCTCGCCTCCCCAGATTCGGGCAGGGTAGAGCAGAGCAACGTAGAGCGCACAATTCCACCGAGCCGCAGTGTACGTTACATAGTCGCGGATATACTCACCCAACCTGACCCAACCTGTCCTAACCTAACGTTGCGAAACTGATAGTAACGTGCCGCAACCACTGCTGTTGACGTCCCCAGAGCCAAGCAGAGAACAGTAGACAACCGTAGGTCACTGAAATCCACAGAATAATAGTGTATAGCTCGCAATTCGTAGGTATCCTAACCAAACTCATCCTAACGTTACCTAACCAAAGATAACCTAACCCAATGCAACGTGCAACGAGCACTATTGCTCGCCTCACGAAGTCGAGCAGAGTATAGTAGAGCAACGCAGAGCACAGAAATCCTCCGAATAGCAGTGTACAGCACGAAAGTCAAAGATAACCAGGCCGACCGTCACGTAACCTATTCGAGACATACGTAACATATCCCAACCTCCCGTGTCGAGAACACCATTGCAAGCCTCGCCATAGCCAAGCAGAATATATTGGAACACAGTTGAGCGCAGATATACGCGGATAGCAGTGTATAGCACGGAAGTATAAGCTACCCTATCATATCCTCACCAAACGTAGCACGATCAAACGTAGCATAACACAAGCTAACCAGCAGATACCACTATTGCTGGCGTTACCAGTGCCAAGCAGGATATATTACAGCACAGCAGAGCGCAGAAACCCACCGGATTGCAGTGTATAGCACAAACGCCGTAGACACTCTAACGTAACCATCCCAACCTAACCTAACGCAGCGAAAACTAACTCAACCTAACATGCAGACACCGCTATTATTTGCCACCCCTGTGCCAAGCAGAACTTATTAGACCGCACTAGAGCCCAGAAATTCGCCGAATAGCAGTGAATGGCACAAAAGTCAAAGTAGCCTATCCTAACCTAGCAAAACGTAAAATAACCGAACGTGACCTAACTTAAACTAACATGACGAGACCACTATTTCTGTCCTCCACAAAGACAAGCAGAATGTACTAGAGCACAGCAGTTCGCAGAAATCACCGGATAGCAGTGTATGGTACGAAATAAAAGGCCACCCTAACCAAACTTAGCCAAACCCGACCCAACCAAACGTAACCTAGCCCAACCTGAACTGCCACGACCACTATTTCTGGCTTCCACAGGACTAAGCAGGGTATAGTAGAGCACATTCGAAAGCAGAAATCCTCCGAATAGCAGTGTACAGATCGAAAGTCGAAGATAACGAGACCGAGCTTAATAAAGACTTACCAAACCAAACGGAACACAACACAACCTAGCGAGCCGAGACCACTATTGCTGTCTTCGCTAGAGACAGGCAGAAAGTATTGGATCACAGTGGGGCGCAGGTATCCCCGTGCAGCAGTGTATAACACAAAAGTCTAAACTGTCCTATCCTGTCCTCACTAAATGTAACATAACCAAACGAAGCCTAGCTCAACCGAATGCGCCAAGACAAATATTGCTGGTCTACCAAGAGCCAAGCAGAAAATATTAGAGCACAGTAGAGCGCAGAAGTCCACCGCATTGCAGTCCATAGCACAAAAGTGAAAGGCATCCTACAGCAACCTGACCTAACCTAACGCATCCGAACGTAGAGTAGCTCAACGTAACGTGACTGGATCAATATTGCTGGCCACCCAAGTGCCAAGCAGAGCATATTAGGGCACAGTAGAGGGAAGAAAGCCTCCGAATAGCAGTGTACAGCACAAAGGTCAAAGTAGCCTATCCTAACCTGGCCAAACGGGACACATCCACACGGAGCCTAATCCAACCTAACACGACGTGGCCGCTATTTCTGGGCTCCACAGAGACAAGCAGTATATTATAGATCACTGTAGAGCGCAGAAACACACCGCATTGCAGTGAATAGTACAAAAGTCGCAGATGCCATGGCATTAACTGACCTAACCTAACCAAACCAAACGTAGCACAACACAACATGACGTAGATCGACAACTGCTCCTGGCCACCCCATAGCCTGGCAGAGTATAGCAGAGCACAGCGGAGCAGCGAAATCGACCGAATAATGGTGTATAGCACGAAAGTCAAAGCTGCCCTAATCAATCTGCACCTAACCAAACCTAACCAAACATAACCTAACTCAACCTAGCGTTGCCGCGACATCGATTGCTCGCCTAACCAGGGCCGAGCAGAGTATAGCAGAGCAACGTAGAGCACAGAAATTAACCGAATAGCTGTTTATAGTAAAAAAGTCAAAGAAATCTTAACCGAGCCTTCCGCACATTACCTAACGGAACGTAGCCTTCCTCAATCTAACGTGCCGAGACAACAGTTACTGGCTACCCCAGAGCCAAGCGGAGCATATTATTGCACATTGAAGCGCGGTAACCCACCGAATGTCGGTGTATAGCACAAAAGACAAAGTAGCCTATCCTAACCTAGCAAAACATGACAGAGCCTAACGGAACCTAACACAAACTATCAGGATGAGACTACTATTGCTGGCCTCCTCATAGACATACAGAATGTACTAGAGCACTGTAGTGCGTAGATACCCACGGCATTGTAGTGGGTGGCACAAAAGTCGAAGATATTCTAACCAAACCTGCCTTAACTTAACCTAACCCAACATGAGCAAACTCAGCATAACGTGCCGAGATCACCTTTGCTGGCCTCCCCAGAGCCAAACAGAGTGTATTAGAACACTGTAGAGAGCGGAAATCCACGATTAGCAGTGTACAGCACAAAATACTGAAATATCGTATCCTAACCTCACCAAACGCAACATAACCGAACGTAGCATAGCTCAAAGTAACGTGCCGAAACCGATATTGCTGGCCTCCCCATAGCCAAGCATAATGAAGTAGAGCACAGGAGATCACAGGAATCCACCTGTTAGCGGTATATAACAATGAAGTCGAAGACAGCCTAACCAACCCTGACCCAACCTAATCAATTCCAAAGTACCATATCTGAACACAGCATGCCGCGATCACTACTCCTGGCCTCCCCATATCCTAGCAGAATATAGTAGAGCACAGTAGAACGCAGAAATCAAAAGAAAAACCGCGTATAGCAGGTAAGTGAAGGCCATCGTTACCAAACTTACCCTAACCTGACCTAACCAAACGTCACCAAAGTCAACATAACGTGTCACGACGGCTATTGATAGCCCCCATAGAGCCAAGCAGAGCGCATCAGAGCAAACTAGACCGCAGAAGTTCACAGAAAAGCAATGAAAGCACAACAGTCAAGGTAGCCTATCCTAACCCAACCAAACGTAGCACATCCAAACGTAGCCTAATTCAACCTAACATGGCGACACCACAATTGCTGGACACAACAGAGTCAAACAGAATTTACTAGTGCACAGTAGAGCACGGAAATCTACCGTATAGCAGTGAATAGTACAAAAGCCGTTGTTATCCTAGAACAACCTGAACTAATATAACCATACCAAACGCAGCATAACCCAACATGACGTACCGCGACCATTGCTCTTGGCCTCCCCAGAGCAAAACTGATAGTTGTAAAGCACAGTATATCACAAAGATCCGCAGAAAAGCAGTGTAAGGCACGAAAGTCAAAGTCGCATATCCTAACTTAGCCATGCGTGACATACCCAAACGTAGCCTGACTCAGCCTAACGTGCCAAGATCTCCATTACTGGAATCCCCAGATCCAACAAGAATACACTAGAACAATGTTGAGCGCAGCGAGCCACCAAATAGGAGAAGATAGCACAAAGGTTGAATCAAACCTAACCTAACCTTTCCTAACATAACCTAACCAAACTTGGACTAACTAAAGTTAAAGAGCCGAGGCCGCTATTTCTGGCCTCTTCAGTGCCCAGCAGAACGCATTAGAGGTGAACAGAGCGCAGGAGCCCATATAATGGCAGCGTGTAGCGGAAAAGTCGGAGTTCCCATAGCCTGTCCCAATCTAACCTAACCTAACCCAACGTAACCTAACTGAACCTAGCATGACGCGACCACTCTTGCTGGCCTCCCCAGAGCCAAGCAGAATATATCAGAGGAGTGTAGATCGCAGTAGTCTACTTAATATCATTGTATTGCGGAGAAATCAAATCAAATAATCAAACCAAAGCTAACGCAAACAAATATAACCTATCCAAATGATTCCTTGCTCAACATAAAGAGACGCGATCAGTATTGCCGGCGCCCAAGAGCAAAGCGGAGTATTATACAGGACAGTAGAGCATAGAAATCCATAGAACCGCAGTATACAGCAGACAATTCGAAAATATCCTAACCCAAGCCAAAACAACATAACCATACGTATCTTACCCAAACCTTATGAGCCGAGACCGCTATCACTGGCTTTCCCAGAGCCAAGCAGAACATATCAGACCACGGTGCAGCGCAGAAGTCCGTCGAATAGCAGTTTATAGCACAAAATTCAAGGGTATCCTCTCCTAACAGAACCAATCGTAACACAACCTAACGTAGCATAGTTCAACCTAACGTGATCGAGACCACTATCGCTGGCCACCTCAGAGCCTAGCAGAACATACAAGAGCACACTGGAGCGCATAAGTCCACCGGATTGCAGTGTATAGCACAAAAGACATAGCTATACTATCCTAATGTATCCAAACTTAACATAGCCGTACGAAACATAATTCAAACTAACGTAGCCCGGCCGCTATTGCTGGCTTCCGCAGATTCGAGCCGATATTTTTGGATGACAGCAGGGCGCGCAAGTACATAGAATCGCAGGGTAGAGCATTAACGTCATATTCATCCAGGCCTAACCCAAGCTAACATAACCTAACCAAACGTAGCCTACCTCATTGTAACCTAACTCGGCCACGTTTGCTGGCTCCTCCAGGGCCAAGCTGAATGTACTAGAGCGGAGTCGTATGCAGAAACCCATCGAAATTCAGTGTATAACACGAAAGCCAAGGCTACCCTTACCGAACGTAACCCATCCTAAACTAACCAAACGTAACCTAACTAAACCTAACGTGCCGAGACAAGTATTGCAGGCATTCCCACGGCTAAGCATAATATAGAGGGGCAGAGTACAGCGCAGGAACACTCCGTATAGCAGCGTATAGCACGAAAGTCTAGGGTGCCCTATCCTAACGCACCAAAGAGTAACATAACCGAACGCAACGTGACTCAGCCCGACGTTCCGAGAGCACTACTTCCTGCCTCACCATAGCAAAGCAGAATATACTACAGCACTGTAGAGCATAGAAATCCACCGTTTATCATTGTACAGCGCAAACGTCAAAGCATTCCCAACCAAACTTAACATTCCCTAACCAGACCAAACGTAACCTAGCACAGCCAGACCTGTCGCGACCACCGTTGCTGGCGTCCCCAGAGCGAAGCAGAACATATCAAAGCACAGCAGAGCGCAGAAATCACCCGTATAGCAGTGTATATGCCAAAGTCAAAGATATCCTGCCCTAGCCTGACAACGCGCAAAGTAACTAAGCGTACCCTTACTCATCGCATCGTGCCACGGCCACTATTTCTCGCCTCACAAGAGTCAAGCAGAAAAAAGAAGAGGACTGTTGAGCGCACAAATCAACCGAATAGCGTTGTACAGCACAAAGTCGAAGAAACCCAATCCTAACCTGACCTAACCCAACCTATCCGAAGGTAGCATAACTCAATACAACGTGCCGGAACCACTGCTGCTGGCGTTCACAAAGCCAAGCAGAGTGTAGCAGAGCACAGTAGATCACAGAATTCCTCCTTATAGCCGTGCATATTACGAAACTCAAAGCTACCCTAACCAAACTTAACCTTACCTAACATAACCAAACGCAACCTAACTAAACCTAACATGTCGAGACCACTATTACTTCCCTCTCCATAGCCAAGCAGACTATACTAGAGCAACGCAGAGCGCAGAAATCCACCGAAGAGCAGTGTATGGCACAAAATTCGAAGATATCCTGACCTAACTTTGCATAACCAATCCTAACCAAAAGTAGCATAACAAAACACAACGTGCCGCGACCGCTATTGATGGCCATCGCGGAACTAAGCAGAGCATATTAGAGCAAATTAGAGCGCAGAAATCCGCCGAATAGCTGTGTACAGCTCAAAGGTCGAAGTAGCATTTCCTAACGTAACAAAACGTAACCTAACACAACCTAACAGGACGAGAGCAATATTCCTGGCTTCCGCAGAGACTAGCCGCATGTACTAGGGAGCAGTTGTGCGACGAGATCAACCGCACTGTAGTTAAGAGCACAAAAGTCTAAGGTATCACAGCCTAACATAACCAAACGTAGCATAACTGAACATTACGTGCCGCGGCCACTGCCCCTGGCCTCCCGATAGCACAGCTGAATGTTGTACAACACAGTAGATCACAGGAATCCACCGAATAACATGGTATAGCACGAAAGCCAAAGCTTTCCTTACCAAACATAGCATAACCAAGCTTAGCCAAACGTAACACAGCCCATCAGAGCGTGCGACGTCCACTATTGCACGCTTCCGACTAGTCGAGTTGAGTATAGCAGAGCAATGTTGAGCTCAGAGATACACCGAATAGCAGCGTAGATCACAAAAGTCGAGGATACCCTAACGGAAAACATGGCATAACGTAACCTAGCCGAACGTAGTATATCTCAATATAACGTGCGGTGACCGCCATAGACGCCCTTCGTAGAGACAGGCAGAGCATATTAGAACACGTTAGACCGCGGAGATCTACCGAATAGCAGTTTAGACCACAAAAGCCAAAGATGTCCTAACCTAACCTTACCTAACCTAACCAAACCGAACGTAGTGTAATTCAACATAACGTGCCGCGACCACTATTGCTGGCTTCCCAGCGCCAAGCAGAACATATTAGAGTGCAGTAAATCGCAAGAAGCCAACCAATGGCAGTGTATAGCACAAAAGTCAAAGATATCTCAGCCGAACATAACCGAACGTAGAATTTCTAAGCCTAACTAGCCGAGACCATATGATAGAGCCGAATATGATAGAGAACAGCAGAACACAGGTCAATAGAAAACCAATGATGAGCACATAGGCCAATGCTATCCTAGCCGAGCCCGGCCCAGCGTAACCTAACCAAACGTAATCTAACTGAGACTAACGTGCCGCGTCCAGTATCACTGGCTTCCCCAGTGCCAAGCAGGACATACTAGAGCACAGTAGAGTGTACCAAACACCGAATATCTGTGTATACCGCGAAAGTCAAATCTATCCGAACATAACGCAAGCTAACTTAACGTAACACAACGTAGCCTAACTCAATATAGGGGGCAGAGACCATAATTACTGGCCCACCCCCCGCCCAGTGTCAAGCAGAGTACTGTGGAGCAACGTAGAATGTAGAAACCCAATGAAAAACAGTGTAGCGCGCAAAAGACAAAGCTGTCCGATCCTATCCTATCCATATGCAATATCGCCAAAAGCAACCTAACTTAACCTTACGCGTCGAGACCATCATTCCTGTCCTCCCGAGAAGCGAGCAGAATAAGCTAGAGCGCAGTAGACCGCAGGAAGCCACCAAATAGCAGTGTATGGCACAAAAGTCAAAGATATCCAACCTAGCCTAACCGAACGTGGAGTTTCCGAACCTCTCGAGTCGAGAACTCTCTTGCTGGCCGCCCCAAGGACAAGCAGGACATACTAGAGCGCAGTAGAACGCTGGAATCCACCGAGTAGCAGTGTATAGCACAAAAGTCAAAGACACCCAGACCAAAATAAGCCTAGCCTATCCTAGACGAGTATAACCTAGCTGAGCCAAACGGGCCACGACCGACATTGCTGTGCTCCCGATAGTTCAGCAGAGCATAGTAGACCAATGAAGAGCGCAGAAATCCGCCTCGTAGCAGTGTACAGCGCAAAAGTCGAGTATACCCTGCCCTAACCTAGCCAAACGTAACATAAGCGAACGTAACATAAATCAACCTGACGTGCCTACGCCACAATTGCTGACCTCGCCAGAGCCAAGCAGGGCATATGTGGGGAGAGTAGAGCGCAGAGGCACATAAAATGGCAGCGTATAGCACCAAGGTCAAAGATATCCTAACCTAACACGAACAAGCTTATCCTAACCAAACGTAACGTAACACAGCATAACGCTCCTCGGCTACTCTTTCTGCATTTCCCACAGCAAAGCAGGAAGGATTAGATCACAATAGAGCGCAGGAATCTACCGAATTGCAGTGTATAGCACAAAAGTCAAAGCTACCCAGTCCAAACCAATCCTGAGGTAGCCAAGCCAAGCGTTACCCAACTCAAACTAGCGTTCCGAGAGCAACATTGCAGGCCTCTCCAGCGCCAAGCAGGGCATACTAGAGCACTGAGGAGCGCAGAAATCCACCGAATTACAGTGTATAGCACAAAAGACAAGTCTATCATATCCTAACCTAACTAAACGTAACACAACCGTACCTAACCCAACTCAAACCAACGAAATTCGGCCACTATTACTCGCCTGCCCAGATAAAGCAGCGAATATTAGATCGCAGTAGAGCGCAGGAATCCTCCGAATAGCAGTGTGCACCACAAAAGTCAAAAGCTACCTTGCCAAACGAAACCAAACCACGCAAAGCTAAACGTAACCTAACTCATCCTAACGTGTCGAGACCCATACTACTGCCCCTCCCCCAAAGCCAAGCAGACCATATTAGAGCACACTAGAGCGTAGAAGATCGCCGAATGGCAGCGTATAGCACAAACGTCATAGCTATCCGAACAAAACCTGACTTAACATAACCTTACCAAACGTAAGCTAACACAGACTAAAGTGCCTATACCACTATTGCTGACACACCCAGAACAAAGCAGAACATATTAGAGCACAGTAGAGCGCAGAAACCCACGGAATAGCTGTGTATGTCACAGAAGTCAAGGATACCCTAGCCGAACCAAACTAAACGTACCATGAACAAACGTAACCTAACACAACCTAACGCGCCGCTGCGGTGTTTGTGGTGTCCACACAGCAATGCAGAACATATTGGAGCACAGTAGAGCGCAGAAGTCCACCGAATATCAGTCTAAAGCGCAAAAGTTAAAACCATCCTTTGACAATCTGACATAGCCTAACCAAAACGAACGTAATGTATCTCAACATAACGTACCTAGACCACTATTGCAGACCTTCCCAGAGACAAGCGGATGATAGTAGAGCAGCGCAGAGCGCAGATATCGACCGAAAAGCAGTGTATAGCATAAAAGTCACGCACAATAGCATCTATTGTGTCCGAGCCTAACCAGTTGTGGCATTACCAAGCGCAGCCAAGCAAATTCTATAGAGCCACGGCCACTACCGCTGGCCTCCCCAGAGTCGAGCGGAGCTCAGTAGAGCATAGTAGTGCACAGGATCCCACCAAATAGCAATGTATTGCATAAAATTCAAAGACATTCTAACCTAACCAGACACAAACTAAGACAGCCAAATGTTGAATAACTACACATAGCGAGCCGAGACCTCTATCGCTGACCTCCTCAGCAACAAGCGGAGCATATTAGAGCACAGTAGATCGCAGAAACCCTCCGAATTGCAGTGTATAGTACAAGAGACAAAGATATCCTATCCTAACGTATCCGAACGTAACATAACCGAACGTAACATAACAAAACCTAACGCGCCGCGGACACAGTTCCTGTCCTCCCCAGAGCAATGTAGAGAATATTAGAATACACTAGGGCGTAGGAATCCACCGAATAGCAGTGCGTAGCGCAAAAGTCTAAGACATCGTAGGCTTACCTACCAAACAAAACATAACCCTCCATAACCTAGCACAACCAAACATGCCTAGACCGCTATTACTGAACTCCCATAGCAAAGCAGACCTTACTGGAGCACAGGATGGCGCAGAAATCCTCCGCATTGCTGTGTACATCACAAGAGTCAGTCATAATCAGACCCAGCCAGGCCTACCCAAACGTAGTGTGACTCAGCATTGCGTGACGGGACTAATATTTCTGTCCATCCGAGAGACAAGCAGGGCATATTTGTGCACATTACAGCGCAGAAATCCACCGAATAGCAGTGAATTCCACAACAGTCGAAGTAGCCTATCCGAATCTAGCCAAACGAAATACATCCAAACATAGCCTAACTCAACCTAACACGACGAGACCACTACTGCTGGAGTCCACAGGTTCAAGCAGAATGTACTAGGGCACAGTGGAGCGCAGAAATCCACCGCATTGCAGTGAATAGCACAGTAGCCGTATATTAACCTGACCTAACGATACCTAATCTAACAAGGCTAAGCCCAGCATAACCAAGCAAGTCGTGCCGCATCCACTGCAGCCGACCTCCCCGGAGCCAGTCAGGATGTAGTAGAGTATACCAGGTCACAGAAGTCCACCGAATAGCAGTGAACGGCACAAAAGTCAAAATAGCCAATCCTGACCTAGCCAATCGTAACACATCCTAACGTAACATAACTAACGCAGGCATGACGGGACGACTACTGCTTACCACCATAGAGACAATAAGATTAGACTAGAGCACTGCAGCACGCTGGAATTCTCCGCATTGCTGCGAATAGCACAAATGTCGAAGATACCCTAACGCAACCCGACCCAACCTAACTAAACCAAACGTAGGGTAACACAAGACAGCATGCCGCGACCACTGCTGCCGGACTTCACTGAGCAAGGCAGAATGCAGTAGAGCACAGTAGATCGCAGGAACCTGCCGGATAATGGTGTACAGCGCAAAAGTTGAAGCTATCCTATGCAAACTTAACCGAACCTAACCTAACGAAACGTAACCTAACTCAACCTAACGTGCCGCGACCACCATTGATCGCCTTCTCAGTGCCGTGCAGAGTTTAATAGAGCAATGTAGAGTACAGAAATCCACCGAATAGCAGTTCATAGTACAAAAGTCAGAGAAGTCCTAACCGAGGCTTCCTACCGTAACCTAACGATACGTAACCTTGCCCAACCTAAAGTGCCGAGGCCACTATTACTGGACACCCCAGTGCCAAGTAGAGCATATTAGAGCGCATTATAGGGTAGAAGACCACCGTATAGCAGTATATAACACAAAAGGCAAAGTAGCATATCCCAACCGAGCCAAGCATAACAAAACAAAATGCAAACTAACTCAACCTAACAAGGCGAGATCGCTACTGCTGGCCTCCAAAAAGACAAGCAGAATGTACTAGAGCACAGTACTACGCAGACCCGCCCCCCCCCCGCGGATTGCAGTGAATAGCACTAAAGTCGAAAGTATCCTATCCTAACCTGAAATAACCCAACATGACAATACGTAACACATCTCAGAACAACGTGCTGAGACCACTGTCGCTGCCCCCCCCCCCTAGCCTATCAGAAAATGTTGGAACACAGTAAAGCGCAGAAATTCGCAGACAGCTGTGTATAACGCAAAAGGCAGAGCAGCCCCATCCTAATATATCCAACCTTAACATAACTCGACGTAACATAACTAAACCTAACGTACCCCGCCCACTATTACAGCCTCCCCAGGGAAAAGCAGAAGACATTTGTGGAGAGTAGAACGCAGAAATCCATAGAATTGCAGTGTATGTCAGAAAAGTCACAGCTACCACAGCCCAAACAAAACCAACACAACATAATCGAGCAGAGCATTTCTCAACCTAACGTGACGATACCGTTATTGCTGCCCTCCGCAGAGTCAAGCAGGGTATGCTAGAGCACAGTAGAGCGCAGAAATACACCGGATAGCAATGTACAGCACGAATGATATAGCTATCCTAACCGAACTTGGCATAACCCAACTTAATCGAACGTTGCGTGACCCAACATAACGGGCCGAGGCTGCTCTTTATGGCCTTCGCGGAGCCAAGCTGAAAGCATCAGAGAACCTTATGGCGCAGGAATTTACCTAATAGCAGGCTATACCACAAAAGTCGGGATATCCTCTCCTAGCATATACAACCGTACCATATACAAGCGTAACAAAACACAAACTAACGTGCCGCGAACACTACTCCTGGCCACCGCAGAGCCAATCAGGGCATACTAGACCAGAGTGGAGCGCAGAAATCCATCACATATCAGTGTACAGAACGGAAGTTGATGCTGCCCAAATCAAACTTAGCCAAACTCAGCATAACCGAACGTAACATGATTCAACATATCCTGTCGAGACCACCATCGCTGGCCTTCCCAGCGCCTGGCTGAAGATATTAGAGCACTATAGGGCGCACAGATCCACATAATAGCAGACTATAGCACCAAAGTCAAGGTTACTCTCTCCTAACCTAACCAACCGTGACATAATCGAACGTAAACTCTCTCAAACTAACGTGCCGCTACCACTACGGCTGGCAACCCCACAGCGAAGCAGAACACATTTGTGGAGAGCAGGATTCTGGAATCCATAGAATTGCAGTGTATATCAGAAAATTCAAAGCTGCCCAAGCATAGCCCAAACCAAAGGATCAAAACCAAACATAGCCTAGCTAAACCTAACGTGCCGAGACCGCTATAGCTGCCTCACCAGATCCACGAAGGACGTAAAAGAGCGCAGTAGAGCGCAGATATCCTACGAATAGCAGTATACGCCAAAACAGTTGGAGCTATCCTAACCAGACTTAGTCTAACGCAACCGAACCGAATGCAGCCTGACTCAAAATAACGTTCCGAGACTACGTTTGCTGGGCTTCCCAGAGCCAAGCTGAAAAAATTTGAATCCTGCATGGCGCAGGAATCCACCTAATAGCGGTCTACAGCACTAAGGTCAAAGCTATCCTCTCCTGAAACAAACAACCGTAATATAACCAAACGTACCATAACTATAACTAACGTGCCGAGACCGCTATTGTTGCCCTACGCAGAGCCAACCATGACATGGTAGAGCACAGGACAGCGCAGAAATGCTGCGGGTAGCAGTGTACAGCACAAAAGTTGAAGCTATCCCGACCAAGCGTAAACTAAACCAGAATAAACGAACGTAACCTGACTCAAAAAAACGTGCCAGTACCTCTATTGCTGGCCTCCCATAGTCAAGCCAAGAATACTAAAGTACTGCAGGGAGCAGGAACGCACCTAATAGCAGAATGTAGCACTGAAGTCAAAACAATTCTCACCTAACCTAACCAAACGTAACATAACCAAACGCAACCCAACTCAAAATCACGTGCCGTGACCGCTATTGCTAGCCTCCACATAGTCAAGCGAAACACGTCAGTGGAGAGTAGAACGCGGAAATCCATATAATCGCTATGTATATCCGAAAAGTCGAAGCTACCCAAACCGAATCCAAACCAACGGAACATAATCAAACATAGCCTAATTGAACCTAACGTGCCGAAACCACTATTGCTGCACTCCACAGAACCAAATAAGGCCTACCAGATCACAGGCAGATCGCAGAAGTCCAACGAATGTCAGTGGTTAAGCAAAGCATAACCCAACCTTGCCGAATGTAACATGACTCAGCATATCGTGCCGAGGCCACTGTTGCTGACCTCCCCAGAGCGAAGATGGACGTAACAGAGCACAGCAGAGGGCAGAAATCCGCCGAATATCAATATACAGCGCAAAAGTTAATGCTATCCTGACTAAACTCAGCCGGACCCAACATAACCAATCGTTACCTGACACAACATAACGGGCCAAGGCCACTATTTATGGCTTTGCCTGGGCCAAGCTGAAGGGATTAGAGCACTGTAAGGAGCAGGAATCCACCTAATAGCAAACTGTAGCACAAAAGTCAAGGCTATCCACTCTTGACCTGAACAATCGTAACATAGCCAACCGTAACACAGCTCAACTAAACGTGCCGCGAACACTATTGCTGGCCTCCCCAGGGTCAAGCCGAACACGTTAGTGGAGATTAGTGCGCAGAAACCCATGTGATTGCAGTGTATATCTGAAAAGTCAAAACTACCCAAGCCTAACCCAAACCAGCGGGACATAAACAAGTATAGCCTGACTCAACTTAACGTGCCAAGATCGCTATTGTTGCCCTCCCCAGGGCCAAGCAGAACATACTAGGGCACAGTGGAGCGCAGAAATCCACCGAAGAGCAGTCCGCAACACAAGAGTTAAAGCTATCCTAACCAAAAGAGCCTAACCCAACATAACCGTACGTAACCTGATTCACCGCATCATGACGATACCGCTATTTCCGGCCGTCAAAGAGACAAGCTGAAAACTTTAGAGAACTGCAGGGCGCATATGTCCTCCTAATAGCAGGATATAGCACCAAAGTCAAAGCTATCATGTCCAAACCTAACCAATCGTATCATAACCAAGCATAAGCTAACACAAATTAAAATGGCGCAACCACTATTGCTGGGCTCGCCAGAACCAAGCAGAACATATTAGTGAAATGCAGAAACCAGAAGTACATAGAATCGCAATGTATATCAAAAAAGTCAATACGACGCAGATCTAACCTAAACCAACGGAACATACCGAAACATAGCCTAACCCAACCTAACGTGGCGAGACCGGTATTGTCGCCCTCCCCGGAGCCAAGGAGGACACACCAGAGCGCAGTAGAGCGCCGAAATCCAACGAATAGCAGCGTACAGCGCAACAGGTAAAGCTACCCTGACCAAACGTTACTTTACCTAACCTGACCGAACGTAACTTGAATCAACATATCGTGCTGAGACGACTGTTGCTGGCCTTCCCACAGCCGAGCTGAAAACATTAGTGCACTGCAAGGGGCAGAAATCTTCCAATGAGAAGGCTACAGCGCTAAAGACAGAGTTATCTCCTCCTATCGTAACCAATCATAACGTAATCAAACGTAACCTAACTCAGCCTAACGTGCCGCGGCCAACATTGCAGTCCTCCCCAGCGCCAAGCAGAACACATTAACGGAGAGTAGAACGCAGAAATCCACAGAATCGCATTGTATATTAGAATGGTCGAAGCTACTCAAGCCTAACCCAATCCAAGGGAACATAGCCAAACATAGCATTACTAAAAGTAACCTGCCGAGACAGCTACTGCTGCACACAACGTCAAGCAGGACGTACTGGAGCACAGTAAAGCAAAGAAATCTACCGAACAGCATTGTACAGCGCAAAGGATTACGCTACCCTAACCAAGATTATGATAACCCGACCTAACTCTTCGTAACCAGACAGATCGTAACGAGCGGAGACCACTATTGCTGCCATTCCCAGGAACAAACTGAAAAAGCTAGAGCACTGTAGGTCGCAGAAATTCTCCTAATAGCAGGCTATAGCAATAGAGTCGAAGCTATCCTCCCCTAACCTAACCTATCGTAACACAACTGAACGCAATCTATCTCAGCCTAACGTGCCGAGACCACTATTGCTGAACACTATTGTTGGCCCCTCCAGAGGCAGGCAGAACACATTAGTTTAGAGAAGAAAGCAGGAATCCATAGGATCGCAGTGTACATCTGAAAAGTCAAAGCTACCCAAAGCCAACCCAAACCAACAGAACATAACAAAACATAGCATAACTAAAAGTAACCTGCCGAGGCCGCTACTGCTGCACACTCCAGAGCCAAGCAGGACGTACTAGACAACAGTAGAGCGCAGAAACCGTACGAATGGCAGTGTACAACGCAAACCGTTGAGCAACACTAAGCAAACTTATGATAACCCAATCTAACTAATCGTAAACGGACTCAGCATAGCGTGCGGAGACCACTATTGCCGGCCTTCCCAGAGAGAAACTGAAAAAGTTGGAGCACTGTAGGTCGCAGAAATCCACTTAATTGCAGTCTATAGTTCTAGAGGCAAAGCTATCCTCCCCTAACCTTACCAAATGTAGCATAACCAAACGTAGCCTGTCTCAACTAAACGTACCACGACCACTACCGCTGGCCTCCGCAGAGCCAAGCAGGATACAATAGTGGAGAGTAGAAGGCAGAAATCCATAGAATTGCAGTGGACATCAGAAGAGTCAGAGCTACCCAATCCTAACCCAAACTAAGGAGACAGAACCAATCATAGCATGAATCAGCCTATCCTGCCGGGACTGCCATTGCTGCCATCCCCACAGCCAAGCAGGGGATGCTAGAGCACAGTAGGGCGCAGAAATCCACCGAATAGCAGTGTAAAGCGCAAAACATAAAGATATCATTCCCAAACGTAGCCTAACCCAGCCTGACGCGCCGAAACCACTATTGCTGGTCTCCCCAGAGCCAAGCACAAACTGTTAGAACACAGTAGAGAGCAAGAATCCGCGGATAGCCGTGTATAGCTCAAAAGACTAATCTATCCTGTCCTACACTTACCAAACGTAACAGAAACGTACGTCGTATATCTCATCCTAAAGTGCCGAGACCAATATTGCTGGCCATCGCGGAGCCAACCAGAAAATTCTACAACGCAGCAGAGCGCAGAAGTCCCCCGCATTGCTGTTGACAGCACAAAAGTCAAACGTATACTGATCTAACCAGACATAACCTAACATACCGAAACGTTGCGTTCTCAACATAGCGTGACGTGTCCAATATGGCTGGCTTCCCCATAGCCAGGCAGAACACGTCAGACCGCAGAAGAACGGGGAAGTCCACTGAAAAGCAGTGTATATCACAAAAGTCGGGGCTGTCGTATCCAAATCTAACCAAACGTAACATAAATATACGTAACATATATGAACCTATCGCGTCGAGAAAACTGCTGCCGGCCTCCCCGGAGCCAAGCAGAGCAAGTTAGGGCACATTAGATCACAGATATCCACCGAATATCCGTGTATAGCACGAGAGCCAAAGCAATCCTAATCAAACTAGAGCAAACCTAACCTAGCCAATCGTAACCTGACTCAACCTGACGTGCTGCGGCCACTATTGCTCGCCACACCAGAATCTACCAGAGGATAGTAGAGCAATATATAACGCAGAAATCCAGCGAAAAGCAGTGTATAACGCAGAAGTCAAAGAAATCCTAACCGAAGCTTCCTAACCTATCCTAACGGAACGTATCACAACACAACCTAACGTGCCGCGGCCACTGTTGCTTGCCTCTCCAGTGGCAATCAGAGCATATTAGAGCACATTAGAGCGCAGAAACCAGCGGATAATTGTGTATAGCACAAAAGTCCAAGACATCCTATCCTAACCTCACCTAACGAAACATAACCAAACGTAGCATAACACAGCCTAACGTGCCGAGACCACTATTGCCGGCTACCACAGAGCCAAGCAGAATATACTAGAGCACAGCAGAGCTCAGAAATCCAACGCACTGCAGGGTATACCGCAATAGTCGAACATAACGTGACCTAAACTGACATTACATAACCTATCCAAACGTAGTGTAACTAAACACGACGTGACGAGACCAATACTGCTGTCCTCCCGGAACCAAGCAGAGCTTATTAGAGCACATTATATCGCAGACATCCAGCGAAGAGCAGGGAAAGGCACAGGTGTCGAGGAAGCCTTTCCTTACCTAGCCAGACGTAACATATCCAATCGTACCTTATACCAACTTAAATGTCGAGATCACTATTGCTGGCCTCGACAGATGCAAGCAGAAGGTAAAAGAGCACATTTCAGCACAGAAACCTTCCGCACTGCAGTGAACAGCACAAAAGCCGTAGACGCCCTAACCCAACCTGACCTAACCAATGCAGCCCAAACGTTGTGCAACTCAATATAACGTGAAGTGACCAATATTGCAGGCCACCCCAGAACATAGCAGAGTGCAGTGGAGCAGAGCAGAACGCAGAAATCCACCGAAAAGCAGTGCAAAGCACAATAGCCAAATTAGCCAATCCTAAGCTGACAAAACCTAGATAAATCAATTGTAGCCCAACTCACCATAACGTTCCGACACCACTATTTTTGGCCTCCCCAGAGCCGAGCAGAACATGATAGAGCACACTAGATCGCAAAAATGCCACGAATGGCAGTGTACATTTCAAAAGTTAATGCTACCCTATCCTTATATAACCAACCCTTTCTTTCCACGCAGGGGAAGTCTTCCACAGATACCCGGAACCCTTAGGGGGGGGGGGCGGTGTTATGTGGGATGCTTACCCACTAAAACCCCCTCGACGGCCAGCCCTTCGCATTTCGGTGCTCCCTGGACATCGCGGCGACGCAATTGCCAGGACGCCCCCGCGACGCAACCGCAGTTCCCTCCCGGCGCGACGGGAAATCGCACCAGAAACGATCATGTCCATGCGCGCGAGACGGGTAGATTACAGGCACACACATACACACACACACAGAACAAGCATACCACAGCACCGCATCATACGCATACCCTGCGGACGCAGCGCGACCATCACGCGACGCCGCGCGACCGGTCCACGGTCTCTCGATCTGACGGGCCCCCACATGCCAGCTCGTGGTCACCCTGACCCAGGTTACAACGGGAGAGAGACGGTCTCCCCGGCCGTAGGTACATGGACGCTAGCGAAGGTGGAGGTCGAACGAGATTAGACCCCCCGGCGCCGCGCTTGCAGCCTCCGCCGCCCTACGCGCGAGGAGCACGCGCTACGATCGCGGGATCTCTCCGCGGCCTCCTTCTGTAGCACAACTCCTCGTGCGAGACATCTAGCTCGTCGGACCATCCAACCATTTCCGACCGCACTGCAGCGGGTTGCACCCCCTCCTCTGCCACCACCGAGAGGAGGGTGTCGATCACCCGAAGCAGGAGCTCGGGGTACATACGCTCAGTCCCGGGGGGCGCCCATACCATTATCTTCCCCCTTACTAATTTATAGTGTCGTCCCCACGAATCGCCTTCGAGCGTCGCGAGGTGTTCGTCTCATTGCCGAGATTTGGCTGTGCGAATCTCCCTCCGGAGATCGTCCACAGCGGACCGGTACTCGCGAGAGAGGCGGGCGATATCCACGGCGGAAGGCGCGCCTCGTCGACGCCACGCCCGGGTGTACTGGCACCGGGTGAGCACGCAAAGCTCACGGAGTTGCGCGATTTTGGTCGACCTTCAGTGCACTGCACCGCGCGTAGGTGGCTCCCTCGCCCGCAGCATGGCGAGCTCGCACGCGCTCTTCATCGCCGCACTAATCCGCTCCGCCACTAATCCCGCTTCGTCGTTTCCACGCCTGACGGCCCCATCCGCTCAGGCGACGACATGGACGGCCGCGGCGAAGAGGTCGCGGTCGAGGCGCCCGAGCGCCCATAGCGGCGCGGTTGTGTGCTTCCCGCTGGGTGGTTCCAGACCGGTGCGAGAAGTGACGACAAGCATCATGGTGATGTGGAAGTTGTCGCTGAGCGTTGCCACTTCCACCGCCACCCACCAGCCTGTGAACCGCCGCACAGCCGCCGGCGATGCGAACGACGAGTCCACGATGTACCTGTCGTTCCACCGGACGCACGTGCTTACGGAACACCGGTTGAGCAACCGGAGATCCAACCCCGCGAACCAAACTTGCAGTGCCTCGCCCCGAGCATCTATTCGCGGGGAACCACACGCCACGGAGTGGTCGTTGAAGTCCCCCATGACCAGAAACGGACGAGCCATGTGCCCACTAAGGAAACCTCCGTGCTCGTCCAGGTACCACTCACATGGAGAGAGACCGCGGTTGGGAGAGCCGTAGCCCCCCACCACAACTTCGTCGTTCCAGGAGACCGGCACGATTCCCTCACCGCTATGAAGCAGCGTTGGTGCGGGTGTCCGCAGTAGTCCGCTGGCAATGATCGCCACGGGGCAGTCCCGACCCCCGAACTAACCGTCTTGATCGAGGATACGGTACGGCTCTGCGGTAACAGCCAGCCCGACACCCACCTCAACGAGCGTCCGCACGAGCAGGTCCTGCGACACCCGCGAGTGGATCAGGTTGGCCTGGATCACCATGGACGGCGTGAAAATTAGGCCGTGCCCATGGCCTCCTCCTGGCATCCTTCTTTTGGTTCGGCTGCGGGCCCGGTGCTCCGCCGGTGGGCGGGCCCTTCACGGTAGCGTTCGCGGAGACGGAATTCGCGGTCGCAGCTTTCGAATTGTCGCTCCTGGGCGCCGAGGCGCTCGCGGCGCCTACAGGCGCCAGGAGAGCCGCGCATTTCGCCTTTGGCGGCAGCACGCCTTGCTGCCCGGCCGGTTGTTGGAGGGGTGACCGATCCCGGCGAAAACCGGGCACATGGGTGCAGGCGCACTGCAACCACCGGCACGGTGGACCGCCGCGCCGGACCTGAATCAGGTGACGCTGCGGTCCACCGCGCTAGAGCATCCGTTCCTTGCGTGACCGAACGCAAGGCAACGGAAGGACTGGAGGCGCCGTGCTTCCTAGGCTACGACACCGGACGAAGTCCAGCAGACGCGGATCCGCCCGCTATCGACGGCCTTTCTCGCTGCCGCGAGGGGACACTGGGCGCATGCAGAGCCCAGCCCAGAAACGGAAGACCAGATCACTCCGGTCCTTATTTCCGCCTCGGTGCAATCGCCAACTCTTGCCAGAGCTGCGGCCACTTCGCGGGGAGTGACATAGTCGTCGAGCCTTGTCACCCTCATCTCCCCTTTTTTGGTGGGAACAGTAACCTGCACGCCGCATCCCTCCCCGATATCGCTCATTCGCCGGCGAGAGCGGCGGCTAGCTGTGCGCCCTCGGGCTCACCGATTTCCAGCAGGAGACCACCGGAAGCGACCGGACGGTGTCGCAATTCCTCGATACCGAGATCGGCGAGATTTGCCTTTCCTCTTGCAGCGGAGATGGCCTCCGCGCTAGAGAGACTCGACCCCACGCGTACCCAAATAGCGACGGCGGCCAGCGACGGCGGCCGCTTAAGGATGGGGCCCTGCATGTTACCGCTCTT
>NW_016908486.1:51874-56046 GCF_001483705.2 Eufriesea mexicana | reverse complement strand
ATCTTACACACTGCACCCTTCGGCGCACTCATGGGCACCCTCGCGGGCAGTTGCGGGGCAGCGGCCGCCTGCCGCTGCGCTCGGTTCGCGCACCTACCGATGACGAAAGACCAGCTGGCAACTGCGTCCTTCCCGGCTACGGCCGGGGCCGCGACCGGCTCCTTCGCCGGGGCGTCAACGGGCCCGCCACAGGAAGCGCCCGCGACAGTGTCCACTGAGGCCGCCAGTACAGGCCGCGCGCAGGGCGACGGTGGGGCTCGCTTGCCCCGGCGCTCGGGCAGGCGCATCCCGCCCGGCCGCCACGGGTAGCGTACGCACGAGGTCCTCCAGCTTTACGTCTATTCGGAGACTGAGTGCCGCGAGGACAGCTTCCATACCGAACTCGGGCACCGGTGCCGCTACTCCGGCGCCCGCGGATGTACGCAAATTTCGAGCGGGCGCGGTGTCGACGATTAGCGGCCTTCGCCCCTGAGCCATCTTCGCGCGCATGGAGGCGATCACCGCCTGCTGGGAGGCATCGTTCTCCCGCAAGTTGGCTATAACCGCCTGCTGAGAGACACCCTTCTCCAGCAGACCGGCGATCTCTACAATCAGCACGCGACCCTCCCCGCCATCGTCTCCCGGGCACGGCCGGCTGTTACTTGGGGAATCATCTCCCAGCCGGCCGAATCCACCACCCTGGCGCACATACGGTAAGCCCGAGCGTTTAGGCCGTGCAGGTTTTTGTCTGCCATCGTTTCTATCCTCGCGCAATTCTCGGATCTAACGGCAGATAGTTCAACAACAGACAGCGGACGGTGCACTTTGGCGAGCTCCTCCCGTGTGGGGAGGTTCGCCTTGCCCGGCCTATGCTCGTGGGTTTCGGGGCGAGATTAACACCTGCCCGTGACGCTGACGGCACCAGAGAAGGAGGAGCACTCCCCCGCGAGGTCCGCCGGCAACGCCTTACGCAATGCGGTGCTGCGAGTCACGCACGTCGTAGCACATGCATTAGGGCTAATTGCCTTGTCCTTCGAAGAGAGAAGCTCCACTGCAGCAGCGTCGACACTTATATGCCAAACCCTAGCGTAACCAAACATAACATAGCTCAACCTAACGAACCGCGACCTCTATTACTGGCTTCCCGAGAGACGAGCAAGGCATGTTAGAGCACAGTAGTGCACAAAAATCCACAGAATCGCAGTGTACAGCACGAAAGCAATAGTTATGCAAACCAATCCCAGGCATACACACCGCAACTGAACTTAGCTAAACTCAACATAACGTGCCGCGGCCACTATAGCTGGAACTCTCAGGGCCTCGCAGAATAAGGTAGAGCACAGTAGAGGAAATGAATCTAACGATCAGCAGTGCACAGTGCGAAGGGCGAAGTTACTTCAACTGAAATCAGCATAAGGTAATCGAGCGCATCCAAACTCGACCTAACGTGACGAGATGTCTATTGCAGCCCGCCTCTCAGCCAAGCAGAATATGCTAAAGAACATTAGAGCGCAGAAACACGCCGCATTGCATTGTATAGCACAAAAGTCAAAGATATTCAAGCCTTATCTTAACGAGCCTAACTCAGTGCTTCTGGCCTCGACAAAGCCAAGCAGAACATACTATAGCGCAGTAGAGCGCAGAAATCCACGGAATGGCTGTGTACAGCGCAAAAGTCAAAACTACCATATACTTACCTAACCAATCGTAATATGGCCAAACGTAGCCGAACTGAAGCTAGAGTGCCGAGAACAATAATGCTGCTCTCAGCAGAGCCAAGCAGAACATACTAGAGCACAGTGCAGCACAGAAATGCACCCAATAGCAGTGTACAGTACAGAAGTCAAATCCATCCTAACCTGGCCAAACCTAACGTAACGTAACCAAGCGTAACATATCTCATCCTATTCTTTCCAGACTACCATTGCTGTCCTCCGCAAAGCAAAGCAGACAATGTTAGAGCGCCGCAGGGCGCAAAGTCCACCTAATAGCAGCGTATATCGTAGGAGTAAAATCCATCCTATCCTACCATAGGGAATGCTCACGTTGCCAAACGTAACGTAACCTAACCCAACGTGCAACGGCCACCATTGCTGGCCGCGCAAGGGCCAAGCAGAATATAGTATAGCAGAGTAGAACGCAGAAATCAAACGAAAACCGTGTATAGCGCGAAAGTCAAAACCTACACAAACGGAACTTAACCTAAGCCCTCCTTGCCAAACCTAAATGTACTCAACCTATCACGCATACACTGAGTTTTCTGGCCTCCCCAGGGACAAGCAGAAAATATTATAGAGCACAGTAAAGAGCAGAAACTCACCGAGTGGCAGTGTATGGCTCAAACGCCGAAGATTTACTGTCCTAAAGTAACAAATCGTGACATAACCAAACGTAACCTAACACTACCTAACACGCCGCGCCCACTATTCCTGGCCTCGCAGAGCCGAGCAGTACATATTATACAAGAGTAGAGCGCAGCAATCAATAGAATCCCAATGTATAGCAGAAAAGTCAAAGCTATCCGAACCTAACCCAAAGTAATGTAACCTAACCAAACGTAGACCAACTCAATTTAACGTAATGAGAACACCATTGCTGGCCTTCACAGAGCCGAGCAGAACGTATTAGAGGAGAGCAGGGCACAGAAATCCACGGATTCGGACTGTACGGCAGAGAAGTCAAAGCCGTCCGGACCAAACCCCGACAAGCGTGACCTAACCAAACGTAGCATAGCTCAACATAACGTGCCGCGACCACCATTGCAGTCCTCCGCATAGCCAAGCAGAGCATATTAGAGCAATGTAGTGCGCATAAGTCCACCGAATATCAGTGTATAGCACAAACGTCAAAGCCATCCTAACCTAACCTAACCAAACGTAACACAACCAAGTGTAACTTAATTCACTTTAACGTGCCGAAAGCACTATTGTTGGCCACCCCAGTGCCATGCGGAGAAAATTAGAGAATAGTAAAGCGCGGAAATCCAATGAATGGCGATGTATGGCGTAAATGTCAAAACCATCCCTTCTCAGCCTGTCCAAGCATAACGAAATTGAACGTAAATGACTCAACCCAACGCGCCGAGACCGCATATGCTGGCGTCCCCAGAGCCAAGCAGGAAATATTAGCGCACAGTATTTCGCAGAAATCCGCCGTATAGCAGTGTATAGCACGAAGGTCAAAGCTATTCTATCCTATCCTAACAAAACCTACCGAAATCAATCGTACCATAACTCATTCTAAGGCGCCGATACCACTATTGCTGGCCTCCACATGGACAAGCAGAAAGTACTATAGCACAGTAGTGCGCAGAAACCCACCGCATTGCAGTGAATAGCACAAGAGTCAGACACACCCAGACGTAACCTGACCTTACCAAACCTATTCGAACGTAGTGTAACAAGGTATGACGGGACGAGACCAATATTTCTGGCCACCCCACGGCCAAGCAGATCATATTAGAGCACATTAGAGTGCAGAAGTCCACCGAACAGAAGCGAATAGCAATAGAAAGCAAAGTAGCCTATCCTAACTTAGCCAAACGTAACAAAACCAAACGCAACCTAACATAACCTAACATGACGTGGCCACTATAGATGGCCTCCATGAAACCAACCAAAATGTACTAGAGCGCAGTAGGGCGCAGAAATCCACCGCAATGCAGTGAATAGCACAAAAGTCAAACATACCCTGACATAGCCTGAGCCCACATAACCTATTCGAACGTAGTGTAACAAAGTATGACGTGACGAGACCAATATTGCTGGGCTCCCAGAGACAAGGAGAGCATATTAGAGCGCACTAGAGCGCCGAAATCCACCGAATAGCAGTGAATAGCACAAAAGTCATAGTAGCATACCCTAACACAGCCAAACGTAATATAAGCAAACGTAACCTGACACAACCTAACACGACGAGACAATTATGTCTGCCCCCCCCCCCGCAGAGCCAAGCAACAGATATTAGAACGCAGTAGATCGCAGAAATGCGCGGACAGCGGTGTATAGCACCTAGCTTATCATACCCGAACGTAGCATAGCTCAACCTAACGTACCGAGACCACTATGGCTAGCCTCCGCAGAGCGAGGCAGGAAACGCTAGAGCAGAGCATTGCGCAGAAGTCCACCGAAGTCCAGAATAGCACAAAAGCCGTATATTTCCTAACCTAACCAGACCTAACCTAACCTAACACA
>NW_016908486.1:43952-51398 GCF_001483705.2 Eufriesea mexicana | reverse complement strand
ACGTGCCCCGCCCCCTATTGCTCCCCCCCCCCCCCCCCCAGTGTCGAGCAGAGTATGGTAGAGCAGTATAGAGCGAGGAAATCCACCGAATAGACGTGCAAAGCACAAAAGTCCAGGGTACCTTAACCTAACATGGCATAACTCAATATATCTTGCCGCGGACGATATTGATGGCCTTCGTAGAGCCAAGCGGAGAATATAAGAACGCACTAGAGCGCAGATATCCACCGAATAGTAGTGTATAGCACAAAGGTCGGACTAGCCTATCCGAACGTAGCCAAACGTAGCGTAACCAAGCGTAACCTAACTAAAGCTTTCAGGACTAGACCACAATTGCTGGCCTCCAAAGTGGCAAGTCCAATGTACTAGGGAGCAGTTGTGCGCAAAAATCTACCGCACTGTAGTGAATAGCACAAATGTCGAGGATACCCTGAACTATCCTAACCAAACCAAACGAAGCAGAACTCAACATAACGTGCGGCGGCCGGAATTGATTGTCTTCGTAGATACAAGCAGAGAGTGTTGGATCACATAGGAGCGCAGTGATCCACCGAATAGCAGTGCACAGCGTAAAAGTCGAAGGAGCATATTCTAACCTGGCTAAACGTAACACACCAAAACGGAGCATTACCCAACCTAACACGACGGGACCGCTATTGATGGCCTCCACAGAGGCAAGCGGAATTTACAAGAGCGCAATATAGCGCAAAAATCCACCGCATCGCAGTGCATAGCGCATAAGCCGTAGATAAGCTAGGATAACCTGACCTAACCAAACCAAACCGAACGCTGCGTAGCTCAACACGTCGTACCGCGAAAACTTTCCCAGGTCTTCCTTGAGGCAAGCAGAGTGCAGCAGAGGACACTAGATCACAGGAGCTCACCGAATATTTGTGCATAGTACGAAAGCCTGAGTAACCCTAACAGAACATAACGTAACCTAACATATCGAAACGGAACCTAACAAACCTGACGTGCCATGTCCACTATTGCTCGCCTCCAGAGTCGAGCAGAGTATAGTAGAGCAACGTACAGCGCAAAAATCCACCGCATAGGGGATTATGGTGCAAAAGTCAAAGATATGCTAACCGAGCCTTCCTAACCGAACCTAACGAAACGTAACCATACTCAACCTAACGTGCCGAGACAACTATTACTGTCCACCCCAGAGGAAAGCAGAGCATATAGCAGCACACAAGAGCGCAGAAGCCCACCGAATTACGGTGTAAAGCTCAATAGACATATTAGCCTATCCTAACCTAGCCAAATGTAACATGACCAAACGTAACCTAACTCAACCTATCATGGCGAGACCACTATTCCTGGGATCCACAGACCGTAGCAGAAATATTAGAACGCAGTAGAGCGCAGAGACCCGCGTATGGGAGTATGTAGCACGAAAGTCAGAGCTAACATGTCCTAACCACACAAAGGTAACATATCCGAACGTAGCATAGCACAACCTAACGTGTCGAGACCACTATTGCTGGCCTCCCAGAGCCAAGCAAAGCATATTAGAGCACATTAGATCTCAGAAATCCTCCGTATAGCAGTGGAGAGCACAAGAGTCAAAATAGCCTAACCTAACCCAGCCAAGCGTGACATACCCGTACGTAATATAACTGAACCCAATTTGCCGAGACCACTACTGATGGCCTCCACGGAGACGAGCAGAACATATTACAGCACAGTATAGCGCGGAAGTTCATCGATTAGTAGCGTATGGCACATAAATCGAAGCCATCCTATCCAAACCTAACCAAACGTAACATAAGCAAACCTAATCATACACAACCTAACCTGCTGCGACCGCTATTGCTTGCCTTCCCAGATTCGAGCAGAGCATAGTAGAGCAACATAGTGCGCAGAAATCCACCGAACAGCAGTGTATGTTCCAAAAGTCTAGGATATCCTAACCCAACCTGGCCTAACCTAACTTATCCATACGTAGAATGAATGAATATAACGTGCATCGACCACAGCTGCTGGCATCACGAGAGCCAGGCAGAGTAGAGTAGGGCACAGTAGATCACACAAATCCACCGAAAAATGGTTTACAGCACGAAACTCATAGCTACCATAACCAAACTTAACCCAAAATTACCCATCCAAACATAACATAACCCGGAATAACGTGCCACGACCACTATTGCTCGCCTTCCCAGATTCGAGCAGAGTACAGTAGAGCAATGTACAGCGCAGAAACTCAACGAATATCAGTGTATAGCTCAAAAGTCGAAGAAGTTCTAACTAAGGCATCCTAACCTACTCTATCGAGACGTAACATAATTCAACCAAACGTGATGGTACCACAATTAATGTCTACCCCAGCACCAAGCAGAGCATATTAGAGAGCAGTGAAGTGCAAGAATCCACCGAATAGCAGTGCATATAGCGAAAATCAAAGACGACTTGCAGAGCTTGGGATGACCTAACCAAACAAAACGTAACATAACACATCCTAAGGTGCAGAGACCACTATTTCTGGCCTCGACAGACCTAAACATGAGATATTTGAACAGAGTCGAGCACAAGCGTCCGCGAATGACAGTGCATAGCACAAAAGTATACACTATCCTATCCTAACGTCACTGAACGTAACACAAGCAAACTTAGCCTAACTCAAATTAGGCATCCGAGACCGTTATGGCTGGCATTCCCAGCGCCAAGCAGAGTGTGATGCAGCACACCAGAGTGCATAAATATACCGCACTGCAGTGTATATCACAAAATCCGTAGATATCATAACCTAACCGTCCTAACCTATCCTGACGAAACGTAACCTAACCCAAACTAACGGGCCGACAACACTATCGCTGGCCTCCCCAGGGACAGGCAGGAAATACTAGAGCACAGCAAAGCGCAGAAATCCACCTCATTGCAGTGTTTAGCACGAAAGTCAATCATATCTTAACCCAACGTGGCCTAACCTAACATGTCCAAACGTATTGTAACAATAAGTATTACGGCGAGACATATATTGCTGGCCTCCCAGAGCCAAGCAGATCATATCAGAGCACAGTAGAGCGCAGAAATACGCCGAGTTGCAGTGAGTAGCCCAAAAGACGAAGATGTCCTCGCATATCCTGTCATAAACTAACCGAACCAGCCGTTGCATATCTCAACAGAAATATCCGCGACCACTACAAATGGCCTCCCCTGAGCCAAGGAGAGAGTGACAGAGAATAGTAGATCACTGGAATCCACCGAGTATCAGTGTATAGTACTAAAGTCATAGCAATCCTAACCAAACTTGTCCCAACCTTACCTACCCAAACGTAACCTAACACAAACTGAAGCACGTCGACAACTATTGCTCACCTCCCCAGGGTCGAGCAGTGTATAGTAGGGCTGCGTAGAGTGCAGAAAGCCACCTAATAGCAGTTTATAGCACAAAAGTCAAAGAAATCATAACCGAGCCTACCTAAGCTGACCTAACGTAACGTAACCGTACCCAGCCTAACGAGCCGAGCCCACTATTAATGGACACTCCAGAACGAAGTAGAGAATATTACAGCACAGTAGAGCGCAGAAAGCCACCGAACAGTATATAGAACAAAAGACAATGTAGCCTATACTAACCAAGCCAAACGTAACATATCCAACCGTAACCTAACCCAACGTAACATGACTGGACCACGGTTGCTGGGCCCCACGGATACAAGCAGAATGTACGAGAGCACACTAGTGAGTAGAAACACACGGCATTGCAGTGAATAGCACAAAGGACGAAGATATCCTCAGCTAACCAGATATAGCCTAACCTAACCAAACGCAACCTAACTGAACCTAACATGGGGAGATCACTATTTCTGGCCTCCCTAGAGCCCAGCAGACAATTTTGGAACAAAGTAGAGCGCAGATATCACCGTGTGCCAGTGTATAGCACAAAGGTAAAGGCTATCCCATCCTAACCACACTAAACTTAACACAGCCAATCGTAGCCTAACTCAACCTAACATGAGGAGACCACTATTGCTGGCCTCCACAGAGATAAGCAGAATGTACTAGGGCACAGAAGAGCGCAGAAATTCATTGCATTGCAGAGAATAGCACAAAAGCCTGCGATATCCTAACATAATCTGGCCTAATCTAACATAATCTAACGCAGCATAACCCGGCATGACGTGCCACGGCTACTGCTCCTGGCCTCCCCGGGGTAAAGCGGCGTGTAGTAGAGCATAGTAAGTCGAAGAAGACCACCGAATAGCAGTGTAAGTCACAAAAGTCATTGTAGCGTATCCTAACATAGCCGAACGTGACATGCCCAAAAGTAACATAACTAAACCTAACTTAACGAGACCACCATTTCTCGCCGCCGCAGAGACAAGTGGAATGTACCAGAGGACATCATGGCGAAGAAGTCCACCGCATTGCAGTGAATAGCACAAAAATTGAAGATACTCTAACACAACCTGACGTAACCTAACATCTTCGAACGTAGCATATCTCAACATAACGTGCCGCGAACACTGCTCGCGGCTTCCCCTGATCCAAGTAGAGAGTAGCAGAGCATATTACATCTCAGAAATCCATCGAATAAGTGTGCATAGTACGAAGGTCACAGCTAGCGTAACCAAATATAGAATAACCGAAACTAACCGAACATAACCCAACTCAAGCTAACTTGACACGACCACTGCTACCGGCTACACGGGAGCCATGCAGAACGTACTGGAACGCAGTATGGCGCAAAAATCCACGGAATGTCATCGAATGGTACGAAAGTCTGACATATTTTCTCCAAACATAACCAAACGTGTCATGTGCAAACGTAGCCTAAATAAACCTAACCCGCTGAGAACACTATTGCTAGCCTCCGAAGAGCCAAGCAGAGAAAATTAGAACGCAGTAGAAAGCAGATGTCGGAGGATATCTGTGTATAGCACTGGCGTGTAAGCTATCCTGCCCTAAACTTGCCAAACGCAAAAGAACCAAACGTGGCAGAGCTCAATATAACGTGCCAAGATCACCGTTGCCGGCCTCCACTGAATCGAGCAGAGAATACTAGGGAACTGCAGGGCGCAGAAGTCCATAGAATCGCAGTGTGCAGCACAAAAGTCGTATCCGCCCAGGCCTAACTCATGCTAACGCAATCTAGCCAAACGTAGCCTACCTCAACGAAACGTGCCGCGGACACAATGGTTCGCCTCCCCAGAGTCCAGCAGAGTATAGTAGAACAATGTAGAACACAGAAATCCAACGATTAACATCGTATTGCGGTAAAGTCAAAGCTATTCTAACCAAACCTAACCTAACCAAACCTAACAAAACGAAACCTAACTAAAACTAACGTGCCGCGATCGCTATTGCTCGCCTCCCCGGAGACGAGCACAGTGTAGTAGAGAAACAGAGAGCGCAGAAATCCACCGAATTGCAGTGTGTGTTACAAAAGTCTAGGATACCCTAACCAAACTTGGCCTAACCTAACCTAACCAAACGAGGCATAACTGGAAATAACGTGCCGCGACCACCTCTGCAGGCACCATCAGAGTCAAGCAGAATGGAGTACGGCACATTATATCATAGAAATCCACCGAATAACAGTGTATAACACGAAAGCCAAAGCTAACATAACCAAACTTAGTACAACCTAGCATAACCAAGCATAACCTGACTCAATATAAAGTTCCCCGACCACTATCAATCGCCTCCACAGAGCCGAGGAGTGAATGGCAGTGTAAAGCGCTGATAGAAAAAGTCGAAGAAATGCTTACCAACCCTTCACAACTTACCCTAACGAAACGTAACATAACACTACGTAACGTGCCGCGATCACTATTACAGGACACCACAGAGCCAAGCAGAAGATATTACAGAGGAGTAGGGCGCTGGAATCCACCGAATAGGATTGGATGGCACAGAAGTCTAAGCTGCTCTGTCCTAACATAGCCAAACTTGTCATATGCATATGTAGCATGAGCAAACCTAACGCGCCGATACCACTATAGCTGGCTTCCCCGGAGCCAAGCAGAAAATCGTAGAGCACAGTAGAGCGCATATATTGGTGTATAGCAGTGTATAGCGCAAAAATATAAGATATCCTAACATAACATCAACAAACGTAACACAACCAATCGTGGGGCAGATCAATCTTACGTGCCGAGACCACTATTGCCGGCCTCCCCAGAGGCGAGCAGACCTGCTAGAGGACAGTAGAGCGCAGAAATTTATGGGATCACAGTGCATAGCACAAAAGTCATATTTATCCAGGCGAACCCACGCTAACATAACCTAACCAAACGCAGCCTACCGCAACGTAACGTGCCGCGGCCACAATTTGTTGCATTCCCGGGGCTAAGCATAATATAGTAGAGCAGCGTACAGCGCAGGAACACCTATAATAGCAGTGTATAGCACGACAGACTATGTTAACCAGACCGAGCTTAACCCACCCTGATCCAACGGAAAGTAACCTAACTCAACCAAACGCGACGATACCACTATGGCTGGCCTCCACAAAGACAAGCAAAATGTTCTAGAGCACAGTGGTGCGCAGAAACCGAACGCAATGCAATGAACAGCGCAAGAGTCAGGCATAAACTGACATAACGTGACCTTACTTAACCAAACCAAAGGAAGTGTATCTAAGCATGACATGACGAAGCCAATATTTCTGGCCTCTCCATAGCCAAGCAGGACACACTAGAGCACAGTAGAGCGCACAAATCCACAGAAGTGCAGTGTACAGCACAAAAGTCAATGCAATCCTGACCAAACGTAGCCTGACAAAACCTAGTCGAACATAACCTGTCTCATCATAACGTGCAAAGGCCACTATTGCTGGCATTCCCAGAGCCAAGCTGAAAATATAAAAGCACTCCAGGTAGCAGAGATTCACCTTACAGCAGACCATAGAACTAAAGTCATTGCTATCATCTCCTAACCAAGCCAAAGGTGGCATAACTCAAACTAACGAGCCGATACCTCTATTGCTGCCACACCCAGAGCCAAGCTGGACGTACTAGAACATAGTAGGTCGGAGAGGTCAAACGAACAGCAGTGTACGGCACAAAAGTTAAAGATATCCCTGCAAAACTTAGCATAAACCAACCTGACCGAGCGTAACCTGCCTGAACATAGCGTGCCGCGGCCGCTACTGCTGGCTTTCCCAAAGCCAAGCGGAACATGATAGCCGTGAGTAGTGCGTGGAAGGCCATATAATCGCAATGTATATCAGAAAAGTGGAAGCTGCAACAGCCTAACCCATTCCAACAGAACACAACCTATCATAGCCTGACACAACCTAACGTGCCGTGGCCGCTGTTGTTGCTCTCCCCAGAAACAAGTAGGACATACTAGAGCACAGTGGAGCGCAGAAATCTACCGGATAGCAGTGCACGGCGCAATGGTTAAAGATACCCTGACAAAATATAGACAGACCCAACCGAACCGAACGTAACCTGACACAATGTAGCGTGCAGAGGCCACTATTGCTGGCCTACC
>NW_016908486.1:40458-43927 GCF_001483705.2 Eufriesea mexicana | reverse complement strand
GCAGGAGTGCACCTAATAGCAGACTATAGCACTAAAGCCAAAGCTATCCTCTCCTAACGCAACCAACCGATATACAACCAAACGTTACCTAACCCAACATAACGTGCCGCGACCTGAATTGCTTGCCACCGATGAGCCAAGCAGAACACATTGGTGAAGAGCAGAATGCAGAGGTCCATATAATGGCCGTGAATAACAGAAGAGTCAAAGCAACTCAATCCTAACCCTAACAAACAGAGCATAACCAACCATAGCATAAATAAGTCTAACGTGACGCGACCGCTATTGCTGCCATCCACTGAGCCAAGCAGGACATGCTAGAGCACAGTAAACCACAGAAATCCACCGAGTGGCCGTGTACAGCACAAAAGGTTTATCAATCCTGTCCAAACTTAGCCTGACAAGACATAACCGAGCGCAACCTGACTAATCATAACATGCAGAGAAAACTTTTGCTGGCCATTCCAGAGCCAAGCTTAATTCATTAGAGCACGAAATGGCGGAGGAATGCACCTAATAGCAGACTATAGCACTGAACTAAAAGCTATCCTCTCCTAATCTAACCAAACGTAACATAACCATGCGTAACCACACTCAACCTAACGTGCGGCGACCACTATTGCTGGTCTCCCCAGGCTGAAGCGGAACACCTTAGTGCGGAGTAGAACGCTGAAGTCCAGGTAATCGCAGTGAATATCAAGAAAGTCAGAGCTACCCAAGCCTAAACCAATCCGACCGAACAATACGAAACATAGCCTGACTGAAGCTATCGTGCCGAGACCGCTGTTTTTGCACTCCCCAGAGACATGCAGTGCCATCCCCAGAGCCAAGCAGGACCTACCAGAGCACAGTAGAGCGCAGAAATCCGTCGAATGGCAGTATACAGCACAAGAGCTGAAGCAATACTAACCAAACATATCCCGACCCAAACTAACAGAACGTAACATGACTCGTCATAACGAGTCGAAACCTCCACTGCTGTCCTTCCCAGAGATAAGCTGAAAATATTGAAGCACTGTAGGGTGCAGGAAGTCACGTAATAGCAGACAATAGCACTAAAGTCAAAGCTATCATCTCCAATTGTAGCCAATCGTAACATAACCAAATGCGACATCACTTAACCGTACGTGCCGCGACCACTACTGCTGGCCTCCCAAGAGCCAAGCAGAACACATTGGTAGAGAGTAGAACGCAGAATCCATGTAATCGCAGTGTATATCAGAATAGTCAAAGCTACCCAAGTCTAACCCAAACCATGGGAAAATAACCAAACATAGACTAAATCAACCTAACGTGCAGCGGCCTCTATTGGAGCCATCTCCAGAGCCGAGCCGAAAATAGCAGAGCACAGTAGGGCGCAGAAAACCACCGAATGGCAGTGTACAGCACAAAGGTTGAAGCTATACTGACAAAACTTAACCTGACACAGCCTAACGGTTCGTACCCCAACTCAACGTAACGTGCTGTGGGCACTATTTCTGGCCTTGCCTGAGCCAAGCTGAAAGTATTAGAGCACTGTAGGAAGCAGATGTCCATCAAAGAGCAGACTATAGCACTAGAGTCATACCTACCCTCTCCTAGCCTAAAGAATCGTAACATAGCCAATCGTGTCCTAACTAACACTATCGTGCCGCGACCGCTATTACTGGCTTCCCCAGAGCCAAGCAGGATACGCAAGAGCGCAGTCGGTTGCGGAGATCCACCGAATAGCAGTGTACGACACAGAAGTTAAAGCTATGCTAGCCAAACATGGCTTAACACAACCTAGTCGAAACTAGACTGACTCAACAAAACGAGCCGAGACCACTATTGCGGGCCTTCCCAGAGCCAAGCTGAAGATAGTAAAGCACTATAGGGTGCGCAAGTCCACCTAATAGCAGACTACGGCGCTAATGTCAAAACTATCCTCTCCTAACCTAGCCAAACGTAACACAACCGAGCTTAACCCAACTCAATGTAACTTGCGGCGACCACTATTGCTGGCCTCCACAGGGTCAAGCGGAACACGCTCGTGTGGAGTAGAACGCAGAAAACCTTATAATCGCAGTGTATATCGGAAAAGTCAGAGTTACCTGAACCTAACCCAAACAAACAGAACATAAACAATAATATTGCCTGGTTCACCCTAACGTTCCGTCACGGCTATTGTTGCCCTCCCCAGGACAAGCAGGACATACTAGAGCACAGTACAGTGCAGAGATCCACCGAACAGCAGTGCACAGCACAAAAGTTACGGCTACCCCGGCCCAACTTAGCCAGACCCAACCTATCTAACCGAACGTATCCTGCCTAAAACGTAACGTGCCGAGACCTCCATTGCTGGCATTCCATGAGCCAAGATGAAAGCATTAGGGCACTGCAGGGCGTGGAAGTCCACCTAATGGAAGGCTATAGCACTAAGGTGGAAGCTCTCCTGTCCTAATGTAGCCAACCGTTGCATAAAGGATCGTAACATATCTCAACCTAACGTGCCGCTACCACTATTGCTGGCCGTCCCAGTTCCAAGCAGAACACATTAGTGGAGAATAAAACGCAGAAATCCATAGAATCTCAGTGTATATCAGTAAAGTCCAAGCCACCCAAACCTAACCCTAGCCAACAGAACATAACCGAACGTAACCTTACCCAAACCAACAGAACATAACCAAACGTAGCCTAACTCAACCCGTCGCGCCTCGGCCACTACTGCTGGCCACCCCAGAGGCAAGCAGGACATACTGGGGCACACTGGAGCGCAGAAATCCACCGAATAGCAGTGATCAGCACAAAAGCTAAAGATATCCTACCCAAACATAGCACAACCCACCCTAACCGAGCGTAACACGACTATACACAACGTGCCAAGACTTCAAGTGCTGGCGTTCCCAGAGCCAGGCAGAAAATATACGGGCACTCTAGGGCACAGGAATGCACCTAATAGCAGACTAGTCACTAAAGCCAAAGCTACCCACTCCTAACCTGAACAATCGTAACGTACACAAACGTAACATATCTCAAACTAACGTGCCGAGGCCACTTTTTCTGCCCACCCCTGAGCCATGCAGAACACACTAGTGGAGAGTAGAATGTAGAAATCCCTGGAATCGCAATGTATATTAGAATGGTCAAAGCTACTCAAGCCTAACCCAATCCAAGGGAACATAGCCAAACATAGCATAACTAAAAGTAACCTGCCGAGACAGCTACTGCTGCACACCACTGAGCCAAGCAGGACGTACTAGAGCACAGTAAAGCAAAGAAATCTACCGAACAGCATTGTACAGCGCAAAGGATTATGCTACCCTAACCAAGATTATGATAACCCGACCTAACTGTTCGTAACCAGACAGATCGTAACGAGCGGAGACCACTATTGCTGCCATTCCCAGGAACAAACTGAAAAAGCTAGAGCACTGTAGGTCGCAGAAATTCTCCTAATAGCAGGCTATAGCAATAGAGTCGAAGCTATCCTCCCCTAACCAAACCTATC
>NW_016908486.1:0-39531 GCF_001483705.2 Eufriesea mexicana | reverse complement strand
CCTAACGTACCGCGGCCACTGTTGCTTGCCTCTCCAGTGCCAATCAGAGCCTATTAGAGCACATTAGAGCGCAGGAATAATCCGAATAGCAGTGAATGGGACAAAATTCGAAGTAGCGTGTCCTAAACAAGCCAAACGTAATATAACGTAGCGTAACCTAACTCTACCTGAGATGACGCGCCTACAATTGCTGACCTCCCCAGAGCACAGTAGAGCGCAGAAATCCATCGCAATGGAGTGTACAGCACAAAAATCAAACATAACCTGACTGATGCTGTCCTAAACTAACCTAACGAATCGTAGCGCAACACAGCGTAGCGTGGCGAGACGAAAATTGATGATCTCCTCAGAAACATGCAGAATATATTAGAGCGCACTAGAAGGTAGAAATCCACCGAAAAGTAGTGTATAGAGCATAAGCCATGGCTATAGCGACCTAACCTAGCCAAACGCAACACAAATATGCCTAACGTACCTGAACCTAGCGCGCGGAGACTACTATTGCTGTCATCCCCAGAGCCAAGCAGAAAATACTAAAACGCAGTCGAACGCATAAATACGAGGACAGCATTTTATAGCGCAAAGGCCTAATACACCCTATGCTCACCTGGCCAAACGTGACATAAGCGAAAGTAGCATAACTCTACCTAGCCTGCCTAGCCGAGACCACAATTGCTGGCACTCCCAGGACGAAGCAGAACATACTAGAGCACACTAGAAAACAGAAATCCACCGAGTAGCAGTGTATACCGCATAAGTCAAGGCTATTGTAACGTAACCAAACCAAACGTAACATAAACGTACGTAACGTAACTGAACGTAACGCGGCGATACCACTGTTGTTGGCTTCCCCAGAGCCAAGCCGAATATACTAGAGCACAGTAGTGCGCGGAAGTCCACCGCATTGCAGAGAATAGCACAAAAGTCGAAGGTAGCCAAACCTGACGTGGCCTAATCTATCCTGACCAAACGTTACTTGACTAAACCTAACGTGCCTAGACAACTATTATTGGCCACCACGGGGTCGAGCGGAGCATGTTAGAGCGCATTAGAGATCAGAAATCCACCGAACGGCAGTGCATAGCACAAAAGGCAGAGTAGCCTATCCTTACTTAGCCAAACGGAACATATCCAAACTAACCAAACTCAACATAACATGGCTATACAGCTAATGCTGGCCTCCACAGAGCAAAGATGAATGTACTAGAGCACAGCAGGGAGCAGAAATTGACCGTATTGCGGTGCAAATGACAAAAGTGGAGGATACACTAATGTAACCTGACCTAAACTACCCCGTTCAAAGGTAGTGTAACTCAACTTAACGTGATGAGGCATATATTGCAGGAATCCGCAGATCCAAGCAGAATATATCAGAGCAGAGTGGACAGCAGTTCACCGAATAGCGATGCTTAGCACAAGGGTTAAGGGCATCGCGTCCTAACCTAACCAAACGTAACAAAACCGAACGTAACATAACTCATACTCTGGTTCCGATATCACTGCTGCTGGCCTCCCAGGAGCCAAGTAGAGCATACTAGAGCACAGCAGAGACAAGAATTCCACCGCATTTCAGTGTATAGCACAAAAGGCAAACATATCCTGACCTAAACTTGCCTAACCTAAAGTAACCAAACGTGGTATAACAAAATATAACGTGCCGAGACCAATATTGCAGGTCTTCACAGAGCCGAGCAGAATATATTACAGCACAGTAGTGCGCAGAAGTCCACCGCATAGCAGTGCATAGCACAAGAGTCAAAGACATCCTAACCGAACTTGACCTAACCTAACACATCCGATCGTCGAGTATCTCAACACTGCGTGACGGGAGCAATATTTCTGGCCTTCCGAGAGCCAAGCGGATCATCTTAGAGCACTGTATAGGGCAGAAATCCACCGAATAGCACTGTATGGCACAAAAGTCAAGGCTACCCTGTCCTAACATATCCAACTTTAGCACAAAAATACGTTACCCAACACAACACTACGTCCCGCGCCCACCCCTCCTGGCATGTCCAGACCTAGCAGAATATACTAGGACGCAGCAGAGCGCAGAAGCACACCGCATTGCAGAGCCAGACACAAAAGTGTAAGATGACCTAACCTAACCTGACCTTACCTACCGTGCACAAAGGTAGTGGAACTGAACATAATGTGATGAGGCAATCATTGCAGGATCCCCTGGGCTGAGCAGAATATATTAGAGCGGAGTAGAAAGCAGAAATCAACCGAATAACAATGTGAAGCGCAAAAATCAGGCATATCGCGTCCTAACCTAACAAAATGTAGCAAAACCGAAAGTAACCTAACACATACCAACGAGACGAGGACAATATTGCTGGCCTCCCCAGTGCCAAGCAGAATATACTAGAGTACAGTGGAGTGCAAAAATCGAACGCAGTGCACTGTATAGTACAAAAGTCGAAAATGTCATATCCGAATATTACCTAACCTAACCAAACCAAACGTAGTCTAACGCAACATAACGTGCCGCGACCGCTATTGATGGTTTCCATGGAGCCAAGCATAACATATTAGAGCACATTAGAGCGCAGAAATCCAGCAAAAAGCAGTGTACAGCACAAAAGTCAAAGTTGCTTATCTTAACCAGGACAAACGTAACTTAACTAAACCTAACATCGCGAGACCACTATTGCTGGCCTCGGCAGGGTCAAGCAGAATGTACTATAGCACAGTAGAGAGCAGAAATCCACCGCATTGGTGTGAATAGCACAAATGCCGCAGATTACTTAACCTAACTCAGCCAAACAAGGCCTAACCCTACCTAATATGCCACGAACACAATTGTTCGCCTCCCCAGAGTCGAGTAGAGTATAGTAGAGCAACTCCCAGCGCATAAGTCCTCCGAATAGCATTGTACAGCGCATGAGACGAAGGAAACCTGACCGGACCTGCCTAACCTGACCCAACGAAACATAGCGTAACACATACTAACGCGCCGAGACCATTATTGCAGGCCTCCCAACAGTCAAGCAGAAGATACTTGAACAAAGTGGACTGCAGATATCCGCGGATAGCTATGTATATCACAAAATTCTGTACTATCCTACCCTAACCACACCAAACGTAACATAGCCACATGTAGCATACATCAACATAACGTGCCGACACCACTACTGCTAGGCACCCCACATTCTCGGAGAAAATACTAGCGCACAACAAAGCGCGGGAATCCCCCGTATTGCAGTGTATAGTGCAAAACTCATGCATAGTATGACCTAACATGCCCTCATCTAACCAATCCTTATGTAGCGTAACTAAACATGACGTAAGGAGACCGATATTGCTGGCATACTCAGAGCCAGGCAGAGCACATTAGAGCACATTATGGCGCAGCAATCCAATGAATAGCAGAGAATAGCGCAAAAGCCGAATTAGCACATCATTACCTATCCAAACTTAATATACCCAAACGTAGCCTAGCTCACACTTACATGACGAGACCACCATTGCTGTCCGCCGCAGAGACAATCAGGATGTACTACAGCACAGAAGTGCGCACAAATCGAACGCATTGCAGTGAGTAGTACAAAAATAGATGATGTGATAACATAACCTGACCTATACTAAACTAACGGAACGTAGCATAACTCAACTTATGGTGCCGCGACCGCTGCTGCCGCCGTCCCCAAAACTAAGTTGAATATAGTTGAGCACATCAGATCCCAAGTATCCCCCACATAGTAGTGTAAGTTATGAAAGTCAAGGCTATGCTAACCAAACTTAGACTAACCTAACCTAACCAAACGTACCCTAGCAAAACATAACGTGCCGCGAGCACAATTGCTCGCATCCTCAAAGTGGAGCAAAGTACTCTGGAGCAACGTCGGGCGCAGAAATCCACCGAACTGCAGTGTACAGCACAAAAGTCGTAATTATGCTAACATAACCTGACATAACCTAACCTAACCAAACGTAGCATAGCTGAACGTAACGTGCTGGGGCCACCATTGCTGGCCTCTCCATAGTCGAGCAGAAAATATTACAGAGCGGTAGAGCGCCGAAATCCATAGAATCGCAGTGTACAGCACAACAGTCATAGCCGTCCGTACCTAACACAGGTCAAAACAACCACACCAACCGCAGCCTAACACGACATAAGCGCCGCGACCGCTATTGCTGGCCGCCCCAGGAAACTAACGGAAGCTAACATTACCGAAATTAACCTAACCTAACATAACGAAACGTAACATACCTCAACCTAACGTGCCATGGCCAGAAAGCCACCGAACAGTGGTGTATAGAACAAAAGACACGTTGCATTGGCATACGTAACTTTAGTCAATACGACGCGCCGAGACCGCTACTGCTGGACTCCCAGAGCAACGCAGGAAGTATTAGAGAGGTACAGAGCGCAGAAGCCCGCCGCATTTCACTGTATTTCACAAAAGTCGAAGACATGCTATCCTAACAGAGCCATGCGTAACGCAATCATACGTAACCGATCTCTGCATAAAGGACTGTGAACACTATTTAAGGCCTCCCCAGGGCCAAGCAGGATATACTACAGCACAGTAGGGCGCAGAAATCTAGCGCGTTGCAATGTATAGCACAAAAGGCGCAGATATCCTAACATAACCATCCTGGCCTAACCAAACGAAATGTAACATATCCCAAACTATCGTGCCGAGACCACTATTTCTGGCCACTCCAGAGCCAAGCAGAACATATTAGAGCGCAGTGGAGCGCAGAAATCCACCGCATAGCAGTGAGTGGCACGAAAGTCTAAGCTATTCTCTCCTAACATAACTAATCTTGTCATATCCATACGTAGCCTAAATAAACTTAACGCTCCGAGACCACAATTTCTGGCACCAGCAGAGCCAATCAGAATATACGGAACAACAGCAGCGCGCAGAAATCCACCGCAATGCAGTGTGAAGCGAAAAATCAAGCATATCCTGACATAATCTGACCTCTCGTAGCCTAACCTAAGGCAGCGTAGCCCAACAGCGCTAGCCGTGACCACTGCAGCTAGGCTCCACAGAGGAAACAGAACACAGTAGAGCACAGTAGACCACATGAACCCACCGGATAATAGTGTATAGCACGAAATTCGAAGCCACCATAAACAAACTTAACCTCACGTAGCCAAATCAAACGTAGCCTAACTCAGCATTCCGTGCCGCGACCACAATTGCTGGCATTCACAGGAATAGCAGTGTACAGCACGAAAGTTGAACGTAACAGCACAGAGCTTGACTCAACCTAACCTAACAAACAAAGCATAACTCAACCTAACGTGCCGAGAACACAATTAATGGCCATCCCTCTGTCAAGCAGAGCATATTAGTGCACACTGGAGAGCAGATATTTTCGGAATAGCAGTGAACAGCACAAAAGTCAAAGTAGCCTATCACAATATGGCACAGCCTAACCAAACCGAACCGACTGAATAGTGTTGTATATCCCAAATGGCCATGTAGCCTGTACTAACCTCACCAAGCGTAACATAACCGAACGTATCATAGCTCAACATAACGTGCCGAGACCACTATTGCTGGCATCCCTAGAGCCGAGCAGAAAATAGTAGAGGAGAGTGGGGCTCAGAAATCCACAGAATCGCAGTGCATAGCAGGAAAGTCAAAGCTATCCAGACCTAACCAACACTAACGAAACCTATCCGAACGCATCCTAACTCAACGTAATATACGGAGACCACTATTTCTGGCATAGGCAGGGACAAGCAGAACATGCTATAGCACAGTAGAGCGCAGACATTTACGGAAAAGCAGTGTGCGGCACAAATGTCAAAGCTATCCCAACCAAACCTAACAAAATATAACAAAAGCAAACGGAACACTACTCAACCTAACGTGCCGCGTCCACTACTGCTGGCCTCCCCAGAGACAAGCGGGAAATATTGCGGCAGAGCAGAGCGCAGAAATCAACCAAATAGCAGACTATAACACAAAAATCAAGGCTATCATGTCCTAACATAGCAAAACGTAACGTAACCAAACGTAACCTGACCCAACAAAAACTGGCGAGACCTCTATTGCTGCACTGCCCAGGACCATGCGGAACATACTAGAGAACAGCAGAACGCAGAAATGAAGAGAAGGCCGGGTGCAGCAAGAAAGTCAAAGCTATCCTGTCTTAAACTAGCCAATCCTATCACAACCAAACATAATACTTCTTCGCCTAACGTCCCGCGAGCCATATTGCTGGACTCCCAGATCCAAGCAGAATATACTACAGCGTAGCACAGCGCAGAAATCCGCCTCACTGCGGCGTAGAGCACAAAAGTCAAAGATAACCTACCCAAACCATACGTGACATAACTGGACCTCACGTGCCGAAGCCACCATTGCTGGCCTCCCCAGATTCAAGCAGGCAATATCAGGGAAATGTAGTGCGCAGTAAACTTCCGAATAGCAGTGTATAGCACTAAGCTTATAGCTATTATATTCTAACACAACCATACGTAACGAAATCAAACGCAACATAACCCAGGCTCTCGTGCCGACGTCACTATTGCTGGTATCCCCAGACCCAAGCAGAACATATTAGAGCAGAGTAGAGCGTATAAGTTCCATGAATTGCTGTGTATATCGCAAAAGTAAGAGCTAACCTTTCCTAAGGTAAGCAACCGTCACATAACCAAACGTAAGATAACTCAAACCAACGTGCCGAGACCACTGTTGCTGGCCTCCCCACACCCATGCAGAATGTCCTAGAGCACTGTGGAGCGCAGAAATCCGCCAAGTGGCAGTGTATAGCACAAAAGTCAAAGGGATCCAAATATTACCTGAAATAGCCTAAACTAACCAATCGTAGCCTAACCCAATGTAGGGTGACGGGACCACTGCTGCCGTCTGCTAGAGCCAAGCAGAACTTACTAGAGCACCGCCGGGCGCGTAAGACCACGGATTATCAGTGTATAGCGCAAAAGTCAATGCTTTCATATTCCAAACTGTCCAAACGCAACGTTAGCAAACATCACCTAACTCAACGTAACGTGACGAGAGGACTATTGCTCCCCTCCCAGGGCCATGCAGAACGTACTAAAGGAGAGTAGAGCGGATAAACCCATAGAATCGCAATGCATATCGCAAAAGACAAAGTTGCACTATAATAACCTAACCAAACATAACACACCCGGACGTAACCGAACTCATCCTGACGCACCTAGAACACTATTCCTGACCTCCCCAGAGACAAGCTGAGTATACTAGAAGACAGTAGCGAGCAGAAGCCCACCGCACTGCAGTGTAAAGCACAAAAGGCAACGATACCCAAACATTACCTGAACAAACCAAAACTATACAAACGTATCATAACTCAACATTAGGTCCCGAAACCACTACTGCTGGCCTCCCCAGGGACTAGCAGGACATACTGGAGCCCAGTAGAGCTCAGAAATCCACGTGGTAGCAGTGTATGGCAAAAAAGTCAAAGGTACCCAATCCGAATATAACCATCCGCAAAATAACCAAACGTACCCTAATTCAACCCAACATGCCGAGAACACTATGGCTGTTCTCCCCAATACGTTCCCCAATACCATGCAGAACATACTAGAGCACGGTAGAGCAGAGAAATCCACAGCATAGCTGTGTGTAACACAAAAGTCAAAGCTATCCTCACCTAACGTGGCAAAACGTAACGTAACCAAATGTAACATGACTTAACCTTACGTGACGAGACCCCTATTGCTGCCCTCCCCAGTGCCAAGCAGAACATATAAGAGTGCAGTATAACGCAGAAGCCCATCGAATGGCGGTGTATAGCACAAGAGTCAAAGCTACCATAGCTTAACCTAATCAAACGGAACATAACCAGACGTTACATAGCACAACCCAACGTGTCGAGACCACGACTCCTGGCCTCTCCCGAGCCAAGCAGAAAGCATTAGGGCATACTAGAGCACAGAAACCCACAGAATGGCAGAGTATAACAGAAAAGTCAGAGCTGTCCCGACCTAACGTTGTCAAACATAACGTAACCAAACGTAACATAGCTAAGCCTTACGAGACGAGACATCTACTGCTGCCATCCCAAAATCCAAGCGGATTATATTAGAGGAGAGGTGCGCGCGGAAGTCCACAGCATCACAGTGTGCCGCACAAAAGTCGACGCTACACTATGCTAACCTAACCAAATGTAACATATCTGAACGTATCGCAGTAAGCAAACCCCTAGTGTCGGGACCGCGATTGCCAGCGTCCAAAGGTCCAACAGAACATACTCGAGAACAGTAGAGCACAGCAGTGAGCCACATGGCAGTGTATAACTCAAAAGCCGAAGGTATTCAGACATTACCTGAACGAATGTAAACTAACCAAACGAAGTATAACGCAACACAACTTGTCGAGACAACAGCTGTTGGACTCCCCAGAGAAAAGCAGAAGATATTAGAGCACATTAGGGCGCAGAAATTGACCGCATGGCAGTGTATAGCACAAAAGTCAAAGCTACCGTATCACAACCAGGCCAACCGTGACGTAACCAAACGTAACATACCTTAAAGTTACGTGAAGAGACCCCTGTTCGTGGCCTACCCAGGACCAAGCAGAATATAGTAGAGCACAGTAGATCGCAGGAATCCACCGAGTAGCACAGCATAGCATGAAAGTCAAAGCCATACTTACCGTAATTAGCACAATATATCCTAACCAAACTTTACGTAACTCAACCTAACGAGCCGAGACCACTATTGCCGCCCTCTCCAGGACCACGCAGAGATAATTAGTGCACAGTTGAGCGCTGAAGTCGACGGTATAGCAGTGTATTTCTCAAAAGTCAATGCTACCCTATCCTAACCTAACAAAACGTAACGTTATCGAACGTAACATATTTCAATCTAACGTGTGGAGGTCTCTACTGCTGTCCTACCCAGAGTCTGGCAGAAGAGACTAGATGTGAGTAGGTCCCCGAAATCCATAGAACCGCAGTGTATGGCAGACAAGTCGAAACTATCCGAACCAAAATAAAACAAACGTAACCTAACCAAACGTAGTCTAGCACAACGTAACGTGCCGCAACCACTATTGCTGACATCTTCAGAGACAAGCAGAGCATATTAGAGCAGTTTAGTGCGCAGAAATCCACCGCAAGCTGTGTATAGCACAAAAGTCGAAACTATCCTATCGTGAGCTAACCAAACTTAAGATAACCGAACGTAACCCTTCAGAGACAAGCGAGCCGATGACACTACTGCTGGCCACCCCAGAGCCAAGCAGGACTGATTGGAGGAGAGCAGAGCACCGAAATCCATAAAATCGCAATGTATAGCAGAAAAGTCAAAGCTACCAGATCCAAATCCAACCAAACGCAACCTAACCAAACGTAGCCTATCTAAGCACGACGTGCCGAGACAATATTGCTGGATTCCCAGAGACAAGCTGATCATATTAGGGCAATGTGGAGAGCATGAGTCCACCGAATAGCAGTGTATTGCGCAAAAGTCAAAGCTACCATAACCTAACCTAGCTTTTCGTATCATAACCATACGTAACCTAATTCAAACTAAGGTGACGAAGAGTCTATTGCTGCCCTACGCAGGGCCAAGCAGGACAGATTGGAGGAGAGCAGAGCACCGAAATCCATAGATTCGCAATGTACAGCAGACAAGTCAAAGCTACCCGATCCAAATCCAACTAAACGCAACCTAACCGCACGTAGCCTATGTGAGCATGACGTGCCGAGAAAATATCGCAGGATTCCAAGAGACAAGCTGATCATATTAGGGCAATGTGGAGAGCATGAATCCACCGAACAGCAGTGTACAGCACAAAAGTCAAAGCTATTCTATCCTAACTTTACCAAACGTAGCACAACCTAACACTACATAACTCATCCTTACGTGCCGAGGCCACTACTCTTGGCCACGCCATATCCAAGCAGAATATACTGGAGCACAGCAGAGTGCAGAAATCCACGGAATAGCAGTGTATGGCACAATAGTCAAAGTCACCGTAACCAAACTTAACCTAGCCTAATGTAACCAAGACGTAACCTAACTCAACCGCATGTGCCACGAACACTATTGCTGGCTTCCCAAGAGCCATGCAGACCATATTAGAGCACATAGGGGCGCAGAAATCCACCGTATAGCAGTGCATAGCGCAAGACTCGCAGATATCCGTTCCTAACCTAATCAACCGCAGCATAACAGAACGTAATCTATCTCAACGTAACGTCCCGAGACCACTATAGCTGTCCTCCGCAGAAGCAAGAAGGGCATATTAGTGCACATTACAGTGCAGAAATCCACCATCACTCAGTGTACATCACAAAGGCAAAGCTATCCTGTCGTAACCTATCCAAAGGTAACATAACCAAGCGTAGCCTATCTAAGCATAACGTGCCGACACCACTATTGCTGTCATCCCCAGTGTCAAGCTGGACATATTAAAGATGCGCAGAAAGCAGAAATCCATAGAATCGCAGTGCGTAGCACAATAGTCGAAGCAACCATATCATAACGGACCCAAACGTAACTTATCCGAACTTAGCTTAACTCAACCTCACGTGCCAAGACCACCATTACTTGCCTCCCCACGGTCGAGAAAAGTATAGTCGCGGAATGAAGGGCGCAGAGACCCACTGAATGGGGATGTATGGCAAAAAAGTTAGAGCTCCCCTATTCTAACCTAACCAAATGTCACATAACCATGCGTAATCTCTCTGATCCTAACGTGCCGAGACCAATATTACTGGCCACCACAGGAGCGGGCAGAGCATAGTGGAGCAATTTAGAGCGCAGAAATCCACGTGCTAGCAGTGTATAGCACAAAAGTCACTGCTATTCTCTCCTTAATTTTCCAAACTTAACAGAACTAAAATATCGCGCCACGGCCACTATTGCTGACCTCCGCAGAGTCAGGTAGAGTATAGTAGTGCAGGGTAGGCCACGAAATCTACCTAAAAACAGTGTATACGAAGAAAGTCAGTGCTATCCAAACCCAAACCGAACTGACGTAACCCAACCAAACGCATCCTAATACAGCCTGACAAGCCGAGACCAGTATTGCCGGCACCCCAGATCAAAGCGGAGCGTATTAGAACACAGTAGAGCAATAGAATGCACCGAAGAGCAGTGTATACCACGAAAGTCTAAGATATCCAGACCTAACCCAGGTTAACGTAACCCAACCGAACGTAGCCTAGCTCAACTAAACGTGCGGCGACCACTATTGCTGGCCTCCAACGGGCCAAGTAGAATATACTATAGCACAGCAGAGCGCAGATACCCTTCGCAATGTATTGTATTGCACAAAAGTTAAAGATATCCTGACATAATCTGGCCTAACCAAACATAAGCAAATGTAACCAGACTGAATATAACGTGCGGCATCCGCTGCTGCTGGCCTCCACAGAGCCAATAGCTCTGAGCAGAATACAGAAAAGCACAGTAGATAATAGGCACCCACCGAATGACATTATATAATCGAAAAGTCGAAGCTATAAAGGCATAACACAAACTAACATCTCATAGCCAAGCGTAGCATAACCCAACATAACGTGCCGATACCACTATCACTGGCCTACGCAGGCCCAAGCAGAAAATAGCTGAGCACAGTATAGAGCAAAATCCAAAGGATAGCAGTGTATATCACGAAAGACAAAGCTACTCTAACCGAACTAAGCCTTACATAACCAAGCCAAACGTAATTTAACTGATACTATCATTCCGAGCACACCATTGCTGTCCTCGCCAGTGCCAAACATAAAATATTAGAACACCGTGGAGAGCAGGAATCCACTGAATAGCAGTGTATAAAACAAATGATAATGATATCACGTACTAACCAAGCCAAACGTAACGTATCCAAACGTAACCTTACACAACCTAACGCGACGAGACTCCTATTGCTGCCCTCCCCGCAAGATGTTAGTAGAATAGGGTGCAGAAATACGCAGATCAGCTGCGTATAGCACAATAGCCAATATATCCCTATCCTAACCTAAGCCAACGTGACATAACCAAACGTAACATATTTCAACGTAACGTGACGAGAGCACTGTCTCTGTCCACCAGAAACAAGCAGAATATGCTAGGGAACAGTAGAGCGCAGAAGCCCGCCGCACTGCAGCGTGCAGCCCAACAGTCAGAGATATAGGAACCTCACCTGGCCACCCTAAACTAACCAAAGGTAGCATAACTCAAAGTAGCGTGCAGAGACCACAATTCCTAGCATTACCAGGGCCAGACGGAACACAGTAGAGCAGAGTATAGCGCAGATATCCTCCGAAAAAGAGTGCATAGCGCGGAAGTCAGAGTCAACGTGTCCTAACCTAACTAACTGTAACAGAACCGAACGTGGCGTAACCAAATCCTACGTGCCGAGGACACTACTGTTGGCCTGCCCGGATCGATGCAGATCATATTAGAGCAACTGCGCACAAATCCACCGAATAGCAGTGTATATCTTAAATTTAACTCTATTCTCTCCGAACATAACCAAACGTAACGCAACACGCGCAAGGTAATTCAACCTATCGTGGCGAGAACAAAATTTCTGGCCTCCTCAGAGCCAAGCAGAACGAACGAGAGCGTAGTAGAATTCATAAATACACCGGCCGGTAGTGTACAGCGCAAAACTTAAAGCTATCCTGCCATAACATAGCCAACCGTCACATAACGAAGCGAAATATAACTCAACCGAACGTGCCACCACCACTATTGCTGTCCTCCCCAGAGCAAAGGAGAACATAGTAGGGCACAGCGGATCGCAAATATCCCATGATTCGCAGTGTATAGCGCATAAATCAAGGCTCTCCTATCCCAACCTTACCAATCGTAGCGAAACCAAACGTAACCTAAGCCAACATATCGTGATAAGACGTCTACTGCTGCCCTCCCCGGAGCCGAGCAGAACATATTAGAGGAGAGTGGAGCTCAGAAATTCATAGAACAGCAGTGAATAGCACAAAAGTTGATGCGACCCTATCTTAACCTAACCATACGGACATAACCGAACGAAACCAAAATCAATGTAACGTGACGATGATAGTACTGCTGGCCTCTCCAACGCCAAGCAGAAAATACTAGAGCACAGGATGCCGCAGAAATGCCCGGAATAGCAGTGCATAGCACAAAATTCAAAGCTATACCCTCCTACCCTGCCAAACGTGACATAACCAAACGTGACATAACCAAACGTAACATAACCCAACCCAAAATGCTGCGACCACTATTGTTGGGATCCCAAGGCCAAGCAGAATATAGTAGAGCAAAGTAGGGCCCGGAAATCCAACGAATGGCAGTCTATACTAAGAAAGTCGAAGCTATCATGACCAAACGGAGCAAAACCAAAGCAATCGAAACGTAACCGAAATAAATCTGACGTGCAGAGGCCATAATAACTGGCCTCCCCAGAGCCAAGAAGAGAATATTAGAGCACAGTTGAGCGCACAAATCCACGGAATAGCAGTGTATACTGGCCTCCCCAGAGCCAAGAAGAGAATATTAGAGCACAGTTGAGCGCACAAATCCACGGAATAGCGGTGTATACAGCAAAATCCGAGGCTATCCTGTGCTGACGTAGCCAAGCTTATCGCAACCGCGCCTAACGTAACACGACCTGACGTGTCGAGACCACGGCCCCTGCCTTTCCCAGAAACAAACAGAGCGTATTAGAGATACGTAGAGCCCAGAAGCCACAGAATAGCAGTGTATAGCACAAAAGTCAAAGCTACCCAATGCTAATCTAGCCGAACGTAACATAGACGAACCTGACCTAACTCAGCATAAAGTGCCGAGGACACTACAGCTCCCCTCTCCAGAGCCATGCAGAATGTACTGAAGCACAGTAGAGCGCAGAAATCCGTCGCACTGTGGTTTATAGCACAAGAGTCGAACGTACCCTAACATAGCCAGACGTATCCTAACGTTATGGAGCGTAGAATAACCCTTCATAAAGTGCTGTTGCCGGCCTGCCCAATGCCAAGCGGAACGTACCAGAGCAAAGGAGATCGCAGAAATGCGACGAATAGAAGTGTATAGCGCGAAGGACAAGGATAACATGTTCTAACATAGCCAACCGTAGCATACCCTGAAGTAACATAATCCGCCATAATGTGCCGAGACCACTATTTCTGCCCTCCCCAGAGGCAAGCAGAATATAGTAGAGGATAGTAGGACGCAGTAGCACGCCTCATTGCAGCGCATAGCACAAAAGGCAGAGATATCCGTTCCTTACCTGGACCAACCTGAAAAAACGAAACGTAGCCAAACTTATCATAACGTGCCGAGACCACTAATTCTGCCCTCCCCAGTGCCAAGCGGGACGTATTAGATGGGAGTGGAGCGCAGAAGTCCATAGAATAGCAGTGTACAGCACAAAAGACAACGCTACGCTATCCTAACATAACCAAACGTATCATAACACATCGTAACCGAACACAAGCTTGCGTGATGAGGACTCGACTGCTGGCCTCCCCAGAGACAAGGAGAAAATATTAAATCACTGCGGAGCGCAGAAATCCACGCAGTAACAATGTAAAGCACGAAAGTCGAAGCTACCCATACCGAACTAGACTTAACCTAACCTAACCGAACGTAAGCTAGCTGAGCCTATCGTGCCGAGATCACTATTGCTGGCCGCCCCTGAGCCAAGCAGATCATATTAGAGCACAGTAGAGCGACGAAATATACCGAATATCAGCGTATAGCACAATAGTCAAAGATATCATCTCCTAACACAACCATTCGTAGCATTACCGAACGTAGCTTAACACAACCAAACTTGCCGAGATCAGCATTGCTTCCATCCACTGGGCCTAGCAGAACATATTAGAGGACAGTAGAGAGGATAAGTGCGTAGAATCGCAGTGTATAGAACAATATCCGAAGCTACCCTAACCTAACGTAATCGAACGTATCATACCCGAATGTAGCCTAGCTCAACGTAATGTGCCGAGTTCAATGCTGCTTGCCTCTCCTGAGCCAAGCAGAACATACTAGAGCAAAGTAGAACGCAGTAATCCGCAGCAACGCAATCTACAGTGCAATGGTCAAAGATAACCTAACGAAACATAACCAAGCATAACAAAACCGAGCGTAACCTAATTCACCCTGTTGCGCGCAGACAACTATTGCTGACCTCCACAGAGGAAAACAGGACATATTAGAGGAGAGTAGATAGCCGAAGTCCATAGGATGGCAGTGTGCAACGCAAATGTCGACGATGGCCTAGCCTAACCGAGACGAACCTTACCTAGTCTAGAGTAACCAAACACAACCTAACTCGCCGCGTTCACCATTTCTGGCCTCCTCAGAGCAAAGAAAAGAGTATTAGGTCATAGTAGAGCGCAGAAATCCACCCAATAGCAGTGTATAGCACAAAAGTCAAACCTACCATTTCCTAAGCCAACAAAACGTAACCTAACCGAACGCAGCCTAACTCAACTAAGCGTGTCAGGACCACTATTGCTGGCTTCCCCACAGACAAGCAGAGGCTAGTAGAGCAATGCAGAACGCAGAGCTCAACCCAATGGCGGAGTGCAGTACGAAGGTCAAAGCGACCCTATCCTAACCTAACCAAACCCGACCAAACCGTACTCAGCCTAACGCAGCCTAACATGCAGAGGCCACAATTGCTGGCCTACCCGGGCCCTGGCGGAGAGCACAAGAGCTGAGTGGGGCGCAGAACTCCACCGAATGGCAGCGTGTGGCACAAAAGTCAAGGCAATCCTATCCCAACCTAACCAAACGTAACACAAGTTGACGTAACGTATCCAGAACTGACGTACCGCGACAGCTATTGCTGGCGTCCCGGGAGTCGAGAAGTGTATAGTGGAGCAACGTAGAGTCCCGAAACCCACCGAAGTGCAGCGTACAGCATAAAAATCTACTCTACCATATCCTAACATAACCAACCTCAAGAAAACCAAACGCAACATAACTCAGCCTAACGTACCGAGAGCTCTACTGCTGGCCTCCCCATGGCCAAGCAGAGTATACTAGAGCACAGCGGAGCGCAGAAATCCGCCGAATGGCAGTGTACAGCAAAAACGTCAAAGCTGTCCAAACTTAGCCCGAACTATCGTAACCAAGTCAAACTTAGCATAGTCTAGCCTAGCGTGCCGAGAACAGTATTGCTGGTGTCTCGAGAGCCAAGCAGAGCACATTAGAGAGGAGCGGAGAGCAGAAGTCCACCGAATAGCAGAGTATAGCACAAGAGTCAAATCTATCCTGTCCTAACCTTAATAAACGTAACATAACCAGATGTACCACAACTGAAAGTATCGTTACGAGACTGCGATTGCTGGCATCCCCAGAGCCAAGCTATTTTGTGGATTCCTGCGCTCTACTGTGCTCTTCTATTTCTGCTTGGCCCTGGCAATGTCAGCATCTGTGGCTTCGGCACGTCGGCTTGAGATGCATTACGTTCGGTTATATGAGTATTTGTTACGATAGGGCAGGGTATCATTGACTTTTGTTGCATACGCTTCCATTTGCTGGCTTCCTGCTGTGTACTGTGCTCCAATATGTTCTGCTTTGCCCTGGGGCGGCCAACAATTTCGGTCGCGGCACGTCAGGTTGAGGTAGGTTACGCTTGGCTACGTTACGTTTGGTTATGTTAGGAGAGGGTAGCTTTGACTTTTCTGCTGTACACTGCTATTCGATGGATTTCTGCGCACTACTGTGATTTAATGATTTCTGCTTGGTTCTGGGGAGGATAGCAAATGTGGTCTCTGCTCTTTAGAGTGAGAGATGCTATGCTTGGTTAGTTGGGTTAGGCTTAATTCGGTTAGCATAACTCCGACTTTCGTGCTATGCACTGTTATACGGGGGATCTCTGCGCTCTACTGTGCTCTGATATGTTCTGCTTTGCCCTGGTGAAGCCAGCAACAGCGGCCTCGGCACGTTAGTTTGAGCTATGCTGCTTTTGGCTAGTTTGCGTTTGTTCGGGTTAAGTCTGGATAGTTTTGACTTTCGCGGTATACACTGCTATTCGGTGGATTTCTAGGTTCAACTGTGATGTAGTACGTTCTGCTTGACTCTGAAGAAGCCAGGAATAGTGGTCTGGGCACGGTAGTTTGTGATATCTTACGCATTACTATGTTATGCTTGGTCAGGATAGTTTAGGATAGCTTCGACTTTTGTGCTATACACTGATAGACGGTTGATTACTGCGCTCTACTCTGCTCACCTATATTCTCCTTGGCTCAGGGGCGACTAGCAAATGTGTTCGCGGCACGTTAGATTTAGTTAGGATACGTTTGGTCATGCTGTGATTCGTCAGGGTAATTCTGGATAACATTGGCTTTTGCGCTATACACTGATATTCGGTAGATTCCTGCTGTCTACTGTGCTATAGTATGTTCTGCTTGGATCTGCGAAGGGCAGCAATAGTGGCCTCGGTACGTTTGGATGAGCTAGGCTACGTTCGGTTACGTTAGGTAAGGATAAGTTAGGTTAGGATTTCTTCCACTTTTGTGCTGTAAACGCCATTGAGGCGGATTTCTGCGCTCTGCGGTGCACTAACATGTTCTGCCTGGATTTGCGGATGCCAGCAATATTTGCCTCGTCGCTTTCTATTGAGATGTGTTACGTTCGGTTAGGCTGCGTTAGTTTGGTTTAGGCTTGGTTAGCTTTGACTTTGCTGTTATACGCAACGAGTCTGTGTACTTCTGAGCTATACTCTTCTCTAATATGCTCAGCTTGTCTATGGGGAGGCCATCAATAGTGGTCGCGGCACGTTAGGTTGGGATACATCGCGTATGTATATTTTAGTTAATGAAAGGTTAGGTTAGCATCTCTTTGTCCTTTGTGCTATACAAAGAAATGCTGCGGATTTCAGCGCCCTACTATGCCCTAGTACACACTGCTTGGCTCTTGGGAGGCCAGCAATAGTGGCATCGGCACGTTATGTCGATCTATGCTACGTTTGGTTAGGTTAGGACAAGATAGGTTAGGATATCTTCGACTTTTGTGCTATACGCGGAAATGCGGCGGTTTTCTGCGCTCTACCGTGCTCTAGTATACTCTGCTTGTCTCCGTGGAGGCATGCAATAGTGGTCTCGGCAGGTTAGGATGTGTCACGTTACGTTTGGTTTGGTTAGGACGGGTCATGTTGGGTTAGGTTATCTTTCACCTTTGTGCTACACACTGCACAGCGGTGGTTGCTGCTATCTGCGGTGCTCTAATATACTATGCTCGAATCTCGGGAAGGCAACAATGGTGTTCGTGGCACGCTGTGTTGTGATGGGTTACGTTTGGCTAGGGTGGAGCGGCTATGTTTGTTCAGGATGGCCTTGACCTTAGTGCTGTACACGGTTACTCGAAGGATTTCTGCGCTCTTCTCACATCTAGTATGCTCTTCTTGTCTCAAGGGAGGGCAGCAATGGTAGTCTCAGCACCTTAGGATTTGTTAGGCTACGTTTGTTTGCGTTAAGCTTCGCTCGATTAGAATGGGTTAGTTTTGACTTTTGCGCTGTGCAGTGATATACGGTGGCAACCTGCGATCTATTGTGCTCTAATATGCTCTGCTTGGCCCTGGGGAGGCCAAAAATTGTGGTCGTTGCACACTTGGCTGTGTTTGTTTACGCTTGGTCAGGCAGAGCTAGGTTAAGTTTGGCCATGATGGCTTTGACTTATTTGCTGTGCACCGCTGTTCGGGCGATTTCTTCGCTCCATTATGCATTACTACATCCTGCTTAGCCCTGGGGAGGCCAGCAGTAGTGGTCGCGGCACGTTATACTGTGTTCGGCCGCGCTTGTCTAGGTTATGTTCGCTTGAGTTAGGCAGCGATTTCTTTGGCTTCCCTGCAGTGCGCTGCGGTTTCATGGATTTCTGCGCCCTACTCCAGTCTCATACGTTCTGCTTGGCTCCGGGATGGCCAGAAATAAGGATCGCGCCACGTTGGGATTGATTAGGTTACATTTGGCAGTGTGACGATAGGTTATCCTAGGATATTGTAGGTCTGACTTTTGTGCTACTCACTGCTATTCGGTGGTCCCCTGCGCTCTACAGTGCTCCAATATCTTCTGCATGGCTTTGCGGAGGACAGCAACAGTGGTACCTGCATGTGAGGTTGAGCTACGTTACTATGTGGCGGATGTCTGTGTCAGGATATCATAGCTCCGACTTTTGTGCTGTACACCGCTATTCGGTGGACTTCTGCGTTCTACTGTGCCTTAGCATGTTTTCCTTGGCACCGTGGAGGCCAGAAATATTGGTCTCGGCACGTAATGTTGAGATAGGCTGCGTCTGTTTAGTCTAGGTTAGTTCAGGTAAGGTTTGGTTATATATGACCTTTGTTCTCTACACTGAAATGCCATCTATTCCTGGGCGCTACAGTTCTCTAGCATAGTCCGCTCGAATCTAGGGAGGGCTGCAATAGTGTTCTCGCCACGTTAGGTTGAATTAGGTTACGTTTGTTTGTGTCACTATTGGTTAGTTTTGCATAGGGTAGCTTTGACGCTTGTGCTATGCCCTGCTACTCTGTGGACCTCTGCGTTCTGCTCTTCTCTAGTATATTCTGTTTGTCCCTGCGGAGGCCACCTATAGCGGTTTCGTCCCTTTAGTTGGAATTAGGTTACGTCTGATTATGATGCGATTCGCTTTGTTAGGATAGGGCAGCTTTGACTTTTGTCCCGTACACAACTATACGGTGGATATCTCTTCTCTACCGTGCATTAGTATGTTCTGTTCTGCTCTGGGGAAGCCAGCAATATTGTTCTCATCACGTTAGGTTGAATTATGTTACGTTTTATTATGTTAGATAAGGTTAGGTTAGAATAGGATAGCTTACAATTTCCAGCTATACACTGCCTTTCGCTGGATTTGTGCGTTCTACTGTGCTCTAGTATGTTCTGGCTGTGTCTGGAGAGGCCAGCAATGGTGGACTCTTTACGTAATGTTGATATAGGCTACGTTCGTTTAGTTTCGGTTAGTTTTGATAAGGTTTGATTTTCTTTGACGTTTGTCCTGTACAATACATTGCGTTGGATTTCTGTTCTCTACTGTTCTCTACTATATACTGCTTGGCTCTGGGGAAGCCAGAATTATCGGTCTCAGCACGATAGGATGAGTTCCGTTACGTTCGGCTATATTACGTTTGGTTACGTTGGGATATTGTAGCATGGACTTATGTGCTGTGCAGAGCTATTCGATGGATTTTTGCGCTCTACTCGTCCCTAATATCATCTGCTTGGCTCTGGGGATAGCAGCAGTCGAGGTCTCGTCACGTAAGGTTGAGTTATGTTACTTTTGTTTGCGTTACGTTTCGTTAGGTTAGGATAGGATGGTTTCGACCCTTGCGCTACACGCTGCCATATGGAGGATTTCTGAGCTCCAATGTGCTGTAATATTTACTGCTCGTCTCTTGGGAGGCCAGCAATGGTGGCCTTGGCACGGTACGTTGAGTTATGCTTCGTTCGGCTAGTTTAGGTTATTTCATGTCGGGTTTGGATATCTTTGACTTTTGTGCTGTACACTGCAATGCGGCGGACTTCTGCGCGCTACGGTGCGCTAATATTTGCTGCTTGTCTCTGCGCAGGCCAGCAATCGTGGTCTCGGCACGTTAGATTGTGTTCGTTTACCATTGGCCAGGTATGGTTATGTCATATTCGGTTAGGATAGCCAGGTATTTCGCGCTATACGCTGTTATACGGTGGATTTCTTCTCTCTACTCTACTATACTGTACTCTGCTTGGCCCTGTGGTGGCCAGCAATTGTGCTAGCCGCAGGTTATGTCGAGTTATGCAACGTTTGGTTAGCTTAGATTAGTATGGGTTACGTTCGGATAGCTTTGACTTTTCCGCTATACACCGCGATTGGATGGTTTTCTGCGCAATACTCTCCTGGAATACGCTCGGCTCGGCTCTGCAGAGAACAGCAATAGTGTACCCGGCACGTTAGTTTGAATTATGATACTCTAGGTTATGTTACGTTTGGTTAGGTTTGACATGGGTATGTCTGGTTATGATGGCTTTGACTTTTGCGTTATACACGGCTGTTCGAAGTATTCCTGCGCTCTATAGTGCTCTAGTATACTCTGCTTGGCTCCGGGGCGGCCTGCTACAGCGGACTCGACACGTTAGGCTGAGGTGTATAACGTTTGGTTAGGTTAGGTTTGGTTAGGTTAGGGCAGGATCTATATAACTTTTACGGTATACACCGCTATCTGGTGGATTTTGGCCCACAACGTTGCTCTAATATGCCCTCCTTGTCTCTGAGGAGGCCAGCAATATTATTCTTGGTTCAATACGTTGAGCTATGTTTCGCTTTGCTTGGCTAGGTTAGAACAGGTTAGGTTAGGATGCTCTAGACTTTTGTGCTGCACACTGCACTGCGGTAGATTGCTGCGCTTACTGTGCTCTAGTATAATCTGTTTGGCTCTCGGGTGGCAAGCAAGAGTGGCATCGGCGCGTAAGGTTTGGTTAAGCTACCTTCGGTTATGTTACGTGTGGCTATGTCAGGATAGTGTAGCTTCGACCTTTGTGCTACGAACTGCGATTCTATTGTCGTCTGCGTTCTACTCTACTATAATATGTTCTGCTCGGCTCTGACGATGGCAGCAATAGAGGTCTCCGCACGTTAGGAATAGTTATGCCACGTTTGGTTACGTTACGTTTGGTTAGGTTAGGACAGAATATCTTTGACCTTTGTGCCACACACTGCTATACGTCGAACTTCTGTGCTCCAATGTGCTCCACCAGATTCTGCTTGGCTACGTGGATGCCAGCAGTGTAGGTCTCAGCACGTCAGTCTGAGTTTTGTTTCGTTTGGTTATGTCACGTTTGGCAAGGTTTCGATAGGGCAACTTTGAGTTTTGGGCTATACACTGCAATTCTGAGAATTTTTGCGCCCTACACTGCTCTACTATACTCTGTTCGACCCTCTGGAGGTCAGCAGTAGTGGTCGCCGCATGTTAGGTTCAATTATATTACGTTTGCTTAGGCTAGGTTACGTCGTGTTTGGTTAAGGTAGCTTTGACTATTGTGCAACACGCTGTCTTTCTATGGACTTCTGCACTCCTATGTACTCTACCACAATCTGCTTGTCTCTGTGGACCCCAGGAATATTGCTGTCGGCACGTTAGTTTGAGTTATGTTACATTTGGTTGGGCTAGGTTTAGTTAGGTATCGTTATGGTAGCTTTGACTTTTGTGCTATACACTGCTATACGGGCTGTCTCAGCGTTCTACGTTACACTGCTATACTGCGCTTAGCTCTGGTGAGACGAACAGTAGCCGTCGTGGCACGTCACTTTGGTTTATGATACGTACACTTGTGCTACGTTTGGTGAGGTTAGGAAATGGCAGCTATGACTTTTATGCTATACACTGATATTCGGGGGATATCTGCCTCCCACTGTGCACTAAGTTATTCTGCTTCTCTCTGGGAATACCAGTAATTTCGATCTCGGCACGTTAGGAAGTGGTAGGTAACGTCTGACCGGTTAGGATATGTATGTTTGGTAAGAGTAGCTATGACTTTAGTATTCTGCACTGCTACCCGTTGAATTCCTGCGATCTACATTGCTCTACTTTACTCCGCTCGTGTTTGCGGAGTCTAGAAATTGAGGTTGTGGCACGTATGGTTGAGACAGGTTACGCTTGGTTTGGTTACGTTACGTTAAGTTTGGATAGGATAGCTTTGACTCTCGCGCTGTTCACCGTTATTCGGTGGATCCCTGTGATCTGCAGTGCTCTACTGTTTCCAGCTTGCCTCTCGAGAGGCCAGTGATAGTGCCTCGGCGCGTTCGGCTAAGCCGCATTACGTATGGTTATGTTACGTTTTGTTAGGTTAGTATTTGACAGCTTTGACTTTTGTGCTACACATAGATATACGGAGGATTTCTGCTTCTACTACGCTCCAGTATGTTCCGCTCGTCTCTGGGGTGCCAGTAATGGTGGTTGTAACAGTGGTCTCGGCACGTTAGGTTTAGTTATATTGCGTTCGGTAAGGTTAGGTTAGGTATGTTCTGTTGTAGTTTCTTTGACTTTCGTGCTTTACACTGTTATTCGGCGGATTCCTGTGACATAGTGTCCTCTACGACATTCTGTTTGTCTCTGGGGAGACCGGGAGCAGTGGTCGCGGCAACTTGCTTTGAGTTAAACCACGATTGGTTCGGTTAGGTGAGGTCAGGACATGTTGGGGTAACTTCCACTTTTGTGCTATACACTGCATTGCGGTGGATTTCTGCGCTCTAGTGTGCTCTAGTACTTTCTGCTCGACTCTGTGGATGCCAGCAGTAGTGTTCGCTGCACGTTAAGTCGAGTTAGGTTTTGTTCGGTTATGTTCCGATTGGTTAGTTTGGGAGAAGGTAGCGTCGACTCCTGTGCTCTACATTGCTTTTCGGTGTATTCTGAGCTCCACTGTGCCCTAATATGTTCTCCTTGGCTCCGGGAGGGGCAGTATGGGTGGTCTCGGCACCTTATGCTGCGTTGGTCTGCGTTAGGCTACGTTTGGGTGGGTTAGGTTAGCTCAGGTTGGGAGGGGTTATCTACACTTTTGTGCTTTACACTGCATCGCCGCGGATTTCTGTGATCTGCTGTGCTCTGTTACATTCGGCTTGGCTCTGTGGAGGTGAGCAATTTTGGTGTAGTGCGGTTAGGTGGAGTTATATTACGTTTGAGTAGGTTAGGGTAGGGCAGCTTTGACTTCTCTATTACACTCTGCTTTCCGGTGGGGTTTTGTGCTGTACTGTGACCAAACACGCTCTGCTTCGCTCAGCGGAGGCGAGAAACAGTGGCCGCGGCGCGTTTTGTAAAGTTAGGTTACGTTTCGTTAGTTCAGCTTTGTTTATGTTAGGATAGGGTATCTTTGACTTTTCAGCTGTACACTGCAATGCGGTGGATTCCTTTGCTCTCCTGTGCTCTAGTATGTTCTGCTGGGCTCTAGGGAGGCCTGTCAATGATGGTGTCCCCAAGTTAGATTGAGATAAGCTACGATTTCGGCACTTTACGTTGAGTCAGGCTACATTTGCTTAGGTTAGGTTGTTTCAAGTTATGTTAGGATTTCTTTGACTTTTGTGGTACACACTGCAATGCGGTGGACTTCTGCGCTCTACTGTGCTCTTGTACATTCTGCTCGGCTCCGGGGAGGAGAGCAATATTGTCCACCTGACATTAGGCTGTGTTAGGTGTCGTTCGTTTATGTTCCGTTTGGTTATGTTAGGATTGGGTAGCATTGACATTTTCGCTATACGCTGCGATTCTGCAGATTTCTGCGCTCTACTAATCTGCAATATGCTCTGCTGGGCGCTTTCGAGGCCAGCAATAGTGGTCTCGCCAAATTAGGTTGAATTCGGATAAGTTTCGTTATGATACGTTTGATAATTTTAGGAGATTATAGCTTTGACCTTTGTCCAATACACGGCTATTCAGTGGATTTCTGCGTTCTACATTGTTCGAGTATGCTGTGCTTGTCTCTCTGGATGCCAGCAGTAGCGGTCTCGGCACGTAAAGCCGAGTTACGTTACCTCCGGTTGCGCTACGTTTGGTTAGGTTAGGATTGCATAGCTTTGACTTCTGTGCTATACACTTCAGGCCGTTCGGGTCCTGCGCTCCACTCTGCTGTAATATTTTCTTCCTGGTTCTGTGGAGACTAGCAATTCTGGTCTCGGCAGGTTAGGTTGAGATATGTAACGTTCGTTTATGTTAAGTTTGGTTAGGTTGGGAATGGGTGGATTTGACTTTTGTGCTGTACACAGCGATTATACGGATTCCTACGCTCTACCATCCTGTATTATGATCCGCTTAGCTCTGAGGAGGCTAATAATAGCGGTACCGGCTCCTTAGATTGCGTTATTTTGTGTATGGTTATGTTTAGTGACATTGGGATCGCTCATGACAGCATTTACTTTCGTAATATACACTGTTATTCGGCGAAATTCTGCGCCCTGCTCTGCTCTACCATATTCTCCATGGCCCTGCCGAGGCCAGCAACTATGGTCGCGGCACGCTACTTTGGGTTAGGCTACGTAACGTTAGGGTATGTTAGCTTTGGTTAGGTACTGATAGCTATGCCTTTACTCTTATACACTGCGATTCTATGGATTTTTGAACACTACAATACCCTCCTATCTTCTGCAGGGCTCTGACGATGCCAGCAATAACGGTTACGTCTCGTGTGGTATAGATATGCTCCGTTCGGCTATGTTACGTTTGGTTTGGTTAAGATAGGTTAGCTTAGACTTTTTTGCTGTACACTGCTCTTCGGTTTATTCGTGCGCTCTACACTGCTCGACTATCTGAAGGCCGGCAATGATGGTCGCGGTAAGTTAGTATGATCGAGAGTACTTCTGGTTTGGATAGGTTACGTTGCATTAGGCTAGGATAGTTATGATTTTTGGGCTACACACTGCTATTCTATGGACCTCGGCGCTCTACTGTGCCCCACTACACTCCGCTCTAATTCGGGCGGCCAGCAATAGCGGACACGTCACGTTGCATTCAGTTATGTTACTTTCGGCTATGCTTCCGTTTCTTACGTTAGGAAAGGATGGCTTTAACTTTTGTACTATACACTGCTATTCGGCGGATTTCTGCGCTCTACTGTGCTATACTATATCCTTCTTGGCCCTGGGGAGGCCAGCAAATGTATTCGCGTCACGTTAGGTTGAGTTACGTTACGTTTGGCAATGATATGTTTTGTTAGGTTTGGAGAGGATAGCTTTGTCTTTTGTGCTTTCCACTGCGATTCTACGGATCTCTGCGCTCTTTTCTACTCCAACATATTCTGCTGGCTCAGTGGAGGGTAGCAATATGGATCTCGTCACGTTGGGTTGAGTTATCATTCGTTTGGACACGTTAAGCTTTGTTCGGTTAGAATAGGGTAGCGACGACTCTTAAGCTATACACTGCTATTGGTTTGGTTTCTGCAACCTACTGCGCTTTAATATTTTCCGCGTCGTTCTGCGGAGGCCAGAAGTAGTGGTCTCGGCACGTAAGGTATGGTTAGGTTACGTTTGGCTAGGTTTGGTTATGTCTATTTCGGTAAGGACATGTCTGACTCTCGTGCAATACACTGTTTTGCGTTAGCTTTCTGCGCTGTACTGTGTTCTACTATATTCTGCTTCGCCCTGGGGAGGCCAGTAATATTGGCCGCGCACGTTATGTTGAGATATGCTACGTTTGTATGTGTTATGGCAGATTGGGTTAGGTTTGGATAGCTTTGACCTGTCTGCCATGCCGCGCAATTCTACAGACCTCTGAACACCACCCAGCTGAAGTACGTTTTGCTTGGCTCTGGGGAGGGTAACAACAGGGGTCTCGTCACGTTAGGTTGAATTACGTTGCGTTTGGCTACGTTACGCTTCGCTAGTTTAGGAGACGGACCTCCGCGTTCTGTGCCATATACTGCTTTTGGGTGGATTCCTGCTCTCCACTGTGCTCTAATATTTTCTGCTTTGCTCTGGGGATCGGCAATAGGGGTCATGACAATTTAGGTTGAGTTTGGTTACGTATGGCTTGGCTAGGTTTGGCTAAGTTTGGTAAGGATGTCTTTGACTTTCGTGCTGTACGCTGCAATACAGTGGATTGCTGCGGTATACTGTGCTCTACTATGTTCTGTTTTGCTTTTGGGAGGACAACAATAGTGGTCTCCGCACGCTTCGTTGAATTAGGCTACGCTTGGTTATGTTAAGTTTTGTTAGGTTATTGTACGATAGCACTGCCTTTTGTGCTGTACAACGCTATTCGGTGGACATCTGCGCTCTACTGCCCTGTAACACGCACTGCTAGTGTCTGGCTTGGCCAGCAATAGTAGTCTCGGCTGTTTAGGTTGAGTTAGACTACGTTTGGTCGGGTTACGTTGGTTTGGGTTGGGTTTGGGTAGCTATGACTTTCGTGGTATGCACTGCTATTCGGTGAACTTCTGCGCTCTGCTCTGCACTAATATCCTCTGATTGGCTCTGGTGAGTCCAGCAACAGTGGCCCCGGCGTGTTAGATTGAGCCAAGTGAAGCTTGGCTACGATACGTTCGGTTAATTTTGGATATGGTATCTTAGACTTTGGTGCTGTATACAGCATTTCGGTAGATTTCTACAGTACTATAATATTCTCTGCTCGTATCTGCGGAGGGCAACGATGCTCGTCTCGGCGCGTTAGGTTAGCTAGGTTACGTTTGGCTAGGCTACGTTAGCTTCGGTTCGGTAAGGACTGCTTTGACCTTCGTGCCATACACCGTTTTTCGGAAGATTTCTACGTTCCACTGTGCTCTACTACATTATGATTGGCCGCGGGGAGGCCAGAAATAGTGGTCGCGGCACGTCAGGTTGTATTAGGTTACGCAAGGTAATGTTACGTTTGGCTTCGTTAGGATATGATAACTTAGACTTCTGTGCTATGCACTGCCATACGGCGGATTTCTGCGATCTACAATGCTGTACTATGCTCTTCTCGACTCTGGGGTGGAAAGTAATAGTGGTTGTGGCACATTAGGTTGATTTATGTCTCGTTTGGATAGGTTTGGTTATGTTAAGTTTAGTTATGATGGTTCTCACACTGCAATTATATGGACTTCTGTGCTCTGCTCTCCTCTAATATGTTCTGCTCGGCTGTGGGGTGGCCAGCACTGGTGGTAGCGGCACATTAGATATAGTTAGGTTACGTTTGGTTAGCTTAGGTTGGTTGAGGCAAGGATTGGTTGTCTTTGACTTTTGTGCCATGCACTGCTATGCGGAGGGTTCCTGCGCTAACCTGTCCACTATTGTACTTTGCACTGCTCTCGTGAGGCCAAAAATAGTGGTCTCGCCTCTTTGGCTTGTGTGCCACGTTTGGCTTTGTTACGTTCGCTTAGGTTAGTACTGGATACCCTTGACTTTTGTGCTGTTCACTGCAATGCGCCGGTTTTCTGCGCTCTATTATCCTCTAGTATGTTCTGCTTGTATCTGGGGGACCAGAAATAGCTGTCTCGGCACGTCAGGTTGAATTATGATACGTTCGGCTATTTTTCGATTGGGTAGGTTAGGATGTGGCCGATTTGCCTCTTGTTCCATACATTGCTATTCGTTGGACTCCTGCGATCTACCGTGCTCTAGTAAGTCCTGCCTGTCTCCGGGGAGGACTGCAATAGTGTTCTCGGAACGTTTGATGTGATCACGTTATGTTTGGTTGCGTTTCGTTTGGTTTTGTTAGGGCAGGATAGCTTTGACTTTTGTGCTATACACTCCTAAACGGTGGGTATCTGCGCTCTGCTGTGCTCTAATATCTTCCGCTCGGCACTGGAGAGGGCAGCTATGGTGGTATTGGCACGTTAGGTTACGTTATGTTACGTTCTGTTTGGTTAGGATGCGACAACTTCGGTTAGGATGGTTCCGACCTTCGCACTGTACACAGCTTTTCGGCGCGCTTCTGCGCTCCACTGTGCTCTAACATTTTCTGCTCGGCTCAGGGGCGGCCAGCAATAGTGATCTCGGCACGATAGGCTCAGCTAGCTTACGTTCGGTTAGGTTAGGTTATGTCAAGTTCGGTATGGGTAGCTTCGACTTTCGTGCTTTACATAGTTACTGCGTGGATTTCTGCGCTCTACTGTGCTTTAATATTTTCTCCTTATCTCTGGGGAGGCCAGCAGTCCTGTCCTCATCACGCAAACTTGTGTTCGGTTACGTTGGGTTATGTTACGTTTGGTTATGTTAGGATAGCGTAGCGTTGTCTTTTGTGCTGTACACAGCTATTCTATGGACTTCTGCGCTCCACTCCCCTCTAATACGTCCCGCTTGGCACTGGGGAGGGCAGAATTAGTGGTCTCGGCATGATATGATGAGGTAGGCTACGTTTCGTTTGTTTAGGTTGGTCCAGGTAAGGAAAGGATATCTCTGCCTTTTGTGATGTGCGCTGCAATGAGGCGTGCTACTGCGTTCTACTATACTCTACTATATTCTGCTTGCCCCTGGGGAGGGCAGAAATAGTGGTCTCGGCGCATTATGGCGGATTATGTTACTTCAGTGTATGCTACGGTTGACTACGTTAGGACATGTTGTCCTTGTCCTTCGCGCTATACACTTCTATTCGGCGCATTTCTGCGATCTCCTTTGCTCTGGTTCGTCCTGCTTGGCCCTGGGTAGGCCAGCAATAGCACTTTATGATGGGTTATTCTACGTTCCATTACGTTAGGATACGTCTGGCTATGTTAGGGTACGTTTGACTCTTGTGCTATAAACCACAGTGCGACGGATTTCTGCGCTCTACTGTGCTTCAGTACATTCTGCATGGCTCTGGAGAGGGGAGCTGTAGTGTCCTCGGCACTTTATGCTGGGTTAGGTTAGGTTCGCCTATGTTACGTTTGGCTAGATTAGCATAAGGTAGCTTTGACTTTTGTGCTATACACTGCTATTCTGTGGCTTTTGGGCTCTACGAAGCTCTAATACGCTCTGTTTGTTTCTGGGAAAGGCAGGGGCCGTGGTCTCGGTACGTCAGGTCGTGTTACGTTACGCGCGGTTGCGATACTCTTTGCTACGTCAGCACAGGATAGCCTTGGATTTTGTTTTATGCACTGCTATTCCGTGGATTTGTGCGCTCAACTGTGCTCTAATATTTTCTGCTTGGCTCCGGGGAGGCCAGTTATTATGGTCTCTGCAGGTTAGATTTATTTCGGTTACGTTTCGTTAGCTTTGGTTTTGCTCCGTTCGGTCATGGTAGCTTCGCCTTTCTTTTTATAGACTGCCTTTCGTTGGATTTCCGGGCCCAACTGTGCTGTACTATATTTGCCTTGGCCCTGGGGAGGCCCGCAATAGCGGTCGCGGCACGTTGCGTTGTGCTGTGCCACGTTTGGTTGGGCTAGTTGGGCGATACGGCAGGTTATGATATGATGTCTCCGACATTTGCGCTAAACACGGGAATGCAGCAGATTTCTGCTCTCTACTGAAACCTAGTACATTCTGCTTGGCTCCGTGGAGGAGAGCAATTGTGTCCTCCGTACGATAGGTTGAGTCACGTCTCGTCTGGTTGTGTTACTTTTGGTTAGGTTGGGATAGGGTGGCTATGACTTTCGTGCTATACACTGCGAATCTCTGGATCGCTGCCCTGTACACTCCTCTCATATGTTCTGCTTGGTCCTATGGATGCCAGCAATAGTATGTCGAGTTAGGCTGCCTTTGGTTAGTTTAGGTTTGCCAGGTGTGGTTTGGATATCTATGACTGTTGCGCTGCACACAGCATTTCGGCGGATTTCTGTGCTCTACTGTCCTGTAGTGTATTCTGCTTGGCTCTGCGTGTAAGCAACTGTGTTCTCGCCACGTTATGTTGAATTAGGTCAAGCTTGGTTATGTTACGCTGGCTAGGTTAGGATAGGGTAACTTTGTCTTCTGTGCTATACAATGTTATTCGGTGGACATCTGAGGTCTACTGTGCTCTACTATACTCTGATCAACTCTGGGCAGGACAGTAATACCGGTCGCGCACGTAATTTATTGTCAAGATACGTTTGCTTATGTTACGATTAGTTTCGTTAGGAAAGGGTAGCTACAACTTTTGCGCTATACGCTGTAATTCGTTGTATTTCTGGGCTCTACTCTGCTCTAATATATTCATCTTGGCTATCGGAATGCCAGCAACAGCAGTCGTGCACGACGTGTTGATGTACGTTACGTTTGGTTAGGTTAGGTTCGGTTACGTTTGGTTAGGATAGCCTTAACGTTCATGCTGTACACTGCTACTCGTTCGATTCCGGCGCTCTACATTGCTCTGCTATAATCCGCTTGGCTCTCGTGAGACCAGCATTGGCGGTCATGGCACGTAATGTTTGGTTACGTTACGTTTGCTTATTTTACGTTCGGTTAGGTTAGGACATGATAGCTCCGACTTTTGTGCTATCCATAGATACTCGGTTGATTTGTGCGCTGTACTGTGCTCTAATATGCCCCGCTTGGACCTGAGGTGCCAGCAATAGTGGTCTCGGCACGCTAGGTGGAGCTAGGCTGCGTTTGGTTGGGTTACGATAGCCTGTGTTAGGTCTGGATAACTTTGACTCAATTGCCTTACACTTGATTGCTGTGGATTTCTGCGCTCTATTGTGCTCCAGTACACTCTGCTTGGCTCTGTAGTGGTCAGCAGCAGTGGTCTCGGCACGTTAGGTAGAGTTACGTTGCGCTTGGTTATATTACGTTTGGTTATTCTACGTATGGCTAACTTCGGAAAGTATGACTTCGACCTTTGAGATGTACACTGCTATTCGGTGGATTTCTGCTCTACCATTCTCCTCTCGACCCTGTAGTGTACAGCCATAGTTTTCGCGGCACGCTATTTAGTGTCAGGCTACGTTTGATTATGCTACGATTGGCTAGGTCAGGAAGCGACAGCTATATCTTTACTTCCATACACTGCTATTCGGTGGATTTCTGACTCTACTGTGCCATAATTTGTTCAGCTTGTCTCTGGGAGCGCCAGCAATGGCGGCCTCCTCACGATATAATGTGATAGACTACGCTTCGTTAGGTTATGTTAGGACAGGTTAGGTTCGGATATCTGGGGCCATTGTGCTGGTACACAGCACTGCGGTCGATTACTGCGTTCTACTGTGCTCTACTATATTCTGCTTGGCCTTGAGGCGTTAAGTAATAGCGATCGCGGCAACTTAGGTTGAGTTAAATTGCGTTTGGTCAGGTTGGGATAAAGTAGCTCTGACCTCACTGCCATACACTGCCATTCTGTGAAGTTCTGCGCTCTACTCTCCTCTAATATGTCCTGCTTGGCTATGTCGAGGCCAGGAGCAGTGAGTTAGGCTCGTTAGTTTGTGATAGGCTACGATTGGTTATGTTGGGTCATGCCAGGTTATGTTATGGTAGCTTTTACTACCTTGCTTTAGACATCAATACGGTGGACTTCTGCCTTCTACTGTGCTCTAGTATATTCCGCTCGACCCTGAGGAGAGCAGTAATAGTGGTCTCGACACACTAGGTTGTATTACGTTGTATTCGGTTACGTTAATATTGGCTAGGTTAGAATATGTTAGCTGAGACTTCTGCGCTATACACAACAATTCGGGGAATTTCTGCGCTACCCTTTGCTCTAGTATGTTCTGCTTCTCTACAGGGAGGCCAGCAGTAGGTACCTCGGCGCGTTAGCTTCAGTGAGGTTACGTTCTGTCGTTACGCTTGGTTAGGTTAAGACAGGGCAGCTTTAACTTTTGTCTTATACACTGCTCCTCTATGAATTTCTGCGCTCTACTCTCATCTAATGTGTTCTGCTTGGCACTGGAGAAGGGAGAAATAAACGTCTCGTCACATTAGGTCGAGTTATGTTACATTCGGCTACGTTACATTTGGTTAAGTTTGGAAAGTGTAGCTTCGACTATTGAACTATACATCGATGTTACGTGGATTTCATTGCTCTACTGGGGTCTAGTAAATTCTGCTTGGCTCTGGGGATCGCAGCAATACTAGTCTCGCCACGACGGTTTGAGTTATGTTACGTTTGGTTGGGTTAAGTTATGATCGCTGCCACTTATGTGCTATATAAGGTTTTCGGTGGATTTCTGCGACCTACATTGAATTAATGTGCTCTGTTTGACCCTGGAGATGCCAATAATAGCGGTCTCGGCACTATAGGTCATGTTATGTTACGAATGTGTTCTGCTTGGCACTGGAGAAGGGAGAAATAAACGTCTCGTCACATTAGGTCGAGTTATGTTACATTCGGCTACGTTACATTTGGTTAAGTTTGGATAGTGTAGCCTCGACTATTGAACTATACATCGATGTTACGTGGATTTCATTGCTCTACTGGGGTCTAGTAAATTCTGCTTGGCTCTGGGGATCGCAGCAATACTAGTCTCGCCACGACGGTTTGAGTTATGTTACGTTTGGTTGGGTTAAGTTATGATCGCTGCCACTTATGTGCTATATAAGGTTTTCGGTGGATTTCTGCGACCTACATTGAATTAATGTGCTCTGTTTGACCCTGGAGATGCCAATAATAGCGGTCTCGGCACTATAGGTCATGTTATGTTACGTTTGGTTGCGTTAGGTTATGATAGGTTAGGGTAGGATAACTTGACTTTTGCGTTACACACTGTTATTGGACTGGAGAAGGGAGAAATAAACGTCTCGTCACATTAGGTCGAGTTATGTTACATTCGGCTACGTTACATTTGGTTAAGTTTGGATAGTGTAGCCTCGACTATTGAACTATACATCGATGTTACGTGGATTTCATTGCTCTACTGGGGTCTAGTAAATTCTGCTTGGCTCTGGGGATCGCAGCAATACTAGTCTCGCCACGACGGTTTGAGTTATGTTACGTTTGGTTGGGTTAAGTTATGATCGCTGCCACTTATGTGCTATATAAGGTTTTCGGTGGATTTCTGCGACCTACATTGAATTAATGTGCTCTGTTTGACCCTGGAGATGCCAATAATAGCGGTCTCGGCACTATAGGTCATGTTATGTTACGTTTGGTTGCGTTAGGTTATGATAGGTTAGGGTAGGATAACTTGACTTTTGCGTTACACACTGTTATTGGACTGGAGAAGGGAGAAATAAACGTCTCGTCACATTAGGTCGAGTTATGTTACATTCGGCTACGTTACATTTGGTTAAGTTTGGATAGTGTAGCCTCGACTATTGAACTATACATCGATGTTACGTGGATTTCATTGCTCTACTGGGGTCTAGTAAATTCTGCTTGGCTCTGGGGATCGCAGCAATACTAGTCTCGCCACGACGGTTTGAGTTATGTTACGTTTGGTTGGGTTAAGTTATGATCGCTGCCACTTATGTGCTATATAAGGTTTTCGGTGGATTTCTGCGACCTACATTGAATTAATGTGCTCTGTTTGACCCTGGAGATGCCAATAATAGCGGTCTCGGCACTATAGGTCATGTTATGTTACGTTTGGTTGCGTTAGGTTATGATAGGTTAGGGTAGGATAACTTGACTTTTGCGTTACACACTGTTATTGGACTGGAGAAGGGAGAAATAAACGTCTCGTCACATTAGGTCGAGTTATGTTACATTCGGCTACGTTACATTTGGTTAAGTTTGGATAGTGTAGCCTCGACTATTGAACTATACATCGATGTTACGTGGATTTCATTGCTCTACTGGGGTCTAGTAAATTCTGCTTGGCTCTGGGGATCGCAGCAATACTAGTCTCGCCACGACGGTTTGAGTTATGTTACGTTTGGTTGGGTTAAGTTATGATCGCTGCCACTTATGTGCTATATAAGGTTTTCGGTGGATTTCTGCGATCTACATTGAATTAATGTGCTCTGTTTGACCCTGGAGATGCCAGTAATAGCGGTCTCGGCACTATAGGTCATGTTATGTTACGTTTGGTTGCGTTAGGTTATGATAGGTTAGGGTAGGATAACTTGACTTTTGCGTTACACACTGTTATTGGGTGGTTTTCTGCACTCTACCGTGCTCTGATATTTTCTGCTTGGCTCTGGGGAGGCCAGCAACTATTTTCTCGTCACGTTGGGATGAGTTATACTTCGTTCTGTTATGTTAGGGCAGGATATCAGCAACTTTGTGCTATAAACTGCAATTCTTCGGGTATGTGTGTTCTGCTGTGGTCTAACATGCTCTGCTTGCCTCGGCACGTCGGGCTGAATTAGGTTACCCTTGGTTCCTTACGTTTGGTTAGGTTAGGATGGGGTAGCTTTGGCCCTTGTGCTATACATTGCTATTCGGTGGATTCCTGCGCTCTACATTGCTCTAATACGCTCGGCTTTGTCCTGTGGAGGACACCTATTGTGTCCTCGGCACGTTAGGTTGAGTACCGTTACGTTCGTTTTCGTTCCGTTTGGCCACGTTAGGAGAGGGTAGTTCCGACTTTTGTGCTATACACTGCAATTGTACGGATTCCTGCGCTCTACTCTGCTCTAATATGTTCTGCATGGCTCTGGGGAGGGCAGCAATAGGCGTTTCGTCACGTTATGTTGAGTTACGTCACGTTTGTTTATGTGCCGTTTAGCTAGCTTGTGATAGGATAGCTTCGACTTTTGTACTATACAATTGTATTCGGTGGATTTCTGCGCCCTGCTTTGCTCTGCTATATTCTGCTTGGCCGTGGGAGTTCAGCAATAGTGGCCGCAGCATTTTGGGTTGGGTTATGTTACGTTTGGTTATGCTACGATTGGCAGGGCAGGAGGGTATAGCTTTGAATTTTGTGATATGCACAGCTATTCGGGGCATTTCTACGGCACCCTGTGCTCTAGTATGTTCTGCTTGGCGTTGGAGAGGCCAGCAGTACTGTCTTCGGCGCGTTACGTTGATTTCGGTTACGTTCGGTTATGTCCGTATGGTTAGGTTAGGATAGTGTCGTATCGACTTTTGTGCTTTTCACTGCTGTTCTATGTATTTCTGCGCTCCAATCTCCTCTAATATGTTCTGCTCGGCTCTGGGGAGGGCAGCAGTAGACGTCTTGTCACGATATGTTGGCTTAGGTTACGTTTGGTTTCGCTTCGTTTGGTAAGGGTGGGATAGGATAGCCTTGATTTATGCGCTATACACTGTGAATCATGGGCTATTTGCGATCCGCTGTTCCCTAATATGTTCTCCTTTGCTCTGCGGAGGCCAGCAATAGTGGTCTAGTCACGTTAAGTTGAGCTCGGTTACGTTTGGTTAGGTTAGGTTATGTTATGTTCGGTAGGGATATCTTTGCCTTTCTTGCTGTACACTGTTTTTCGGTGGATTTCTGCTTTCTGCTCTCTTCTACTATGTTCTGCATAGCCCTGTGGACGCTAGCGGTACTGGTCGCGGCACGTAGTGCTGAGCTAAGCTACGTTAGGTTAGGCTACGTTTGTTTGGTTTAGGTTCGGACATCCTCGACTTCTCTGCTGTACACTGCGATTCTACTGATTAGTGTGCTGTGCTCTCGTCTGAAATGTTCTCCTCGGCTCTCGGGAGGCAAGCAATAGTAGTCGTGGCACGATATGTGTTAGGCTACGTTTCGTTAGATTACGCTAGTTCAGGTAAGGTTTGGATATCCTTGACTATTGTGGGATATACTGCAATGCGGCGGATTCCTGCACTCTACTCTCCTGAAGTATTTTCTACTTGGCTCGGCGGGGGCCGGCTCTGGTGGTCTTGACACATTAGGTTGAACTGTATTACGTTCTATTATGCTACGTTTAGCAAGGTTAGGATAGGGTAGCTTTGACTTTTGTGCTGTACACTACTATTCCGTTGATTTCTAAGCTCTGCTGTTAGCTCTAATATGTTCCGCTTGCCTCTGGGTAGGCCAGCGGTAGTGTCCTCTGCAGGCTAGCTTTCGTTCGGTTACGTTAGGCTGTGTTACGCCTAGGATAGGGTAGCTCCGGCTTTTGTGCTACACAGCCAAACTCTATGGACTCCTGCGCTCTGCTCTCCTCTGATGCGCCCTGCTTGACACCAGGGACGGCAGCAATAATATTTTCGGCACGTTAGGCTGAGTTAGCTTACGTTGGTTTGGTTAAGTTAGGTTTAGTTCGGCATGTGTAGCTTTGACATTCGTGCTTTACACTGGTACTCGGTGAATCTCTGTGCTCTAATGTACCCTGCTTGACCCTAGCGAGGTCAGCAACGATTGCCTCGGCCTCGGCACTGCCATTCGATGGATTTCTGCATTCTACTGTGGTCTAGTATGTTCTGCTTGTCTCCGGGAAGGCCAGCAGTAGTGGTCTCTGCACCATAGATTCAGTTACGTTGCGTATGGTTATGTTAGGTTGTGATAATTTCTGTCAGGATAGCTTTGGCTTTCGTGCTGTACACAGCTGTTCGGTGTGTTCCTGCGCTCTGCTGTGCTTGAGTATTTTCTGGTTGGCTCTGGTGAGGCCAGCAATGGTGGTCTCGGCACGTTAGGCTGAGTTATCTTGCGTTCGGATAGGTTGGGTTTTGTTATGTTCGTTGCCTGTAGCTTTGACTTTCGTGCTTTGCACTGTTGCGCCGTCAATTTCTGTTCTCTACTGTGCTCTAATGTAATCTGATTGGCCCTATGGAGGCAAGCAACGATTGCCTCGGCACGATGTTGAGTATTGTAACGTTTGGTTATGTGACGATTGGTTAGGTTAAGAGAGGACAGCTTCGACTTTTGTGCTATATACAGCTATTCTGTGGACTTCTACGGCCTACTCTGCTCTAGTATGTTCTCCTTGGCACTGCGGAGGCCAGCAATATTTGTCTCGGTACTTTAGGTTTTGCTCGGTTACGTTTGGTTAGGTTAGGCTGCGTTAGGTACGGTTAGAGTAGCATCGACTTTCGAACTATACAAGACATTTCGGCGGATTTCTGCGCTCTACTGCGATCTGCTATATTCTGCTTAGCCCTGGAGAGGCCATCAATAGTGGTCACGGCACGATGTGATGAGTTTGGCTGCGTTCGGTTAGGTTACGTTGGTTTGGGTTAAGTTCGGATGATTTTGACTTTTGTGCTGTAAACTGCTACTCCATGAATTCCTGCTCTCTACTGTCCTCTAATATGTTCCGCTCGGCTCCAGGTAGGGCAGCAATGAGCGCCTCGTCACGTTAGGTTGGGTTAGGTTATGTTCTGTTACGTTACGTTATGTTAGGATATGACTGGATAGCTTCGACTTGCGTGTTCTACACTGCTATTCGGTGGACTTCAGCACTCTACAGTGCTCCAGTATGGTGTGCTTTGACCTGGGAGGGCCAGCAGTAGTGGCATCGCTATGTGAGATTGGGTTCGGTTTCGTTTGCTTTGGTTTGGGTGCATTACATTCGGTTGGGATACATATGACTTACGCGCTATACACTACTCTTCTGTGGATATCTGCGCTCTACTGTGCTCTACTGTATTCTGCTTGGCCCTGGGGATTGCAGCATTAGTGGTTTCGACACATTAGGTTGAGTTATGTTAAATTTGGTTAGGTTACGTTCTGTTAGGCTGGGATATTATAGCTTTGACTTTTGTGCTCTACAATGCTATTCGTTGGATTTCTGAGCTCTACTGTGCACTAGTATGCTCCGCTCGGCTCTGGGGAGGGCAGAAATGGTGGTCTCGGCACGCTACGTTGCGCTATGCTACGTCCGGTTAGTTTCAGATAGTTCAGGTGAGGGCTGGGCATCTTTGACTTTTGTGCTAAAAACAGCATTTCTGTGGATTTCTATATATTCCCTTTGATTCTGGGTATGACAGAGATATTGGTCTCGGCTCGTTAGGTTGAGTTCGGTTGCGTTTGGTTAGGCTAGGTTACGTTATGTTCGGTTAGGATAGCTTTGACTTCCGTGCTATACACATCTTTTCGGCGGACTACAGCACTCTGCTGTGCTCTACTCTATTTTGCATATACCTGGGGATGCCGGCAGTAGTGGTGTCGGCACGTTATTTTTAGTTAGGCTACGTTCGGTTAGCTTAGGTTAGTTCAGGTGAGGTTTTGGTATCTTTCACTTTTGTGCTGTGCACTGCAATGCGGGGGATTTCTGCGCTCAACTGCTCTGTAGTATGTTCTATTTGGTTCATTGCATGCAGGCGAAAGTGGTCTCGACACATTAGGTTGAATTATGTTACGTTTGGTTATGTTACGTTTCGTTCGTTTGGATAGGGTAGCTTTAACTTTAATATTACGCACTGGCATTCGGTGGATATTCTGCGCTCTACATTGCTCTCATATCCTCTGCTTCACTCTCGGGAGGACAGAAGATTGGTCTCGGCTCGTTAAGTTGAGTTTGGTTATGTTTGGTTAGTTTAGGTTATTTCTGGTGAGGTTTGGATATCTTTGACCTTTGTGCTGTACACTGCAATGCGGCGGATTCCTGGGATCTACTGATCTCCAGTATATTCTGCTTGGCGCAGGGGAGGCCAGCAAAATTATTTCCTCCATGCTAGGTTGAATTATGTTACGTTTGGTTATGTTTCGTTTGGCTACGTTCGGACATAATAGCTCTGATTTTTGCGACGGACACAGCTTTTCGGTAGATTTCTGCGCAGTACTTCGCCCTAATGTACTCTGTTTGGCTCTGGCGAGGCCTGAAACTGTGTTCCATCCACGTTAGGTTGAACTAGATTACGTTCGCTTCTGTTTGGTTTGGTTATGTAAGGATAGTGTAGCTATGACGCTAGTGCTGCACGCCGCTATTCGGTGAATATCTGCGCTCCACGTTGTCCTAATGTGAACTGCCATCCTCCGGGGATGCCAACATTAGTGGCAACGGAACGTCAGATTTGCTAGGTCACGTTTTGTTCCGTTACTATTGGTAAGGTTACTACAGGATAACTATGACATTTGTGCTGACATCGCTGCTCGGCGGATTCCTACGCGCTACTCTGCACTACTAATACTCGGCCTAGCCCTGGTAATGCCAGCAATACGCGTCGCGGCCGGTTGATTTAGTAAAGTTAGGATCGGTTGTATTACGATTTGGTAGGTTTGGATAGGGTAGCTTTGATTTTTCTGCCATACAACGCGATCGTAACGTCTTCTGTGCTCTCCCCTCCTTTAATATGTTCTGCTCGGGTAAGGGAGGGCAGTAATAGTGGACGCGGCACGTTAGATTGGGTTATGATACGTTTGGTTATGCTACGATTGGTTAGGTTAGGACACGATGGCTCTGACTTTTGTGCTGTGCACTGCTATTCCGTGCAATTCTGAACTCTACTGTGTTCTAGTTGGTTTCGCTTGGCTCTGGGGAGGCTAGAAATAGTTGTCTCGGCACGTTAGTTTGCG
>NW_016908485.1:355-686 GCF_001483705.2 Eufriesea mexicana | reverse complement strand
GATTTTGAAAGGACCTATTGTCAGGCAAGTAGATGGCTGTACTTGCCATTAGATTGATGGCGTAAGGCGATATATTCACGAAGCTATAACAGCTTGTAGATTTTGAATGGACCTATTCTCTGGCAAGAAGATGGCTGTACTTGCGATTTGTTTGAAGGCGTTACGCGATCTATTCTGCATTCTATAACAGGTAATGGATATTGAATTCACCTATTCTCTGGAAAGAAGATGGCTGTACTTGCAATTGAATTGAAGGCGTTAGGCGATCTATTCACCAAGCCCTAACAGGTTATAGATAATGAATATACCTTTCCTCTGGCGAGTAGATGGC
>NW_016908485.1:0-214 GCF_001483705.2 Eufriesea mexicana | reverse complement strand
ATTGAAGGCGTTAGGCGATCTATTCGCCAAGCAATAACATGTTATAGATTTTCAATAGACCTATTCTCTGGCAAGTGGATGGAAGTACTTGCCCTTGGTTGAAGACGTTAGGCGACCTATTCACCAAGCTATAACGAATTATAGACTTTGAATACGCGTATTCTCATCCAAGTAGATGGCTGTACTTGCCATTGGATTGAAGGCGTTAGGCCAA
>NW_016908484.1:0-5291 GCF_001483705.2 Eufriesea mexicana | reverse complement strand
ATGTATGGATGTACGGATTTATGGATCGATCGATGTATGAATGGGTGGATGTATGGATGGATGGATGTATGGAAGGACTGCTGTACGGATGGATGGATGGATGGACGGATGGCTGTGTCGATAGATGGAGGTATGGATGGACAGATGTGTGGATGGACTGATCTACGTATGTATGTATGTATGGATTTATATATGTATGGGTGTATGGAAGGATGGATGTGTGGTTGGATGGATTTATGTATGGGTGGATGGATGGGCGGATGTATGGATGCGTGTATGGAAGGGCGAATGTACGGATGTATCTATGGGTGGATGTATGGATGTATGTATGGATGTATGTACGGACGGATATATGAATGTATGGACGGGTGAGTGTATGGGTTTATGTATGGATGTATGGATGTATGCATGGATGTATGTATGGATGGATGACTTTATGGATGAGCGGAAGTGTGGATGGATTGATGTACGGATGTATGGATGTATAGATTCATATATGTAGGGATGTATGTTTGGATGGTTGTATCGAATGGTGGAAGTACGAATGGACGGGTCTTTGTGTGTACGGTCGCGTGGATGTGTGTTGATGAATACATGGATGTTTGTATGAATGGATAGGTTTATGGATCGATGGATGTGCTAATCGGTGGATCTATGGATGGTCAGATGTATGGCTGGATGGATGTATGGAAGGATGGATGGATGGATGGATGGATGTATGGATGGATGGCTGTACGGAAAGGTGGATGTTTGGATGGATGTATGGATGGATGAATGGTTTTATGCATGAATGGATGTATGGATGGATTGAGGTATGGATGGACGGATGTACGGATGTATGGATGTATGGATGTATATATGAAGGGATGTATGGATCGATAGATGTGTGGATCGATGGATGTTTGGATGGGTGCCTGTATGGATGGATGTATGGTTCGATGGATGTATGGATGGGTGTATGTATGGATGGATGGATGTGTGGAAAGGTGGATGTATGGATGCATGTATGTATGGATGTATGGTCGTATGGGTGTATGGATGGATGTATGTATGGATGGATGGATGGATGGATAGATGTATGGAAGTATGGATGGTTATATGTATGGATCGATAGATGTTTGGATGGGAGAATGTATAGTTGGATGGTTGTATGGAAGGATGTATGTACGGATGGATGGATGTATGGATGGATGGATTTATGGATGTATGGATGTATGAATGTATTGGTGTATGTATGGATCTGTGTACTGAAATGTGTATGGGTGCATGGAAGGTTGGATGGATTGGTGGATGGAAGTATGGATGGAGGGACGAATGGATCGATGGATGTATGGATGGGTGGATGTCTTGATGGATGGTTGTATGGAAGTATGGATGTATGTATGGATGAATGGCTTTATGGATGGACGGAAGTGTGGATGAATTGAGGTACGGATGGACGAATGTACGGATGTCTGGATGTATGGATTTATATATGTATGGATGTATGGATGGATGGTTGTATCGAATGATGGAAGTACGAATGGACGGGCTTATGGGTGTATGGTCGAGTGGATGTATTGGTGTATACAACGATGCGTGTATGAATGGATATGTTTATGGATCGATGGTCGTATGGATGGGTGGATCTATGGATGGGCAGATGTATGGATGGATGGATGTATGGAAGGATGGATGGATGAGTGCATGGATGTATGTATGGATGGATGGCTGTATGGATGGATTGTGTTATGGATGGACGGATGTACGGAAGTATGGATGTATGTGTGGATGTGTGTATGGGAGTATGTATGGGTGTGTGGATTTACGTTTGGACGTATGTATGGACGGTTGGTTGTAAGGTTGGACGGATTTATGGATGTATGCATGTGTGAATGTATTGATGTACGAACGTATGGATGTACGGATGTATGTATGTATGGATGTATATACGTATGGATGTATGGATGGATGGATGTATGCATGGATGGCTGTATGGATGGATGGATGTATGGATGGATGGATGTATGAATGTATGGATATATGTACGTCTGTATGTTTGAATGTATGGATGTATTTGAGTTATGTATGTTTGGATGTATGTATGGATGTATGGATGTACGAATGAATGGTTGTACGAATACATGGATGAATGGATGAGTGGGTGGGTGAATGGATTGGTGCATGGATGGATGTTCGGATGTATGTACGGATGTTTGTATGGTTGCACGTATGGTTGTATGCATGGATATATGTATGGGTGTTTGTATGGATGTATGAATGGATGTATGTATAGATGTATGTAAGGATGTATGTATGGCTGTATTTATGGTTGAATGTATGGGTGTATGTATGGGTGTATGTATTGATGTATATATGGTTGTACGGATTGGTGGGTTGATGTATGGATGGATGGGTGTATGGATCGATCGATGTATGGATGGATGGATGAATGGAAGGATGGATGTATGGATGGATGGATGTATGGATGGATGGCTGTATCGATAGATGGATGTATGGATGGATAGATGTATGGATGGACGGATCTACGTATGTATGCATGTATGGATGTAAATATGTATGCATGTATGGATGGATGAATGTACGGTTAGATGGATTTATGAATGGGTGGAAGAATGGATGGATGTATGGATGCCTGTATGGCAGGGCGAACGTACGGATGTATGTATGGATATATGTATGGTTGAATGTATGGGTGTATGTATGGGTGTATGTATTGATATTTGTATGGTTGTATGGATTGGTGGGTTGATGCATGAATGGATGTATGTATGGATGGATGGTTGAATGTATGGATGTATTTGAGTAATGTATGTATGTATGCATGGATGTACGAATGTATGGATGTCCGGATGCATGGATGTATGGATGTGTGGGTGGATGAATGGATGTATGGATGGACGGAAGAACGGGGGTATGTATGGATGCATGTTTGGATAAACGTATGGATGTGTGGATGGATGTATGAAAGAATGTATGTATGGCTGTATATGTATGGATGAATGTATAGGTGTATGTATGGATCTGTGTATTGATGTGTGTATGGCTGCATGAAAGGATGGATGGATTAGTGGATGGATGTATGGATGGAAGGATGTAAGTATCGATGGATGTATGGATGTGTGGATGTTTGGTTGGATGGATGTAAAGAAGTATGGATGTATGTATGGATGTCTGTATGGATGGGTGGAATTGTGTATGGATTGAGGTACGGATGGACGAATGTACGGATGTAAGGATGTATGGATTTATATATGTATGGATGTATGGATGGATGGATGTATATATGTATGGATGTATGGATGAATGGATGTTTGGATGGATGGAGCTGTGGAGGGGTGGAATTGTGTATGGATTGAGGTACGTATGGACGAATGTACGGATGTATGGATGTATGGATTTGTATATGTATGGATATATAGATGGATGGATGTTTCGAATGATGGAGGTACGAATGGACGGGTTTATGGATGTATGGTCGTGTTTGATGTATGGATGTATACATGGATGGGTGAATGAACGGATAGATTTATGGATCGATGGATGTATGGATGAGTGGATCTTTGGATGGGCATATGTATGGATGGAAGGATGCATGGAAGGATGGGTGGATGGATGGATGTATGTATGGATGAATGGCGGTACGGATGGATGGGTGTATGGGTGGATTGAGGTATGGGTGGACGGATGTACGGAAGTATGGATGTATGTATGGATGTGTGTATGGGAGTATGTATGGGTGTGTGGATGTACGTATGGATGCATGTATGGATGGATGGTTTTAAGTTTGGACGGATTTATGGATGTATGGATGTGTGGATGTATGTATGTACGAATGTATGGATGTACGAATGTATTTATGTATGGATGCATATATGTATGGATGTATGGATGGAAATATGTGTGGATCGATGGATGTATGGATGGGTGGATGTATAGTTGGATGGACGTATGGATGTACGATGTATGGATCTATGGATGTGTGTGTGGATGAATGGTTGGGTGGATGGACGGAAGAATGAATGAATGGGTGGGTGGATGAAGGGATGCGTGGGTACGTGGATGGGTGTATGGGTGACTCGATGGATGGATGGATGCATGGATGCATGGATGAACGGATGGATGGATGTATGGATGTTTGTATGGTTGTATGTATTGATGTATGCATGGATCTAAGTACGGATGTATATATTGTTGTATGCATGGATATATGTATGGGTGTTTGTATGGATGTATGAATGGATGTATGTATAGATGTATGTAAGGATGTATGTATGGATATATGTGCGGTTGAATGTATGGGTGTATGTATGGGTGTATGTATTGATGTATGTATGGTTGTATCGATTGGTGGGTTGATGCATGGATGGGTGGATGTATGGATCGATCGATGTATGGATGGGTGGATGTATGGATGTATGGATGGATGTATGGATGGATGTATGGATGGGTGTATGCATGCATGGATGTACGAATGTACGGATTTACGGATGTATGGACGTATGGATGGAAGGATGTATGTATTGTTGTATGTATGAATGTAATGATGGATTGATGGTTTGGTGGATGGATGTATGGATGGATATACGTATGGATCGATGGATGTGCGGATGGATTGGTGTATGGACGGATGGATGTATGATTGGATGGATGGATGGATGGGAGGCTGTATGGATGGTTGTGTGTATGTATAGATTGTGGTATGGATGGACGGATGTACGAATATATGGATGTATGGATGTATACATGTCTGGATGTATGGATGTATGGACGTATGGGTGTATGGATGGATGGATGTTAGGACGGATGGATGTATGGAAGTATGGATGTATGTATGGATGTATGTATATATGGATGGCTGTATGGATGGGTGGAAGTGTGGATGGATTGAGGTATGGATGGACGGATGTACGGATGCATGGATGCATGGATGTGTGTATGTATGGATGTATGGATGTATGGAATGACGTATGTACGGATGGATGGGTGTATGGATGGATGGATTTATGGATGTATGGATGTATGAATGTATGGATGTATGGTTGGACGGATGAACGGATGGATGGATGAATGGATGTATGTACGGATGTTAGTATGGTTGTATGTATGGCTGTATGCATGGATATATGTATGGGTGTTTGTATGGATGTATGAATGGATGTATGTATAGATGTATGTAAGGATGTATATATGGATGTATTTATGGTTGATTGTATGGGTGTATGTATGGGTGTATGTATTGATGTATGTATGGTTGTACGGATTCGTGGGTTGATGTATGGATGGATGGA
>NW_016908483.1:0-576 GCF_001483705.2 Eufriesea mexicana | reverse complement strand
GTTAGGTTGGGATAGAAAACGTTTGGCTATGTTTCGTTTGGTAAGGTTAGGATAGGGTAGCTTTGACTTTCAAGCTATACACCGATATTCGGTGGACGTCGGCGACCTACATTTCTTTAATATGCCCTTCTTGTCTCTGGCGAAGCCAGAAATATTGTTCTCGGCACGTTGTGTTGAGCTATGTTACGCTTGCCTCAGCTAGGTTAGTAGAGGTTAGTTGAGGACTTCTTCGTCATTTGCGCCACACACTGCATTGCGGTGTATTACTGCGCTCTACTCTGCTCTAGCGTGTTCTGCTTGGCTATGGGGAGGCCAGCAAGTATGGTCTCGGCATGCTAGGTTGAGGTAAGATACGGTTGGCTTGGCTAGGATTGGATATGTTTCGTTAGAATATCATTGGCTTTTGTGCTATACACTACTATTCGGTGGAGTTCTGCGCTCTTCATTGCTCCACTATGTTTCGCTCAACTCTGGGGAGGCCAGCAATAGCGGTCGGGGCGCGATAGGTAGAGGTAGGTGACGTTTGGTTAGGATGGCTTTGACTTTTGCGCTATGCACTTCTATTTGGTGGCTCTC
>NW_016908482.1:0-6337 GCF_001483705.2 Eufriesea mexicana | reverse complement strand
GTAGTGGTCTCGGCACGTTAGGCTGAGTTAGGTTACGCTGCGTTCTGATTAGGTTAGGACAGTGTAACTTTGACGTTTGAGCTATGCACCGCTATTCGGTGGATTTCTGCGCTCCACATTGCACTCATATGCTCTGATGGAATGTCAGCAACATTGTTCACGGCACGTTGGGTTGAGTGACATTAGGTTCATTTACGTTACGTTTGGTTAGGCTAGGATAGGATTACTTTGACATTTGTGCTATAATCTGCTATTCAATATGTTTCCGCGCTCTACTGTGCTCTTATATTTTCTGCTTGGCTCTGGGGATGCCAACAATACTTGTCTCGGCGCCTTGGATTGCGTCAGATCACGTTTGGCTATGTCAGCTTACGCAAGTTACGGTCATGGCAACTTCGACATTCGGACCATTCACTGTTCTTCGGTGGGTTTCTGCGCTCTACTGCGCTCTTCTATATTCTGCTTGGACCTGGCGGTGCCAGCAATACTGGTCGCGGCACGCTACTTTGAGATGTCTACCCTGGGTTAGTTTAGGCTGTTTCAAGTATGGTTAGGATATCTTCCGCTTTCTTGCTGCACACGTCAATGCGGCGCACTTCTGCGCCCTACTGTTCTCTTGCATATTCCGCTTGCCTCTGGGGAGGTCAGCAATGTTTGTCGCGGCCCTTCATGTTGAGCCGTCTACCCTTGGTTAGTTTAGGTTATTTAAGGTGTGGTTTGGATGTCCTTCACTTCTTTGCTGTACACTGCAATGCGGCGCCATTCTGCGCCCTGTTGTTCTCTTGTACATTACTCTCGGCTCTGGGGAGGCCAGCAATAGTGGTCTCGCGACGTTAGGTTGGATTAGGTTACCTTTGGTTATGCTACGTTTGTATAGGTTAGGATAGGATTGCTTGGACTTTTGCGCTATACACTGCTATTCTGAGGATTTCTGCGCCCACGACGCACTAATACGCTCTACGTGGCCCTGGGTAGGCCAGGAATAGTGCTCTCGGCGCATTACTCTGTGTTTGGCTACGTTGGATCAGTTTAGGGTTGCTCAGGAAAGGCTTGAGTATCTTTGACTTTCCTGCTTTACACTGCAATGCGGCGGAATTGCGTGCTCTACTGAACAATATCATATTCTGCCGTGCTATTGGTAGGCCAACAGTAGTGGCCTCGGCAAGTTAGGTTGAATTTCTTTACGTTTGCTTACGTTACGTTTGACTAGGTTAGGGGAGGGTAGCTCAGACTTTTGTGCTGTACACTCCCATTTGGCGGATTTCTGCGCTCCACATTGCTCTAGTATACCCAGCTTGACCCTGGGGAGGCCAGCAACAGAGGTCGCGGCATGTTAGTTTGAGTTAGGATACGTTTTGTTAGGTTGTTAGATTAAGTCTGGTAGGATATATTTCACTTTAGTGCCATAGACTGTTATTCGGTGTATTTCTGTGATCCACTCTACTCTACCACGTTCTGCCTGTCTTTGAATAGGCCAGGAGCAGTGGTCGCAGCACGCTATGTCGGGACATGCTACATTCGGCTCGGTTGGGCTAGGTCAAGTTATGCTAGGGTAACTACGGCTAGTTCGCTATTCTCTGCAACGTGTTGGATTTCTTCGCTCTACCGCGCTCTGGTTAATTCTGCTTTTCACGGTGGGGGCCAGTAATTGCGGCCCCGTCGTGTTAGGTTGTGTTAGGCACCGTGCGGTTGTGTTACCTTTGGCTATGTTAGGAAAGGCTATTATGACTTTTGTGCTGTTCACTGCATTGCGGTGGATTTCTGCGCTCTAATGCGCACTAATATGCTCTGCTTGGCTCTGGGGAGGCCAGAAATATTGGTCCCGTCGTGACATGCATAGTTACACTACGTTTGGATGGGTTAGGTAGTACGACTATCCGCTGATCTCTGTGCTGTACTGTGCACTAGCATATTCTGCTTGGATCTGGGGAGGCCATCAGTAACGTTCTCGGCTCTTTAGTTTGAGCTTCCCTACGTTCGGTTATGCCAGGATTGGGTAAGTTCGCAGAGAACAGCTTTGACTTTAGTGCTATAGTCTGCCATTAGTTGGATTCCTGCGCCCTACAGTGCTCTAATATTTTCAGCCTGTCCTTGGGAAAGACAGCAACAGTGGACTCGGCACGTTACGTGGAGACAGGCTACGCCCGGCTAGGTTGGGTTTTTCTAAGTTTGGTCAGGATAGATTTAACTTTTGTGCTTTACGCTGCTATTTGGAGAACCTCTGGGCTCTACTCACCTCTGGTATGACCTGCTTAGCTCCGAGGTGGCAGCACCAGAGGTTTCGGCACGTTAGGTTGTGTTAGGCCATGTCTGCTTATGTTGTGTTGGTTTCGGTTAGGTTTGGGTAGCTCTGACTATTCAGATATACACTGCGATATTATGGATTTCTGCATTTTATTCTCCACGAATGTGGTTGGCTCTGAGGAGGCCTGAAACGGTGGTCGCGACACGTTAGGCTGTGCTATGTTACGTTTGGTTACGTTACGATTGGTCATGTTAGGAGAGAATGTCATTGACTTTAGTACTACAGACTGCTATTAGGTTGATTCCTGCGCCCTACCTTCCTCTAATATTTTCAGCTTGGCTCTGGGATGGCCAGCAACCGTGTTCCCCGCAAGGTATGTTTAGTCATGTTACGTTCGGTTAGGTTGGATTAGGTAAATATTGGTTAGGATATCTTTAACTATTTTGCTGTTTAGGGCTCTTCGGTCGCTTTCTGCTATTTTCCGAGCTCTAACATGCCCTGCTTGGCTCTAGGGACAGCAATATCTGTCCGAGAACATGAGGTTGAGTTTGTCTATGCATGGCTATGTTCCGTTGGTTTGGGTTGGACTTGGGTGGCTCCGACTTCTCTGATGTACACTCCGATTCTATAGATTTCTGACTACCACACTCCACTAATGAGCTCCTCTTAGCTCTGGGGAAGCCAGCTATAATGGTCGCGACAGGTTAAGTAGAGTTAGGTTACGTTTGTTTATGTTACAATTGTCAGGTTGGGAGAGGATAGCTATGTCTTCAGTGCTATAGACTGCTGCCAAGTGCATTTCTGCGCTCTACAGTCCTCTAATACTTACAGCTTGGCTCCAGGAAGGACAGCAATAGCGGTGGCGACACATCAGGTTGAGTAAGGTCACGTTCGGCTATATTACGATTGGTTAGGTTAGGAGAGCATAGGTTTGGCTTTAGTGCTATAGCCTGCTATTAGGTGGATTCCTGCGACCTACATTTCTCTAATATTTTGAGAACGTATTTGGGAAGGCCAGCAATAGTTGTCTAATCTATTAGATAATTATCTATTGTGTTCTACTTTGCTAAGGGGAGGCCACCAATGTTGGTTTCACCAAGCAAGATTGAGTCATGTTACTGACTGCTTGGCTAGGTTCGGATAGGTTTGGTTAGTGTAGCTTTGACTTTTGTGCTATACACTGCTATCCGGTCGATGCCAGTGCACTGCAATGCTCTTCCAGCGTCTGCTTGCCCCTGGGCAGGCTAGCAATGGCGGCCGTTGAATGACTGGTTGAGTTATGTTACGCGTGGTTTGGTTAGTGTTGGCTAAGTTTGGTTAGGGTGGCTTTGACTTTTGTGCTATACACTGCTATTCTATGGACTTCTGCACTCTACTGTTCTCTAATATGCTGCGATTGGCGCTGAGGATGGCAGCAATATTGGTCCTGGCTAGTTAGGTTGAAATATTCCAAGTTCGGTTATGTTTCCTTGGTTTCGGTTACGTTGGGATTGCTTTGACTTTCGTGGTATGGACTGTTGTTCGGTGGACGTCTGCGCTCTATTGTGCTCTAGTATGTTCTGCTTGAATCTGTGGAGGCCGCGGCGCGTTATGTTTGGTTAGGCTACGTTTGGTTTTGGTTGGGTTTGTTTGGGATAGGTTGGGATATCCTTGACTTTCGTACAGTAGACTGCCATTCCATGTACCTCTGCGTTCTACTCGCCTCTAATATGCCCTGCTTTGCGATGTGGGTGCCAGCATCAGTGGGATAGGCGCGTTAGGTTGGGATTGGGTACGTTTGGCTTTGTTAGGTTATGCCACGTAAGGTTATGATGTCTTCTACTTTTCCCCTTTACACTCCAATGCGGCGGATTTCTGCGGGCTTATGTGCTCTAGTATATTCCTCTTGGCTCTGGGGAGGTCAGCAATGGAGGTGTAAGAACGTTAGGTTGAGTTAAGTTACGTATATTTATGTTACGTCTTGTTATGTTAGGATAGGTTAACTTTGTCTATTTGCTGTACCCTGCTATTCGGAGGATTCCGGCGCTCTTCGTTGCTCCACCATTTTCTACTCCACTCTGGGGTGGCCAACATTGGCGTTCGCCGCACAATAGGCTGTGTTAGTTTACGTTTGCTTAGGTTAGGTTATGATGGCTAGGTTAGGGCGGCTTAGACTTTTGTGCTATGCACTTCCGTTCGGTGGATTTCTGCTCTCTACTCTGCTCTGGTCTGTTCAGCTTGGTTCTGGGGAGGTCAGCAATAGGTGTCCCGTCTCGTTAGATTTTGATATTCTACGTTTGGTTAGATTAGGTTAGGCCTGGTTTGGTTACGATGGCTTTGACTTTTGCGTTATGCACTCCAATTCGGAGGATCTCTGCGCTCTACTGTGATATATTATTCTCTGCTATGCGCTGTTGAGGCCAGAAGACGTGGCCGCTGCGCGATAGGTTCTGTTATGTTGCATTTGATTTCGTTAGGCTCGTTTGGTTTAGTTTGGGATATCTTTGCCTTTAGTCCTATACACTGCCATTTGATGGGCTCTTGCGCCCTGCTCTCCTCTAATGTTCCCTACTTGGCTCTGGGGAGGGCAGCAACGGTCGTCTTGGCTCGACAGGTTGATCTATTATTACGTTCGGTTACGTTACGTAAGGCTAGGACATGATAGCTTTGTCCTTTGTGCTATACACTGCTATACGGTGGATTTCTGCACTCTGCTGTGCTCTAAGGTCTTCTGTCTGTGCGGCGAGACCAGCAATAGCTGTCTCGGCACGTCAGGTTGAGTTATGTTACGCATGGCTTAGCTAGGCTTTGTCAGGTACGTTTAGGGTAGCTTTGATTTCTTCGCTACACACAGCTTTTCGGTCGATAACTGTGCACTGCACTGCTCTAATAGCATCTGCTTGAATCTGGGGAGGCCATCAATAGCGGTCGTGGCGCGTTTGGTTGGGACATGTTGCGTTTGGTTATGGTACGTTATTCTAAGTTTGGTTAGGATGTCTTTGACTTTCGTGCTATACACAGCAATTCCGTTGACACTTGCACTCTGCCTTGCAGTACTAACATCTGTGCGTCTCTCTGGAGGCAAGCAATGGTGGTCTTTGCACGTTTGGATGTGTTAGGTTACTTTCGGTTTTGTTAGGTTTGGTTAAGTTTGGTTAAGTTTGGTTAGGGTGGCTTTGACTATTGTGCTATATATTGCTATTCGGTGGATTTCTGCGCTCTTCGTTGCTCTACTATGCTCCGCTCGGCTCTCGGGAGGTCAGCAAGAGTGGTCGCTTCACGTTAAGCTTAATTATGATACGTTTGGTTTGTATATGTCTGATTATTTATGGTTGGGATAGGTTTGACTTTTGTGCTGTACACTGCTATTCGGTGGATTTCAGCGCGCTACGGTGCTCTGGTATGTTTTGCTTGTCTGCAATTAGCCCTACTACAGGTGCCACGAGGCGCGCGACGCGTAGCACCGCATTGCGCAAGGCGCTGCCGGCTGACCTCGGGGAGTAGTGCTCGGCCCTCGCTGGTGCCGTCAGCGTCAGGGGCGGCGGCGAAACGTCGTCTTCGTGGGTATCCCCTGCGAAGACGGCGAAGCTGCCGCAGAGGTCTGTGTTGGATGAATATGACCCATTCGATGGTTTGGATGGTATTGATCACGCCCCGAAACCCACATGAATAAGCCGGTAGAAGGCCACTCTCCCCACACGGGAGGAGCTCGCCAAAGTGCACCGTCCGCTGTATGCTGTGGAACTGTCTGCCGTTATATCCGAGAATTGTGCGAGGATAGAGACGATGGCAGACAAGTGTAAAAACCTGCACGGCCCATTCGATCGCGCCTTCCGTAAGTACGCCAGGGTGGTGGATTCGGTCGGCTGGGAGATGAGTCTCCATGTAACAGCCGCCCGTGCCCAGGAGACGATTGCGGAGAGGGTCAGCGTGCAGATGGCGGAGATCGCCGGTCTGCGGAAGAAGGACGTCTCCCAGCAGGCGGTTATAGCTGACTTGCGGCAGAACGGTTCCTCCCAGCAGGCGGTGATCGCCTCCTTGCGCGCGGAGCTGGATCAGGAGCGGAGGCGGGTTTTCGTCGACCCCGCGCTCGCTCGAAATGTGCGTGCGTTT
>NW_016908481.1:0-215 GCF_001483705.2 Eufriesea mexicana | reverse complement strand
ATGGATGTATGTATGGATGTATGTATGTATGTATGTATGTATGGATGTACGAATATATGGATGATACGTATGTACGGATGTATGGATATATATATGTATCGATGAAACGGATGCTTGGATCTATGGATGAATATATGAATGTATGTATGGAGGGATGGATGAATGAATGGATGGATGTATGGATGGATGGATGTATGGATGTATATATGGATGGA
>NW_016908480.1:27828-86776 GCF_001483705.2 Eufriesea mexicana | reverse complement strand
AAATGAAGCTATAATTATAGAACTAATAAAACTTAAAAATTTTAATCGAAAATATCAAGAAAATTATTGAATAGTGGCGGGGGATAATGGTATATATTCTTCAACTGCATGGCGGAATCTACAAACCTACAAAGTTTCAATTAAGGATGGACTTGCACTCTCCTTGGTAGTCCTCTTCGGCTCCGACGATTCGGTGGCGGAAGAGGGGTCCATTTCGGCCGCAATGGCCGCCGCGAAGCTGGAGCACTCCGCTTCGGGGGTACCCGTCATTGGGCTACTTGTCCTCGCGTCGTGACCTTTCTTTGCCGCGGAGGCCGCGGCGCCAAGAACCCGGCTGGTCGCACCTGAGATCTCCGGCCTGGGCCCCGCGAGAGCCCCTGGGCCAAGATTAACACTTGTAGACTGGATACTCATCTTTTCCCTCGCTGACACACTCCGTGACAGTCCCCTTCCAGCGTCGTCCTCCGCGACCAATGGGCTGCCGGCATGCGCCGCCCAGACTGCCAGTCCACGGCCCGAACACAGCTGATCGTTCTCGAATGCGCTGCCCTCGGCTGGCCACCAATCGGCGTAGTCCCACGCCGACGAGCTCCCGCGCGGCGTCATGCGTGGCGTCGAAAATGTCTTTCGACGTCAATCCCAAGGCTCCTTCCCGTTTCGTCGCCGTCACTGTGTGTTCCTCCGGGGGTACGAGTCCTCTATCACCGGGGCACGAAACACTTTGCAAAAAACGCACTCGCACGCTACCGCACTTAAAATCCGCTCAGCACGCCTACTTGCCTGTTACCTGTACCATCCTGCTCTTGAAATTATTCTCTTTAAAAGTTCACTCGATCGAACCTCAAATGGTGTTTTAATATCTTCATATAACTTTCATCGTGCAAACTATATTGGTATTCTTGATTACTTGAATCCGATACCCTGGGATGATAATTTACTTAACTTAAATATAGAGCAAGCAGTTGAACTACTCTACCATCATATATTCTACGCAATAGATACTTTTAACGAAAAGCTCTTATCCCTAGATGGTTTTCCCGACAACTTATTAGATTAATTCGCCAAAAGAAAAAGGCACATTGCTCTTACAAGCAATCAAATTCGTTTTGAGATTACCTTCAGTTCGTCTCGCTTCAGGCTCAGTGTGGAAAATTATCGTGGGAATGTTATAAGAAATATGTAAATGAAACTGTAGCATCTTTATTAAATGGCACCGGACTCAGATCATTTTGGAGGTATGTAAATGACACGCAATTCATAGCAAACTTGTTTGCCACAAACTTCGACTCTATATATTCTAATCAATTACCTGCTATAAATATGTCCATTAATGATGTGCATTATGATGATCGTATTTATATATCTAGTATCCATATTGATATTGAAGATATTTATCTTAAATTATCTCGGCTCGATTGTTCAAAGGGTACTGGGCTAGATGGTACTTCGCCCATCTTCTTAAAAACCTGTTATAATGTAACTGCTATATCTAGTCGGGAAATTAGCAAATATGGTGACACCTAGTGGCTCATTACTCATGTTAAAATACGAATGAGTCAGCAATGTGTCTAGAGAGGACGAAGGCATTGTACAATAAGCACGTGTTGAATGTAAGCTCCAAAAATAATAAATTACAAATAAAATAAGAAAATCATCGTGTTTTTTCACCCAACCAATCAGGTTATGGGCCCAGGGTGCTAAGTAAATTTAAAATTAACGTTTTTGTTTTTTCACCCAACGAATCAAAAACTGTTGCTTCATCTTCTCACATACTCTCCGGATAATTTTCGATAGATCGCTCAAATATGGTATTTTCCCCTCCAAGTGGAAAACTAGTTTAATATCTACAATATTTAAATCAAGAGGCTCGGGCAATATCAAAAACTACAGACCTATTTGCAAACTGGACGCTATTCCAAAGATTTTCAAAAGTCTTGTTGTCGAAGCCATAAATCCGATAACCTCTCAAATTATCTGTAGTCATCAACATGGTTTTGTTCGTGAACTGCCCACAGAAACAAATCTTTCTGTTTACTATAGATGCGTTCCCAATGCTCTGGAAAATAAAACCCAAGTGGGTACAATGTTTACAGACTTTAGCAAGGCTTTCGATGAGGTACCACACCAAACTTATGATTTCAAAATTGTATTCCATGGGTTTTAGAGATCCAGTTCTTGTCTGGATTGCGAATTATTTATCCGAACGTTCCCAAATCGTTCACATCCGTAGTACTATCGTACTACATACTATCGTTTATCAACGATCTTCGTGATAGTGTTCAGTTCAGCAAATCTTTATTATTTGTAGACGATTTTAAAATTTTCAACACCATTTCCACCATTCCTGGCTATTTAGAACTTCAGATTGATCTTTGGTTCTTAGAGCTGTGGCGGCTAAGATTCCGCCTCTACGCCCATGCCAAAAGAGCAGGTAAATCACTTAATTTACGACCCCCCTTTGCAAGCATCGCGACTTTCCCGCGCGAGGACGTTCCTCGCGCAAACGTGTTCCCGCGGAAACATAGTTTTCACCGGGCACGGGTTAGCGGTTTTTTTCCACCCTTCCCATGCACACTCGGCAGCTTTCAAAAGCTCCTAAGACAGAGGACCCGGGATTAGTTTGTGTCCGTCTTCTACGCGGTGATTGCTGTCCCGGCCGCCGCGACGAGCGCCGGTCACGCCGTGTACACCACAGAGCAATGTTGTCGTGTCAATGGGATGTCATTAAATATGTCAAGGTTCCACTCGTAGTAAAGATTTCATTAAGTTTGATTATCGTTTATGTTACACCTCCCTAAAATCCATTTCAGATTTACGTCCATACTAAATTTTGATCCACATATTCATAAAACCATTGACAGCTCTTATAAAAATTTAGAATTTATTATGAGATGTGCAGACTTCGGAAATGTAACATGCTTATATCTTAGTTAGGTCTCGTTTAAAATATGCCTCGACGATTTGGTCTCCAACAAAAGCTGGTCAAAAATATTATATTGGACAGATTCAACACAGGTTTCTAAGATTTGCTAGCTATAAACTTGGACGTTATACGAGTATTCATGATCGTGATTATGAACTTGTTCAACGCAAGCTTAATCTTAAATCTCTTGAATCAAGAAGAATTACTGCCGATATTTTGTTTCTCTACAAAATTATAAACGCCATTATACGCACTCCAGAATTATTATCTTCCATTAATGTTCATGCTTCTTCGAGAAACTTAAGGGACCTTTAAATCTTTATACCTGACCAGCATAATACTGCACGACTTGAATCAGCAGACTCTATCAATAGAATATGCATTCTTGCAAAAAATTTCTCATCTAACCTCGAATTGTTTGGTAATAGCATCTTCTTCGATTAAAAACCAGATCTTAAATCTCTAAGTAAATTATTTATCTGGGCTATAACGGCATTTTTATTATACGTAACCTATATTCTTTCTCTCTTTAACAAACTGATGTATTTTTATTTTTTGTTTATATATTAGTGGGTTCTACTACCCGTAAATTATTGTTAAATAAATAAATAATGACATCCAGAGTGCAGAAAATTTGGTGAATCAGTTTCAGAGCAATGGAACGAAACATATCGATGTTAGACATTATTTTATAAGAGAATAACAGGATTTTCACATTTTATACAAATTTAGTATTATTTCTCTGTCTCCACTTCTCATTTCTTTCGCTTTTCTTAAAATTATTACTTCTTCTTACTTTCCCTTTTGCAAAACGGCTAAAGTTTAGGATGACTATTGTTAAAAATGGCAATCAAGGTGTCACCTAACTAGATTTTAAAATGACGATCGGAAATTTTTCAAACAAATGCGGATATACTACATTTAGCATCATGTGCCAATACTTTTGTCCACCCATAAAATGTTCAATAAATACATTTTTGTTATTGTTTCGTGAATCAATGTATTTATATTATTGCTTCTACTATGTAATAAAACTAGAATAGATAATAAATGAATACGTCAAAAAGTTTTTTCTTCAAATCAATTTGTTTAGTAGTTATAAGCACTTGTATCACAACGACCATGCTGTGCCAATACTTTTGTCCAACACTGTAGAAATATCGACGGCCCGATGAGTGGAGTTACGTTACCGTTAGCGTAAATAACGTTATTTGTTATTTGTTAATTGAAATAAAGCGTTAAAAGAAACATCTATATCCTTTAATCGAAGCTCCCAGGACTTTCTCGCAATCCTCTCACAAATACAATCATGAAATTTGTACATTCGAAGAAATTCATAATATCATAATATCTAATGTCACTTATTTGTGTAATTATGCATTATGATTGAAATTCTATACAAGATAAATCTCACTTTCAAGAAAAAAGAAACATTTCAGACAAAACTTATAGGATTTCAAGAAGGAAGAATGACTGTAATATTTATATATCTATACCGTTGTATGTTTTAATTGAAGATCAACCTTGTTTTCTCAAATTGAATTCTCTGTACATTATTATTCTGCGGAACAAAGTAACAAACTTTTGTATAAAACATTTTTGAAACTGAACAATTTTGAAACCTATTGTACAAGAATTGAGATTGTTAACCATTTGTGTCCCAAGCGGCGCGACCGCGCTGTCCAGATTTTATGTCGAGAAAACTCTGCCCATTTCGAGCGTTCTAGGCAGCTGACGGAGCGTCATCGACTATCCATGTCGGGCGCTCAGATTTACTTCTTCTAATGTGAATAATACATTTTACAATAGGTACAATACTATAAACATAGTGCAATAATACAATATAAAATAAAACATTTTGTATTTCATTGTTATGCTTGGGTCTTCTCGACATAAAATAGAAGAAGCGCTGACGCGTTGCTTGGGTCATCTCGTACTCATTTAGAGGCAGCGCGATTGCGCTGCTTGGGATACTTCGACAGTGTTTTTTAAAAACCCTCTACGACTCAAACGGTTAACTGAATTGATTTCGGTTACAAATGACTATCATAATAATAAAATTTTCATCTGGCTATAAAAACAATTATAGAGGGCAGAAATTTAATTTTGGTTACGGAAATTAACACATATAATTGACAAATTATCAGCAATAGCCACTATCAAGGAACGAAATTTTATATTAGTTATCTATAAACATTATTGATAGCGAAGAATTTTTCGGTTACTTCTAACCAATTTTGATGGTGGAATTGCTTCCTGCTTAGTCAACAATCATCAATTATTACGCATTGTATTGATAATTAGTATTTATTTACCGACAATGTGAAAGAAATTGTTGAATTTGTACATGCATTTCATTAAACAAGAAAAAGGTACAGAAGTAGATTAAAGACACTTATTTATATATATATATATATACATACACAATGTTAGTAACAATTAATGTTGGTCGACTAACCAAGAAAAAGTTGTGCCGTCAATATTGGTTACAATACGATACAATATAATATAATATAATATAATACAATACGATACTGACACATTTTTTTGTATTTCTTAATAGAAGTTCGTTTGGATAGAATGTCTATATACGCAGTTTCTATATTGCAGTTTTACGAAAAGTTATTTAGATAATTACATTTGCATATTTTCGGAACATTGTTTACGTAGCACGAATTTGCTATACAATATCAGATTAGACATATTTAAAAAAGAAATCATCCGGAAGCAATTTTTAATTCATTCTCTCAGACCGAGAGAATATTTGTCGTTACAGCGTTTCACTGCTATGATATCGCTTCCATTGTTCACCTATCTCGGCTCGGTTAATAACCGCGCATTACAATTCAAATGAATGGGAGACGACAAAGGAAGTGCAGAAAAACATCCGATAGAGGTCGGGCTAGGCGATCGTGTGAACCCTCAAATTCGTACGAATTGTGAATTTCACAAAGATGAATTACGTTCGCATTAAAATTATATTTAACGAATTTTATCATGCGCAAGATTTGTGTAAAATTTTAAACAAAATTTATAATTTCACTGCAAATAAAATAGGTATATAGTGGCTAATTAAAATTAAATAATTTTACAGTATACAATCTCCCGTAATTAAATCATACTGTAATGGGTTAATCGCAAAATTATTAAGAATTGTGTTAATTACTTTCGATTTGGACAAAAAAAGTACAGTAAAATTATGAAAAGAAAGAATTATCTGTGAAATGCAATCGTGCATGCAAACTTAAAAATGTTTTGCGTTTCACTTGTCGTTTGTTACGTCCTGTTAATCGAACAACGTCTAGCAATAGTCTACCAATAACATTGTACACGTATATTTTCCTTGTGTTGCAAATACTCAATTGAAAATAATCAATCACAAAAATAAACAAACGGTTGAAATGAACGCATTTATGTACTAGAGTGTCTCTTCTTTATTTTATGTTCTTTCTGCTGTTCAGTTTCTTTCCTCTTCTTCCGAGCATCGTGGCAACTAGTCCATAATTTATTTTCTATCGAGAGCAACCAGTAAAAAAGTCATTAATTGCATAATATTTAGTGAAAATAATGTGTCTTCGATTATTTCTCAAATAATCTTTTCATATTAAAAGTTATAATTCCTATAACATGGTATTGATATTCTAAGCACAACTTCAACACCTTGATATCTTCATATCGGCGTTTCATTCTAATAACACTTCGGTGCAAATGTTCACCGTGTTTGTCTCTTGTCAGATTTTAGTTGTTAATAGTTTATCGATAATAAAAACAATTTCTTGACTTCTATTTGTCGAGGAAATCTTACCATTTTCACTAAACAGAACCAGACTGTCTGTTTGTAAATTATTTATAGTTAAGGTTATCAAACAGTGCGAGTGTATTCATAGTTGCTTTAGTAGATTTTAAGTATATTTTGGATCCTCCGGCTACAAAAATTTTAGTGCCGTATAATATTTAAATGCACCACTTGTTTCTGTATCGGGCACTGTCAAATAACTGTTTTTGACATATAAATCGTACTTGCTAATATCGCAAAATTAAGAATTTTATCGTTCATTTCACATCGTTATTAGTTTTCACCTCGCACTATCGCTTCATTTTGGTGGAAGCGAATAAGTCGCCTGCTCTGATAGAGCACACAATGTCAAGCTTTAGTAAGATTGAATGTATTAGAATGTTATGTTGCTTTCTAATTAGGCCGAATCTGGATTATGCATCACGTATAATATCTGATTACCCCAAGCGACGAAGTACAAATTGCAACCACCATCGGTTACCACCATGTGTGGCATACAAGGTCATAAAATGATTATCAGTGACCACAACTATGAACCAATTGTGGCCACATTTAAACTTAGATTTTTAGAATTTTATAGAACCATGCTGATTTGATATTTTTTTTTAAATTTATTAGGAATTTATTATTTCAACGGAATTTTTCCAGAATCTTGTTTTTGATCCCTGTTGCTTATGTTCTGTTCTTGACTTCCCAATTACTTTCATACACAAATGGGTTTATCCCGTATGGATAAAACAGAATAAAGCACATTATTTAATTGTTCCATAAAATTATCGTCCTTCATTAAATGCCGAATTTCAGGACCAAGAAATATATCTTCTATGAGTTTCATTATCACAAATGAAAAAGAATATTGTTTTTAAATATGCAAATCATGGGGTCCTAATTTATGAATATTTCCGATGGAGTATATATTTAATATACAAACATAGTAATCATATTTCCCAAAAATCAATTGTCGTTATTTGCAGAAGTAGCAATATTTTGTAAACTCTGTTAAAGTAATTTATTTTCGATCTGCATAGGTACATTTATCGTATTCACTTCCACAATGCACTTCTTTCAACGATTCGTAGTCGTGTTTCAATTTTGTTCAATGCATAATTAGAACAAGTAGATGTATATTTTGGATGTATAGTAATAGTAGCTTTAAACTGTATTTTGCAGAGCCAATACATAAGCTTGATTCCAGTGAATCGAAAACATAACTAAAGCTCTTATATATAAAACACTCGTAGCATTACAGACACAAAGTTAATCCGATACACGAAAGTCATTTCTGTTGAACTTTCGTAGGGGAAATTGAAATGCTGTAGCCAAGATTTTAAAAATTGTGCCTCATCCTTCAACAACTACCACGAAATCGTGAAGCTCCGACTGAGCTATGGTATGGTGTTCACTTGATGCTGGAGTTTCTGTTTTATAATCTTCGATTTTATCACTCTTTTTATGATATTTTTTCATCGCATATTCACCGATATTAATACGAGTGAATAAACAACCAACGACCAGTAAAAAGTTTGTGTCGTCATGATTGCAAGTGTTGCTAGAAAACTAATATTGAGCAGCCTGCACTTGGATTTCGATTGTAGGTAATTGTCTTTCTCTTCGAAGAATAAGAAAATATTGCGTAAGAGATCCCACTAACGACTAAGATTAGAGATGTACAGGCTTTACAAATACTTAGATACGCGTGTCCAGTTTCAGGATCGACTAGGAACAATCTTCTCTACGAATGCTTGGAAATTTGTCTACATATTGCGTTTGTATTATTAGGATTGTACTCAACTGGTAGCGTTTTTTATATTTTTTTCTTGATTTCTGCATCAGCGATCAGATAAAGATGAGTGTAATCCTAATATTACGACTGGCGACATGATTCTCGAGAATAATTGGCCACGTCATGGAAATAAGATGTGCAAAGTCCACGGCTACGGAGTCTTCCATAATCCTATGGTGGTAATAGAAATGACGTCGTAGCCAGGTTAAGCTTGAACATAGTCCTGAGGATTAACACTGTTCCTGGAGGGGTTAAACTGGAGCACGTAGGTTGTATCGAAGACTTATTGGTCCTAATACTAATTCGCACAAGCGTTTAGACTCGCAATGTTATAAAAATTCGAAGAATACGTGTATCGCAATGAAATGCACAGATCGAGTTCGGTTATTATAATGCCTATGAAATTCGACCGCAAAATGGATCCACTGTACGATGACGAAATAGGTACACGTTCGGGAATTTTATTTTCCTCTCTTCTATCATGTTAAAGCCGGAAAACACATTCCTCCATTTCGGCTCTGCTCGGTGGTACATTATTGACGAAAAGGATAAAACATCCAATGTGCATTTTGATCGCTGATATATAAAACAATGTTCACACAAGAATTATATCGTTCGAATTATATATCGCTGCTTAAATTTTGAAACAATTTTCACACAAATATTGCATTAAATACAGTACTACTTCTGAAACTCATTCACGACTACATAAACATAACATAAACATTTAACTAAATCATTAAAATTTTCTCCTGACTTTTAAAACTACGATTTTCTAGCTTTCAGTACAAATAAAACGTTTCTACAAAACATTTGCTTGCGGATTGGTGTTGTGGATAATAAACTTTATAATATATACCAAATAGGCATCGAAAAAAAAAAGAGAGAAAGATGTCTTAACTAGTGTTGATCATACATTTTGGCAAGAATGGAAAAGACAATATTCCTAGACTATTATGCGCATAATTACAGTAACAAATTATATTGGAAGAAATTTGAAACGATTACGGCGACTGCGACCCTCAACGGGGTCCGCTTCAGGGTGCGGCCCGGTCTGGCTCCACTCTTTTCCGCCCCCTTTTCCGCGGTCCCAGCCCGCGACGGCCTGGCGCCCGACCCCCCGGCGGGACTAGCCACTTTACCGTTTGCGGCGACCGACCCGCGCACCACGGCGACTGACCTTCGATTTTCGTAACGACCGACCACGCGAGATCACGGGGTCAACCTGTCTCTCAATAGTCGCGGACGAAACCGTGGCCAACGCAAACGCCGGAGCCGCGGAGGGCTCGGCCCGTGTAACATAAGCCGCGGTCCCGAAGCTTCCGCACGCGGCGGGGACCGGTCTTTGTGCGTGGTGGCGCTAGCGGTGGGGCGGTCGGCTCCGGTCCAGCCGCGAAGGCCGCTATTTTCTCGTCGATGAGGAGGTCGATCTTTCAAAGGAGGGCCTCCTCATCGAGTATTACCGGTGCTGGCGTTATGCCGCCCGTGCGCCGCGGAAGCCGCGATACCCAGTACTGGACTGCCCGCCTGGCAGTCTCTCCTCCCAGGCTCCGTAGGAGTCTTCACCACTCGTTTAAATTTGTTTGTAATTGTTTCCATCATATATTATTTTATGCGAACGGTTCGCCCATCATGGGACCCCCACCGCGCTGGGGGCACTTTCCCGTTTGTAAAAATCCTAGTTAGGGGCACCGAAGTCGAGAAGCGGTTTGTGGGCAGTCAATCCTATTGGTACCAAGTGACTCTAAGAAAAGGTGTTACTGGATAGGCCCGTGCCATGCATGATGTTATAGATTTAACGTCACCTCTATCGCAAGGGCGGCGCCGGATCACAACCGACGCCTAACCCTAAACCTCGGGCTAGACGGTGCAACGGATTACCCCCCGTCGCTCAGGGTACGAAGATACAACTAACCAGGTCGATCCCGCATACCTGCGCCCAGAAACCTTGCTTCAACCCTTGCATTGGCTCCAGTTGGCGACATCGCGAGCGGTTCTCCCACGTTCAATATGTCGTTTCATGGGCTTTTTGCCAAACATACTTGTGGTGCAATGCATGTCGGTCTTACGCACACCCATATTACTCCCACAGAGGTCAGGTACTAACGTCACGATGCCGCCCCGGTCGTTGGGCTACTACTCCCCCCTTGGTTAGTTTATAGGGAATATTCACGAGGCCCCAGCCGCAGCCCACGCACTCACACGTTCGCACTCTCATTCATACCGTGTTTTGTCCGCGGGAGCCATCGACCGTCGACGCCGTCGATGCCCAATTTTGACATTGGCTCACCTCGGGCTCCCCCTAACCGCCACCTGGAGCTGCACCCTACCTTTTTCTTTACGTTTGGGAAATCCTCGTGGAGATACCGGATCCCCCCACAGGAGGTTATGGAGCTATGTGGGATTCTTCCCTACTAAAACCCCCACGATGACCACGCTAACCGCGTAAAAGGAGCGCCCGGACTTTGCTGCAATTGCCAGTGCGCTCCTGCAACGAACACCCTGCAAAAATTCCTCGCTGATATTGAACAGCATTCCCACGCATTCTCGCACACACACGCGCGCACTCGCGCGCCGCGAAACGGATACTTACATGTACTTATCGCGGCGCTCCGGTAAACGTCGCTAGTGCACCACTGCCGTGCGTGGCCCCACGAGTGACAGTGGTAACATTGTAGCTTCCGTGCTGCCAGAACTTAATATCCAAGCACTCGGATCCGCCCGCATTCCGCCATCTTCCGGGCGGCTGTCATTGGGCACCGGATCCACACCGAGTCCAGCTCCGATGGGGAGCATGGGATTTCGCCGGTCCTCCCTTTCCCTCGTCGTATCGCCCGGCTCGCGACAGGGTTAACGCCTCCTCGCAGGGCGTGACGGAGTTGTTGAGTCCTGTCGACATCCAGCGTAGCTCGGCTTCCTTGAGGGCAGCGTCATTCGGATCCCGGTTCCCTCCAAAGCTCCCGTTACCTTGACAGTTGGACCTGTCGTTGGTTTCAGTTCCATCGGTGCTACTCATCTCACGCAGAAACCCACTGGATACTGCCCTCTTGAACCTCAGCTCACCGATGCAGAGATCCGCGATATTAATCTTTGATCTCCCGATCGAGATCGCCTCGGCATAGGAGAGCTTACAGCCCTCTGGCATCGTTAACGCCATGGCGGCCCTTGGCGGGGGTCGCTTCAAGGTCGGGCCAGGATTGCCCCCTCCATTCCCTTCACCGTTATCGTCTTTCTGGTACAGTATTTACGGCTTCCCACTGCCGGTTGATCTTCGTCAGCCATGGTACCTGAGCCACACTCAAACCGTAAACCTGTGATCGTGTTTCGCAGGAGCGAGGATCTGGCCTTAGCCGGCTGGCCGCGAGGATGATAACCTCTATAAAAATTTCTCAACCCTTAAGGCTATGGCGCATAGCCTTGGGATACCACTCCGTCATCGGATACATGGGGAGGTGGCTGGTGGGACTATCAGCCAGTGAGCGGTCACCTCCTGATATCTGCCACCCCCGGGACGTATATAAGCTTCCTTGGGCATGGAGGCTCTGTTCAGGATGACTAATATTTCCCTATCATTGTAGAAACAAACAAAGCAAAAAAGAAATTCAAAAGCGCAGAAAGATGGCAAGCTCGAGCAGCAGCTCCGATGAGGAAGTGGATGAAAATATTGGGAGTGTTTCCTGTCCGTACTCTGTGTCGTCTCTAACGATCTCGAGTTCAGAAAATAGAACCATAAAGGATAAGCCAAGCGTAGAAGGCGAGGTGGACGCCGCGTTGGCTAAAATGAAAAAAGAAAGAAAAGAGCTGGAGCAATACTTGCTGTGCGAAGGAAGCAAAATAAACAAACAAATTACCGGTAAAGTAATGGTGAAATTGGGCTATCTTGGAGGCGCAACTCTACAACTTAGTGATAGAAAATGAAAAGCTAAAGGTAGAGCTGACAAGGAGAGTGCAAGTCCTTCGGGTCGCCGATTTGGTTCAAACTATGCAGGTTTATAGATCTCGTCATGCAGGGGCGATTTCGCAAGCCTTCGACCATAAGGTATTCGCGACGGCACAAAGGGACGACGCCGAGCTGAAGGAAATCATAAACTCCTGCTCAAGTGCCCTAAAATTAAAGAAAATTCGTTTGCGTGAATACGACGCGGATATTTATTGTGACGTCTCTGGGAAACTCATTCGACCTTTCGTGCCAAGGATGCTACGCCGGCAAGCGTTCGACACTATCCACAGTCTTGCCCACCCAGGTATTAGAACAACGTAAAAATTGGTGACGGAACGTTTCGTCTGGCCTAGGATAAACAGGGATGTCCGAGAATGGGCTCGGCAATGTATCCCTTGCCAGTGCAACAAAATGACGAGACATGTGTCCGCTCCAGTCGCCGATTTTAAAAATCTAGCCGGACGTTTCGAACATGTACATATTGACCTGGTCACGACGCAGTATTCGCAAGGGTTCAGGTACTGCTTGACGTGCATCGACCGTTTTTCGCGGTGGCCAGAAGCCACTCCCATAGCGAATATGGAGGCGTCAACGGTCGCTGCAGCGTTAATGCGATCTACCTGGATCGCCCGTTTCGGCGTACCCTTGCGAATAACCACTGACCAGGGTCCTCAATTTCAATCAAACCTGTTCAAAGAATTATGCAGATTACTGGGTGTGGAACATATCCGCACGACGGCGTACCATCCTCAGGCAAACGGAATAGTCGAAAGGTTGCACCGGCAACTCAAAACGGCTATAAAGTGTCACGACAACGCGAATTGGGTAGAAACGTTACCCATCGTCTTATTGGGTATTCGCGCCGCGACCAAGCCCGATTTGGACGCGTCCGCCGCGGAAATGATTTATGGCACCCGAATTCGTCTGCCCGCGGATTTCTTCATCTCGAGCAATCGGGAGGCGGATTCCGAGTTCGTTACGCGGCTGAACCGTTTGAGTCCGGCGAAGCGCTATCGCGCTTCATTTGTCGTATGCCAAAAATACGATGCAGCGCGATAGCGCTTCTCTTGCTTTGTATCGAGAATGCGAAGACGCTGCTGTTGGTTAGTATACTTTACGTAATTATTGAGAGCAGTTGTAGTGATATCAGTAGCAGTTTTTGTTCATTTAACTCAGTTGTGGCTTTTAACAATATAAGAAGTAAAATAATATACAGTGGTAAGTAGTAATGCAGTAGAGCCTGTGAATTGTGGTACGGTAGAAAAAATGGGTCAATGTAAAAAGATAGATAATGTTTTGACTGTAATTTTTTTAAAATCATCATCAGATCTATAAGGGCAAGAGATAATTCTTACAAAAAAATTATTTATGTACTAAAAAGAGTTTTATGAAAATATTTGGCTCATTATTTCTACCGAACCACAATCCACGGCTCTGGTACATTATTGCTTACCACTGTGTGTTATTTATTTATTTATTAGTAGGAAAAATCTTTTCGTTGTTTTATAGGAATTGGAAATTGTTTTCATTTTTTTACCAAGTGTTATACCGATAATTACGAAATACACCATGTCAAGTTTTGATTCATCTGAAAGTAACTATGTTATGAGAAGTGATAATGAAGAGTATAGTAATGACCTTGAAAGTGATAGTGTTTTAAGTGAAAGTGAAGTAAAGTTTTCTTTAGAAAAATTGCCTGGGCGAAATTTGCGACAGTGTGATGTATGCAGTAATAAAAATGGTAATGGAATTAAACGATCCAATTTAATTTGCGCTATATGTAAAAAAGGAATTCATGGAATTTGTGCAGCAAATCATTTTTGTAATAAGTGAAAATAAAAAATATTTTTTTTCATCAAAATTACTTGTTAAATAACAATTAGTGTTAATTATAACCATTTTCATTGTTTCCCCCAAAAAATACTACGCATTTCATCCCGGACTTTTAGCATATGCATAAGAAAATACTCCCGCACTCAAACGGTTAATAAACCATCATTTCACGAGGTTTTATTTGTAATTGATCGGTATACGAATACTTTCTGCAGCCACTGTATAAAGTTTTATATCTGTAGGAGATTTTAATTAAGAGGCGTTTTGCTTGGTAGGTAAACGTTTTATTCCATCCTTGGCTTGGGCGTGTGTGGTGGCCTCGTGTTCGAGTGTCAGAAACCTCTTCGGTTCAACACCGATTCAGACACCTGAGCTTCATGCCTAAACATCCCCATCTGTGATCATTGTCCTTGCACCCGGGCGATGTCTTTTTAGAAATCTAACGAAGGGCTTTTTCCTGCCAGAAGACAATATGAATATCGGTGAAAGTTGTCCTATTATTGTAGGATATTTTTAGCGGTTGATAGTGAAAACAGAGTGAATCAGTGTGTTGTCTTAGTTGGAAGTAATTGCATGGGAACGCTTGGGCGATTCCTCGAGAATGAGAAATAATAAACAGTAGTCTCGGGTTCGGCTCAAGCGTTCAGGTTCATACTTGGAATGCGCGCGACAAATGACCGCGCGCAAGGATTGCATGGACGTATCGAATGACTGCATTGAATGCGAGAAACGAGCATAAGTTGCGAAATAAACTAATTTGTCCGATTTTTCGAAGAATCTGACATACGGAGAATGAGGTAGCGACAGATTCAACGAAGAGGATTCGAATTTAGAAATTTTCTCTCATCATCCCACTTAACGCGATAAAATTATGAAAATTACCAGCAAAGAATCAAACAAATCATTCGAATAATAAACTATTTTTCATTTTCTTTTAATCGCCGAATTTCATTTCTGTTCTTAACGTATACTTACGTTACAATATAAAAACACGAGAGAAATATTTGTATTATAAAGGATTTATTGCGACATATTATTACGTATTAAGGATTGATAAGTCAGATATGATTGTTGGAACCCGGATTGAGAACGTTATAGACCGATTAATCTTTTCTAATATATTTCGGAACGCTTCTATATACAATACGAGTTCTGCAACGAGGCTACGTCGGAAAATACAATAACTATGTATCGACGGAGAAGAATAAGAACTGCCTTCGTATGGCTTTCGCAGGTGCTTATACATTCTTACTTTTTGGAGGGGTGAAAATGACGTGAAAATGAATTGACCCTTAGTCAAAGTAGGAACGAGTAAGATGTTTTGAACTCTGACGTTGGCCTGCTTTTTTCACCTAGGTGTCCCTTCAGTGGCTAAGAATCAACGAACTGTTGGTCATCCAACATGATCGCTACCGAAAGTATTAGTAAGAGCGGAAACTTAAGCGATCGTTCAACGTAACAATTAATATTACACGAACTGGTGTCTAACCAACGGAACTAGTTCATTTATTAGGTATTTTATTTCAAATGATGACAAATTAGTAACAATTGCGTATTTACTTTTCAGACGTGCGAGCGACTTCTGTGATAACTTGTCCACAACGAGGATACATAAAAAAATATACGCAAAACTTGAAGATCATTTTATTGAAAAATATATTCTCCTTTTGATACGATGGAGAACACGGAATGGCAGAATTTTTCTTATCGTTACACCGATAGCAATTTGAAATTAGAAAACCAGGTATACAAAATTATTAGAAAGAAAGCAGTGACGAAGGGTGGCTCTCTCGGAGTCAACAACGGTCGAATAGAAATGGCGATGGGTGGCATAATCGGCGGTATTGCCGTAGATGTCGTCGCAAGTCTTATAACTGGTAAACCGCACGGAATAATCGAGGTTGCCAATGATATTAAGGAGAAAGTTGAAGAAGACAAAAGTCCCATTAAACCGTTCATGCAGGGAGCTCTAATGATAACCACTGATGCCGTAGACGGGCTGGAAGTGGAAGGGAAGGAGTTGGCAGTTATCGAAAAAAGGCGCGCTAAGAGAGCATGGAAGGGTGGTTACTACGACGCTTAGGATGCCGCTAATTGGAAAATTAACACTTAACACTTCGACTGCCACGTTGGTCATATATATATGACTGGCCACGGTTTCTCTTGAGACGCCACGGTGGTCATTGGTGAATGGAGCACGTATGCGAATAATTTGTTAAAATAAACGAAGGCTTGTTTTAATTTGTCACTATCAACCGTTACCAAGGCGCCACGGTGATCATCTGTGACCGCCAATAAGATAAACGCTCCATTGCGTAAGAATGTGTCTTATATCACCAATTTATTATTATTTTGCCATTATATGCTTTAAATGATAAAAATCCTCCCGTGACGTCCTCAGCGGAACATGTGATTTCGGCATGACAGTGAAAGGGTTAACTAACTCGAAATAACCAATCAGCGTGCATCCTGAATATGCCAAAGCGAGGAACCAGAGAATAAGAAAAACTGAAGCAAAAATAATGGAGACATCGAATCGAAACTTGGCCGCGACGCGTGGAGACATCGGGAGAAATGATAAAAATATTTATCTAGTAAATTAAGACATTTTATTTCCAATTTATTTTAACTCCATTATGTATCTTTATATGTAAAAAATTCATATTATAGAGGCATGGGTGGTGGTAAATAATGTACAACTATTTATTAGTAATAAAATAGTGATACAATATGCGGTGACGGTAAAGACTACGAATCTATATATACATATATATATATATATATCTTACAACTACGACTTAACTACACAATTGTAATTCGACTGTTTCAACTAAACTCTACACAACATACTGCCCTAACATAACTGTCCCAACATACATATACTGCCCGCTTCACGCCCATCCATCACGCCCCATGGTCACGTAGCCCAAACACTTAGATGCATTCTTAGAGACACTCTTCACTTGCAACTGATACATTCATAAACATCCCGTCCACACGATTCTAGCGCACGATCATTCATCCTTTCGCCCGCACTCTGGATAATACGCTCGAACCACTCATTCTGCGATACCACAATATATGTAAAAAATAAAAAGGAATTGAAAGAAGAAAGATTATTCGTTTGTCCTCTCCGGAGTTGAACCCGGGGGCCTTACCGCGTAAGAATACTAATCCGTTGCCACTTCACCAAATCATTACAGGCTATCCTTTTTAAACAGAATTCAATTGAACCTACGATATATCAATTGGTCAATTGCAAATATCTTAAAAAGTGGCACCTATAATTGTATACCTTCACCATCAGGGAAACTAAATCTACCATCCCACAAAATTTGAACCAAATCGCTGACTCGAAGGCATTGCACATTCCTTGTAAGTAATAAGAAAACTGGTAGTAATTGCTACGCCACTGCTTTCTGTATAATTACATTTTATAAACAATTTACCGAGTGGCAGATATCTATAGTTGGTGTAATTTAAAGCGAGCGTGTAGTTTGATTGCGATATCGCCTCACTGATTCACGCATATTGCCAAAATTCAGTGTATTGTAGCATTTTTTTCTTTCATTGGTGATATGTCCAAAAATTAGAGTCGAACGCCAACTTTTTCAATGGAAAAAATTGTTCCAAATAACGCCTATTACAACATACATACATCTGAAGTCCATGAAAATTTACGAGCGAGTACGCTGCTACTTTCACAATTTTACCAATATAACCGAATTCCTATAATTATCCGGTCGAATTAGAATAGTTTAAGAATTCGCGCGTGTAAATTTGAATTTTTCTTAAAGTAACGTGTTTTATCAGACATATGAGACATGCGAGGTTAGTTGTTATATTACATCGTTGAGATATCGGGCAGGGTCTACACACACGTTGCCACGAACAGAATTCAGTGAAATAGTAACAAAGTTACACAATCGCTAGAATAAATTTAGAATAAATTTAGAATAAATTAAGAAATGTAGAAGCCGTTGAGTATGATTATGTGTGTATATGAGCGTTTGCGTGTGCGAAAGTAGAGGTACGCGTGAGTGTGGAAGAGGAAAAGAGAGGTGAATTAGGTAGGAGATAGGTGCGAGGAGATTCACATCGTACTCCTTTTTCAATCTTCTAGAAAGACACGAGTAACAGTTCTCGACTCTCGACATGGTACTGTTTGTGATTTTTAACCCTACAATGGTGTGCTTTTACGATTTCTTTCTCCGCTATCGAAATTTCTGCCATCGCGCCTTTAACATTCATTCGATGATAAAGGCTTTTCTCTGATAGATTTTCTTATCTCAAATTTACTTGCCGATTCCCCGATTTCGATTACATAGGTCCATATGATATATGGTGCTGTAATAATGGTTTTATATATTTCAAGTTCACTATGTAAATATAATTTGGAGTTTCTCTTTATAAGATAGCTTATCGATTTTTTCATCATTTTTCCTTTATACGTTTACTCCAGTTTAACTTATCGTCCAAACCAAATCCGAGATATTTTACAGAGTTTCATCGGAATATGTCTAGATTTTCCAAGAAGATTTTTGCACGTCAGTCGCGGATTTTTTATATCGCGGATTATTTATATGAATATATGAAATATTTATTTAACAATATTATTGGATGGAGTAAGAAATTATCGATAAAATATATCTAATTATGTTTACTCTTTCGGACGATACCGGTTCACACGTTTACTCTCGATGAATTCTGAATTGCAACTGACCTATCCAACTACTCTCTCATTTCTTCTCTTCTTTCACGCGTTACATAAATACGCAGTCTATACTACGCTTCACGCTTTGTTCACTACACACATACCCGATCCATTCGTTCTTTCTTACAGCATCACTCACTTTTACATCGATATATATTAAAAACTATATCAACCATTACCACATTGGAGAAGGCTTTTTATTTAACGCGAAGGTAATACGTGAGCATTTGGTTCAGTTGAATTTGATTTCGTTGATTTGCGTCCAGTTTTCTATCTCGTGTATATATGATTTTGCAGGATTAGCGTTGCAATTTCGATATTTTTATTAGCTGATAGAACCACCGTGTCATCCGCAAAAGTATAAAGTTCTGTTTGGGTTGTGGTGGGTATGTCGACTGTGAATAAAGAATATAGTATAGGTGCTAACACGCTTCCTTCGAATACACCGGCGTAAATTTGTTTTAAAGAAAAGACGATGTCGCATTCTTGATTCTGATGTAAAAATATCTGTTTGTTAAACAGCAGGTAAGAGCTGATTACACGTTTGTCGATATAGTAGTTTTAGCTTTTCTTAATAGTCTTATGGCCAGAGTTTGTCAAAGACTTTTTCAACATCTAAGAAAACAGCCGTGCAGTATTTTCCTTTCTCCATATAGCAGATTATCTTTCGTACCATTCTATGAATTTGTTTAACCGTGTTCTTCTTTTTCCTCTATCCGAATTGATGATCTGGAATTGCTTGTTCGGTGTTTATTTCGTCTATCAATCTATCTCTGAATAACTTTTTCTGTTATTTTAGAGACAGTAGGAAAAAGGGAAATTGGCTCGTAGGTGGATGGTTGGCTTGGGATTTTTCAGGATTTTCTGCAGGTTTTCATAAAACTCTGCACATTTCCAGATTTGAAGAATCGGATTAAGAAGTAATGACATTTGTTATAATTGTCATAAACCTCGTTGCTTTATCGGACAGTTCCTTTAGTATTTTTACTTTCTTATTTTTAGTACTTCATATCAGGGTAATTTATTGCTTCTTAATTCCCTAATAATTGCAATTATTTCATCCTTTTGAACTTTCTCGTTGTTGTTAGATAATGGCAAGTTGTTGTTAATACCGTTATACGTTAGCAGGGGGATGTGGTTCGTTGATAAATATTTCTTTTAGTTACTCTGCTATAGTGTGTGCTTGGTTTTGGATGGATTTAGTCCAACTTTCGTTCTGACATAGAAATGATAGGTCTTTTGTTGAAGATAACCATTGGCCCTTAGCGAAAGTAGGAACGAGTCAGTTGTTTCTGGACTCTGAAATTGGTCTGCGTTTATTAACCAGGCCCTTATAGGGACTAAGAGCCAACGAATCGTTTGTCATCCAACACCGATGATCTTACATACAGAATCCGAAGACTGTGGATATAAATGGAGACCAATATCTTCTACGTTTTTTACCAGTTAACGCATTAGTATATTTAGATAAAAATATTTAAATAATGAAAACAACTGGCAATAAACTATTTTAAACAAAAAATTGATTGACACTTTCTAGAAAATTCTTCTCCCTCTCTCTCACTCCTGTTAATCTCATTCGCATTCACACATAAAACCAACATTCACAAAGACAACCCATCAGAAGATAAGCAGGACTCAGACAGAAATCAGACAGAAGTTAGTCAGAACACATATCGAATACTTATTATAACGCATACTCGAAATCCCAACTACCAGTGTAATAAAGTATACACAAACTCGAAAGCGTCTTTTATTGCACATCGAAGGTGTTGAGTATCTCAATTGGTAGAACATACTGAGAGAAGGCGTTCATCACGATAACCCTAGGCTGTACAATATATAGCTTGAGCCAACGAAAAGGGAGCTGCTATGACAAGCTTGGTCATAGTGAATACTTTGTGACTCGTAATAATGTACAATCTTACATGTATATAGGATCGGAGTGTGTGGATTGGCTAAAGTAACGTTGTTTTACTGCTTCTTAAAATACAATAAACTTATTCTTATTGGCTACGAAACTGAAGACCCGCTACGGGTACGCTCGACTTTTACTGCTTACACGCTATTTGGAGGACCGTGAAGGACTGTTTCTGCCCGCGCCCTGGCACCCTTATTTAAGCATTCACTCTGTTCTTTTCCATGCCCAGGCTTTCCTTCGTAATCATACTTCTTTCCTACGCTACCTCGGAGGGCGCGGTACCTTCAAACACTCTGCACGCATATCTAATCTTTCACACTAACCTAAACATTCATTGAAATCGATCCTCTTGCGCGCGGTCTCTTTCGTTCTGGGTCCAGACACACCTGCCACTCTTCCAGGGCTGCTTTTATTCCAATCCCACATTCATACCAACTTAAAAACTAAACATCCCCACACCTTAACATCTAATATCTTCCGCACCCGTGTTACAGTCGTATCAACCTTTAACCGTTGAGTCCGGCGAAGCGCTATCGCGCTTCATTTGTCGTATGCCAAAAATACGGTGCAGCGCGATAGCGCTTCTCTTGTTTTGTATCGAGAATGCGAAGACGCTGCTGTTGGTTAGTATACTTTACGTAATTATTGAGAGCAGTTGTAGTGATATCAGTAGCAGTTTTTATTCATTTAACTCAGTTGTGGCTTTTAACAATATAAGAAGTAAAATAATATACAGTGGTAAGTAGTAATGCAGTAGAGCCTGTGAATTGTGGTACGGTAGAAAAAATGGGTCAATGTAAAAAGATAGATAATGTTTTGACTGTAATTTTTTTAAAATCATCATCAGATCTATAAGGGCAAGAGATAATTCTTACAAAAAAATTATTTATGTACTAAAAAGAGTTTTATGAAAATATTTGGCTCATTTTTTCTACCGAACCACAATCCACGGCTCTGGTACATTATTGCTTACCACTGTGTGTTATTTATTTATTTATTAGTAGGAAAAATCTTTTCGTTGTTTTATAGGAATTGGAAATTGTTTTCATTTTTTTACCAAGTGTTATACCGATAATTACGAAATACACCATGTCAAGTTTTGATTCATCTGAAAGTAACTATGTTATGAGATTATGTAATGACCTTGAAAGTGATAGTGGAGGTGACATCATCATTAGTTCTAAGAGATTACGAGTTATTAGTGATAGCAGTGATGATGATGAAGTAACTGCAAGTACCTCCGATGACGATATGATTCATGAGTTTTTACCCGTGGACACAATTTTTTCGAACGAATCGAATACTTTTTCTGAAGTACCTGGTCCAAAGCATGCCCCTCCTCATGATGCGAAACCAATTGAATATTTCAATAAATTTTTTTCAATTTCGCTCTTCACTACAATGGCGACAGAAACGAATCGCTATGCCGAGCAGTTTTTCAATTCCAGGAGAACATTAGAACGACATTCACACGTGAAATCCTGGGTGCCAGTAACTACTACAGAAATGAAAGCATTTGTTGCGGTTCTGTTAGAAATGGGCATTACAAAACGACCATCAATAAAGTCCTATTGGAGTACAGATTCCAGAAACATCCCGTGGTTTGGCAAAATGTTTGCTAGGGATAGGTTTTAGTTGATTATTGAAGTTTTTCCACCTGGTCGACGATAACAGTTTAGCACCATCGGGACATCCAAATTATAATCCGTGTGGTAGATTCAACTGCTTAGTGGACTACGCGAATAAAATAATAAAATTTTCCGAGAACAATATACGCCACACTGTCAATTGAGTATAGACGAATCTTTAGTTGGTACTCATTGTCACTCTATTATAAAGCAGTATCTTCCCAACAAAAAACCACAAATGGGGAATCAAGTTTTGGATGATGCGTGATTCTATTTCAAATTATTGTTTGGGATTTTTTTGTTATCAAGGTGCAAAGTCAAACGATGATAAAGATGAAATAAAAAGGAATGGTCTCGTTTATGTAGTGGTTGAGAAATTGTTAACACTAGGAGATTACATGAATAAAGGATACCATATATACATAGATAATTTTTTCACAAGCATTCACCTTGCCCATGCACTGTCACAGAAAAATACATATCTAACTGGCACCATTCGGAGAAATAGAAAACAAATTCCAAATGAAGCAAAATTTGCACAAACTGGTCATCCGAAGTATTTCAAAATCAACAAAGTACTTATGTGCTCTTATCGAGACAAAAAATCTAAAAAAAATCCCGTCATATTGATCTGCACAAATTGTACAACGGGAAATATAACCGTTACAAAGAAGAAAGGAAATATTCAGTATGTAAAGGAAAAACCAATTATTATTCACAATTATAACAAATTTATGAACGGAGTTGATGAATCCGACAAAATGTTATATGCATATCTCGATGAAAGACCAACTCTCAAATACTGGGAGAAAGTTGTTTTTAACATTTTTGCCAGAATGGTGCTAAACGCTTATATAATATATTCGGAAAATTGTCGTGGTAAAAAATTAACTAGACTGCAATTTACTTCGAACATTATTGACACTATAGAGAAGGAATGGTTAGCAAGCAAAAATGCCACAAGAACACTACCAATAAGTAAAAAGTTTTCTTTAGAAAAATTGCCTGGGCGAAATTTGCGACAGTGTGATGTATGCAGTAATAAAAATGGTAATGGAATTAAACGATCCAACTTAATTTGCGCTATACGTAAAAAAGGAATTCATGGAATTTGTGCAGCAAATCATTTTTGTAATAAGTAAAAATAAAAAATATTTTTTTTGATCAAAATTACTTGTTAAATAACAATTAGTGTTAATTATAACCATTTTCATTGTTTCCCAAAAAAAATACTACGCATTTTATCCCGGACTTTTAGCATATGCATAAGAAAATACTCCCGCACTCAAACGGTTAATAACATAAAGCCGCAACCGGTCACACAGCACGGCACGCGTCGAGCGTTCGTGCACAAAGAGCTGGCGACATGCCCGTTTGTTTTCCTGCACCGTGACGCAGTGCGGAGAGCCCGTTGCAATTTCCATACGACGGCCCGTACCGCGTCCTGGAAAGGCGCGAGAAAACACTCGTATTAGATATCGACGGGAATCGGGTAAGGGTAAACGTGACCGCGTGAAACTCGCATTTACCGTTCCTTATGATCACGACGAGCAATCGCTCAAAAATATAAATAAACCTATCCCCGACAACGCCAACGACCACTTAGGTCGAACCCCCGAGACTCGGCCGCGCGAAATAAGCGAACGAGAACTGCCTGGGGTTCGCTAGGGCACGCCCGGAGCCGATGCTAGACGTGACAGCGAGCAAACCATCGGTGGCAATTGTCTGAACAGGCAACTCGAAATTAATACAGCCGAAATCATAATAGGAAGCACACAAACACAAACATACACAAACCGGACCATGGATGCTTTGGAGGAAAACCCTGCAACCACCAAGGCCGGAAAACCCAGGCAACGCATAAAGTGGACAGACGCGATGAACAGAGTAGTCATGCGTTCCTACTACACCGCAAGCAAACTGGAAACAATAGATTCAGGATACAGACCAGAATTACTGACACTTTTTACAACACGATAACCACATTTGCATTCAAGCATCACAGAACAAAGGCTTATGGACCAAAAACGAACCATCATACGGAACAGAAACCAACGGAAGCTACAACGGTCTTAATACCGAAGAAAGATGCAGCCACTGAACCCGGGGATTTTAGACCTATTACGGTCTCCTCAGTATTAGCGAGGGTCTTCCATAAGATCCTAGCCATACGTTTGCTACATAAAGTCGAACTTGATAAAAGGCAAATGGCCGTCGTGCCCGCCGATGGATGCGTGGAAAACATATTCCGTCTCGATATGATACTAAGGTATCACAGGAGGGAGTTTAAGCCATATCTGGCTTCAACTGATATAGCAAAGGCGTTCAATTCGGTGTCACGCCAGTCGATACACGATACATTGGTAACCAAAGGTGTCCCTGGTCCAATGGTGAACTACATATCAGATAGCTACAAATGTAGTACAACCAGATTGGTGTGCCACGGATGGGAATCGCAGCCAATTCATCCCACATGTGGAGTAAAACAAGGCGACCCACTATCACCAATTATCTTTAATATGATAATGGACAGGTTACTCCGCCAAATGCCTGATGACATTGGGGAACATAGGCAGAAACCACTACAATGCCATGTTGTTTGCGGATGATATGGTGTTGGTAGCAAAAACACCACAAAGTCTCCAATCGCTGCTAAAAACCTCACTGTACATTTCTTGGCGCGGTGCGGACTTTTCATAAACGCCAACATGTCCTTCACCGTAGCCATGAAAAATATTCCTCATAAAAAGAAATCTGTGATTGATGACAATGAAAAGTTCAGCTGCGACGGGAAGACATTGCCAGCGATGAGAAGGGAGGATGAATGGAAGTATCTCGGCGTACCCTTCACACCAGAGGGTCGCACGATTGTTCAACCAGAAGCCCAGCTCCAGCTGGCTATTAATAAGCTCACAACAGCTCCGCTTAAGCCGCAGCAAAGACTCTTCGCGATGAGGGTAATGGTGCTACCCAGCCTCTACCACCTGCTTATGTTAGGTAACACTACCTTAAGCAGGCTTAAAAAGAGCGACAATATGGTTAGAGTAGTGCGCAAATGGATGAGGCTGCCACGCGATTTAGTTAATGCCTACTTCCACGCCAAGGCCAAGGATGGTGGCTTCTCAATACCATCGATGAGATGGTTCATGCCTCTTAAAAAGCGCGAAAGACTTGAGAAACTGAGAATAGAAGGCGAAGAACAGACCTTTATCTCACAGGAAATTGGTCGCGCAAAGAGGCGACTCCTTTTTTTTGTAAAAAAGGAATTCATGGAATTTGTGCAGCAAATCATTTTTGTAATAAGTGAAAATAAAAAATATTTTTTTTGATCAAAATTACTTGTTAAATAACAATTAGTGTTAATTATAACCATTTTCATTGTTTCCCAAAAAAAATACTACGCATTTTATCCCGGACTTTTAGCATATGCATAAGAAAATACTCCCGCACTCAAACGGTTAATAACATAAAGCCGCAACCGGTCACAAAGAGCTGGCGACATGCCCGTTTGTTTTCCTGCACCGTGACGCAGTGCGGAGAGCCCGTTGCAATTTCCATACGACGGCCCGTACCGCGTCCTGGAAAGGCGCGAGAAAACACTCGTATTAGATATCGACGGGAATCGGGTAAGGGTAAACGTGACCGCGTGAAACTCGCATTTACCGTTCCTTATGATCACGACGAGCAATCGCTCAAAAATATAAATAAACCTATCCCCGACAACGCCAACGACCACTTAGGTCGAACCCCCGAGACTCGGCCGCGCGAAATAAGCGAACGAGAACTGCCTGGGGTTCGCTAGGGCACGCCCGGAGCCGATGCTAGACGTGACAGCGAGCAAACCATCGGTGGCAATTGTCTGAACAGGCAACTCGAAATTAATACAGCCGAAATCATAATAGGAAGCACACAAACACAAACATACACAAACCGGACCATGGATGCTTTGGAGGAAAACCCTGCAACCACCAAGGCCGGAAAACCCAGGCAACGCATAAAGTGGACAGACGCGATGAACAGAGTAGTCATGCGTTCCTACTACACCGCAAGCAAACTGGAAACAATAGATTCAGGATACAGACCAGAATTACTGACACTTTTTACAACACGATAACCACATTTGCATTCAAGCATCACAGAACAAAGGCTTATGGACCAAAAACGAACCATCATACGGAACAGAAACCAACGGAAGCTACAACGGTCTTAATACCGAAGAAAGATGCAGCCACTGAACCCGGGGATTTTAGACCTATTACGGTCTCCTCAGTATTAGCGAGGGTTTTCCATAAGATCCTAGCCATACGTTTGCTACATAAAGTCGAACTTGATAAAAGGCAAATGGCCGTCGTGCCCGCCGATGGATGCGTGGAAAACATATTCCGTCTCGATATGATACTAAGGTATCACAGGAGGGAGTTTAAGCCATATCTGGCTTCAACTGATATAGCAAAGGCGTTCAATTCGGTGTCACGCCAGTCGATACACGATACATTGGTAACCAAAGGTGTCCCTGGTCCAATGGTGAACTACATATCAGATAGCTACAAATGTAGTACAACCAGATTGGTGTGCCACGGATGGGAATCGCAGCCAATTCATCCCACATGTGGAGTAAAACAAGGCGACCCACTATCACCAATTATCTTTAATATGATAATGGACAGGTTACTCCGCCAAATGCCTGATGACATTGGGGAACATAGGCAGAAACCACTACAATGCCATGTTGTTTGCGGATGACATGGTGTTGGTAGCAAAAACACCACAAGGTCTCCAATCGCTGCTAAACCTCACTGTACATTTCTTGGCGCGGTGCGGACTTTTCATAAACATCAACATGTCCTCCACCGTAGCCATGAAAAATATTCCCCATAAAAAGAAATCTGTGATTGATGACAATGAAAAGTTCAGCTGTGACGGGAAGACATTGCCAGCGATGAGAAGGGAGGATGAATGGAAGTATCTCGGCGTACCCTTCACACCAGAGGGTCGCACGATTGTTCAACCAGAAGCCCAGCTCCAGCTGGCTATTAATAAGCTCACAACAGCTCCGCTTAAGCCGCAGCAAAGACTCTTCGCGATGAGGGTAATGGTGCTACCCAGCCTCTACCACCTGCTTATGTTAGGTAACACTACCTTAAGCAGGCTTAAAAAGAGCGACAATATGGTTAGAGTAGTGCGCAAATGGATGAGGCTGCCACGCGATTTAGTTAATGCCTACTTCCACGCCAAGGCCAAGGATGGTGGCTTCTCAATACCATCGATGAGATGGTTCATGCCTCTTAAAAAGCGCGAAAGACTTGAGAAACTGAGAATAGAAGGCGAAGAACAGACCTTTATCTCACAGGAAATTGGTCGCGCAAAGAGGCGACTCCCGGAAGACCGGAAGAGGAATGCAAGAGTAGCGGGCCCACAAAAGCTGGTACGATGCACTGACAGTTGAGAATATCGATGAGACCGTGATGTCAGAGGAGAGGAATGTGTCCCCTCCTGTCGAGCCGGCCCGCCAAGGGATGGACGACTTATAGGGGTCCCAGTCAAGGCTGAAGTCAAAACTGCCTTACCGGAGCTTTCGACTTGTCCAGGCCCAAACGGTCTCATCTCTCGGCAGCTTAGAGCAGTCCCAATTCTCACCCTGGTCAAAATTTTTAATCTGTTCCCGGTGTTCGAGAAACTGCCTAGGCACCTCCTTAGGACCAGAACAGTCCTGATCCCTAAGAAGTACGGTGCGGAGAGATCCGAAGACTAGAGACCCATAACGGTCCCGTCTATCTTGACCAGTCTTTCACAAGATTCTGGCAAGACGCTTGTCGGACAGGTTAAAACTCGACTAGCGGCAGAAGGCTTCCGTACCTAAAGACGGAGGAACTGAAAACGTTTTCCTACTCGACATGATACTCAGATACCATAGACAAAATTTTAAGACCATATACACGGCCTCTATGGACCTTGCGAAGGCCTTTGACTCGGTCTCGCATAGGACCTTACAAGAGACTCTATCATGAGGATGCCCAGCCCAATGAGTGAGTACGTAACGAACGTGTATAGGAGAAGCCACACGACCGTGGCTTATGGCACATGGGAGTCAGAGGAGCTGCGACCTGTCTGTGAAGTCAAACAGGAGGATCCCCTATCTCCCATCGTATTTAATATGGTGATAGACCGATTCCTACGGCAAATACCATCTGAGATTGGAGTTGACGTTGGAGGAGTTCATTTCAATGCGTTGGCTTTTGCCGACGACTTGATGTTCTTCGCCACAACACCTGTCGGCCTCGAAACTTCGATCGATGTAGCCGCTGACTTCTTGAAGCAGTATGGACTCACCCTTAACGCGAGCAAGTCCTTCATTGTTTCTATTCGAAATGTGCCGCACTTGAAAAAGTCTGTGGTGGATGGCAAGCAAGCATTCACGTGCATCTCCCGAAAATTACCAGCTCTCGGGAGAGAGGATGAATGGAGGTATCTTGGTATACCCTTTACGCCCAAAGAACGAACATCCGAACCGAGGTCCAGTTGGCGTCCCGGCCCTGGGACTCCTGTGGCGTATTCTTCCGCTGCCGGAGGAGGGTCACTGGTAACAAACAAGGCACGTCCTCGGACAACGAGATCGATATTTACATGGATTTGCCTCTGAGCGGGCCAATCAAGTGTGATGCATGTGCCCGCAACCAGAAGCGCTTCTTGCAGGAGGCGCAACGGGGGCAGCACATGAGGCTGACCCACCCAGAAAAAAGAATTTGGTGGAGATGTGCACAATGTGAGAAAAGATTTGAAAAGCTACACGGGTGCAGATGCCATCTCCCCAAATGCAAAGGGATTCCACAAACTACAAATGTGGGCGACCTCGTGTACCTCCTGTGCGAAAGCGCTTTTAGGACCAAAAGCGACCTGTCCCAACACGGGCGACACATGCACCCACACATTAGAAATATTAAGAGGGCTGAAAGAAACCCTCCAAAAACCAAGGACAGAACAACAGTTTGGAGTCAGGAGGAGACGAACCTCCTCACTGAATTAAACGAGAGGTTCAAAAACGAGAAATTCCCGAATATGAGTATAAGGAAATATTTTCCCAATAAATCATTAACACTATTCCTACCAGGACCGGTCAGGTCAAATGACCGTTTTTAAATTTTCAATTGGAATTTCCTACATTCAACGTAAGTGAATCGCCTTTAAACTTTACAATTTTTCCTCATATATATGTATGATACATTTTTCAATATTCACTTATTTTTTTATTGTTTATTTTTTGAGAAATATTTGTAGTCTGTCTTACCTACCACGACCGGTCATTTGACCGGTAGTACGATTTATACATTTTTGTAATAGTTTCTCTCTACGACTCAATGCTAAAACTATAAAGTCGTTACAAACGAAAGGTAATGTAGTTGTGGCACGATTTTATCCGAGAAGTGCCTTCCAGAAAATGGTTTACAGCACTTCCAAGTGTTTACGGTTCTCGCTCGACTATCGGGTTAGCGTTGTTTATTTGCTTGATTGATATCCGATACGGTCCAGATCCTCGAATGTTCTTACGCCATCTTATCTACTATGACGTAAAATAAATAAACTTATAACCGAAGGAAATGTATAGACGTCTTCTCACGAATTCAAATCAGTATAGTCTTGCGACACGAACAGAGTGCATCGAAACGTGAAAGTCACAAAGAGCATACTTGGCAGTCTTTTATTATTATTTTGTAATATTTTATATCGTATTACGTGTTATAAGCGCAATTTTCAAAATAGCGAACAAGACTAATAATACGTCGCAGTAAGTTTCACCTTTTATCTTTTATTCATTTTTTTGTCTATTTTGATTTACATTTTCATATTTTAGTTTTTATTTTCTCCGTTGAATATTTACCCCAAAATGTCAAGACGTTTGAGGAGTGCGAATGTATTATTAGAGAGAATAAATGATATCGATGCAGAATGTTCTGAAGATGATCAGGAAATTCTGGATATGGAAAATGACAATACGGAAAATTATGATCCATTTGAAACCGACTCGAACACCGATGAGAACGAAGAGAATATTTCGAACGTACGTAGACGACGAAAGAGAAGGAGATTTTTAGTTAGTTCCGATAGTGAGAATGAGGAAGAGGCAAGCGAAATTGCGATGGACGGAACTGTTTGGCAGGAAGTAAAAATAGGGTCTAGTCCTGGAAGAGCACCTGGTCATAATATTTTTAGGGAAACATCAGGCCCGACTGGGTACAGTAAACGTAATATTACGAAAGGCGAAGTTAGGACGGCATTTTCTGTGATAATCGATAAGAATATAATCGAACTTATAAGAAAGTGCACAGAGGTAGAGGCATTTAGAGTGTTGGGATATAAATGGGAACTGTCTACTGCAAAGTTATATGCACTTTTTGCAATTATGTATGTACGCGGCGCATACGAGGCTAAGAATATAGATATAGCACTTCTATGGAATAAAAAGTGGGGCCCGCCTTTTTTCTCAAATACTACGAGTAGACACGACTTTACGGAGATTATGAGATTTATTCGATTTGACGACAGAAATCAACGAAGCCAACAGTTACAAACCGATAAATTCGCTATGATTTCCGAAGTTTGGTACAAGTTTATTGACAACAGTCAAAATTGTTATAAACCAGGACCATATATTACTATTGACGAACAATTGTTTCCAACGAAAGCAAGGTGTAGATTCACTCGATACATGCCCAATAAACCGGACAAATTTGGTATAAAATTTTGGTTAGCATCCGATGTACGTAGCAAATATATAATAAACAGCTTTCGATATTTGGGAAAAGATGAAAGTAGAGAACCCTCGGTTCCTCTTGGAGAGTTTGTCACTATGAAATTAGCAGAACCGTATGTAGGATGTGGAAGAAATATAACCACAGACAACTTTTTTATAAGCCTACCTTTAGCAACAAAACTTTTAGCAAAAAAAACTACGATTGTTGGGACAATTAGAGCAAATAGAACAAAAGTTGTGGCAGTTGGGTCACGATGCTGATACGTTAACCGAACGGTTTATAATTAATTTGAATTCTGACAGTTCAAACACAGAATCAGAATAAACTGTAAATATGTAACAGATAGATCACTTAAATGTAGAAATATATTTTTCATACCTTAATTCGTACTTTCAGTTTCCTCCTTAAATACACTATTGTGCAATAATATTAATAATATTTAATCAATAATATCACATTAATGGAACGAGTAATATTTGCTTAGAAAATTTGTTCTTTCCATACCGTGTAAGGATCCGAATATTACGTTTTAGCCCTGTTCTGATAGCACGAGCAGCTGTTTATATTTCCCGCCAATTCTCGTTAAACCGAGTATAGTTTAGACAGCGGGTGAATGAACACAATGATAAGCAAATCCAACGAATGCCCCACTCGAAATTAAAATATCTGTCTATTTCAATACCTTTTGACACAGCGCGGTACCATGATTAGCGGAGGGACCACATCACCTAGTAACGATAAGCAAAAGCAGCCGACTGCTAAACTTTGAAGACCCACTAGCGCGAATGAGGTTAAGGAAACTTTCCTAAACCCGCACACCGATCCTCGGTCTGACAGAACAAGAGTGAGAGAGCTCCAGTCTGAGTCTTTGAACGTTATTGCAAGAATCGTGAATATATATATCTCGTACGTGGGAAAATACGCCTCTTGAGGTCAAGAACGACACCCATTCCCCCAAAAGACGCCATACCTGATCCTAGGGACTAAAGGTATATTTGGCTTTCCTCCGGTTTTCCAGGTTACGAATCCCCTCTCTGCGCTGGTTGACAAAGGATTCCCATCAGGGGTGTTGAATGACCGCCTTAACGCAGTGAGAGAAGGGTACTACCCCATCGTATCTCTACATTCCACAAGATAAATCCAGCTATTATTAGACTCACAGCTGCCGGGGAGCTGGGCCATTCTTCGTATGCGAACATATGCAAATGGTAGATATCTCTAGAACTCGAAGAGGACACTGCAGACACAGCGCGGAATCTACAGAATTCATTGGCATTATGTCTTGGATTATACGAATTATTGTTAGACTAGGTTCCCCTTAGGGAATAATGATAAATTGCAATCTACAATGTGATCTCAACAGTCCGTGAATGAACCTAGTGTACTTGTGTGTTTCATGGGCTACCCTCAACCAGGGGATTGCAAATTGCATCGGTCAACAAAGTGAATTCCTGGCTTAATGATAGTGATAAGATTTTTGGTACGCTAGCTTCCATGTCCCAACTGCCACGTCCACAGCAATCAGTCAGCTGTGTCAGCTATTTCGTCATGGAAAAACGGCAGTATTTTGTGTCATGAAAACTATATGTGTCATTATTGTTAGAATGAGTACGTGATTTGAAGGGAAACTAGAGTATTTGTATGTGTGTATATACAGTGCTGGACAAAAGCATTGGCAGAGCATGGTTGTGCGGCACAAGTGCCCACAGCTACCGAACAAACTGATTTAAGAGAAAAACACCCTGACACATTCAATCAATAAATTGGTTTATATGAACTAGTAAATTTAATGACTTATATTTCTAAAAGAATAAACTACAAGATACAAACATGTGGCTAAAAGGTCCTGAACTAAATCATACAATGGAGGAAAATCACAATGAAGCCACCATTACTAACGATAAAACGCCATTTTTACGAGAATTCAATGCCAACCACCCTAAAAAGACGCGGCCAAGTCGTAATATCAAGAATCATAATTGGATGTACGAAAATAACTCACAAATTCCTACTCATCAAAGAGGACCAATAACTTTACAAAAAGTGCAAGTCGATCCTAACAATGGACCAGCCCATACTGCAATGAGAAGGATACCCTACCGTTAAGAAATCATTTCAACATCAAACCCACTCTAAAAACCTAAAGGACAATAGAACAATATCAAGACTAGTACAATATCTAAAACACTCCATGTTATTTACTACGACCTATAAACAATGTCCCTCTATTGTCGCTGATAATCCAAGAATTTTAAAAAAGAAAAAAAGAAAATTTTGCAAATATTTTGGAAACTAAAACCGAATGGTGATTATATGTATGAGAAAAAGTTATATAAAATAGGGAATTCTATAACATATGTAAAAATCGTGGAAATCAGTAATGTCTATCTTTTTTTACACAATTACTTCGTTAGCTAACGTAGGGAAAAATAGTCTGATATTGTCTACGTATCTTTGTCTTTTTCCTTCCTTGTTCTTCGTATTCGGCTAGGTTCGTGTTTTGTTCTTTTTCTTTGTGCGTGACGCATGCCCACTAACCGTATGTAAGTCAGTCCGCTCAAGAAGCTACAAGCTCTTTCACTCATCGATAATTATATCGCAATAAATTCTCATATAACGCGATATACTAATACATCATATCCGACAATACTGAAAATTGATATCGGGATAGTTTTCTTTTTAGGGGTTACAATCTGATGTTCTTGTTAAATTATGTACACAGCCGGTATTTATAAAAAGAAAAATTAACCTAAAATTAGATCGATCAAGAATCGGTTCTGCGGTATTGTATCACAAGAATCATTGCCTATACGATCGTAATAAATAACATGCACAGAGTCGGTATTCATCGTATGTATATCGCAATACAATTATTACCATATGAAACTTTTAAAATATCTCTATAATTATACTTATATAACTATAAAATATATCTAAGCTCTTAAAATATCAATATGAGTTGCGATAGCATTTAATGTTGTTTCTTTTTTACTTAACTATATTTTATTCTCTTTAAATTTTGTTTTTTATTTTTAAGTTTGTTTATTATCATATATTTCATTTTGATTTTGAGTAACTCAAAATATTCAATAAAAATCTTAGTGCCAAATCTGTTGTGCTAAGAAAATAAAAGATTCTTCTAAATTATTATTACCTCTCCATTCAAATCCTAAACCAGCGATATCATAAAAAAACTATAATTTTCTGAACAATTAGTAATAGTATGATCACCTTATAGAAAATGGAATATCGCTTAATTTTTATTGCATCAAATTAGTATACAGTATTAAAAACTTGATAATATAATTTTACTTTATGTTTTCGTTTATATTGTGTTATTTTACATTAATAAACATTTATTTTTGTTTCTTTTGTGCATATATAACTCTGCAAATAATATTATCCAAGATATCACATAAACTTCAAAAGCAATTATCATCTCTTTAAATGATTGGTAGTAAAAAAATATAAAAGTTAAATATTTTTTTGGAACTACTTTTTATCAAAATTTCGTCAAAATCCTTGATAGAAATAAAGATATTTAATTTATAGAATTGATAATGATACTCTCTGCTGAATTCATTATCAAAATATATCTCATTAATTATATTCTTCAATTTCAAAAATGTAACTATAATTTCATAACCAATGTCATATGAAAAAGTACCAGAAAACTGGAATAACAGTGCACCTTTTTTTCAGTGCACATCTAAATTTCTAAGATTATTTTTCAGCATGAAGATAATTAATGCTAAAGAAGCTCAAATAACCCCAAAATATCAAAGTTTGATGCAAAGAGGAATTGTAGAATAACAACTTTAAGACAAAGATAAGGTTATAGCATAATATAAATAATATAAACACAATAAATAATATAAATAGTAAAAACTTGTAAAATACAAATTATAATTGTCATGAAAAGAACAAATAAAACAATAGCAAATTTATGCAAACTGTTACCAATCCTATATAGTTTTAACATTACATGGAAACAGCTATATTATAATACATAAGAATCTATGATTCTGCATGAACATTATAATTGCACCAGAATATTCTTGATTCAAATTTTTGTTAATTATTGAACCATTACATGACTCAAGCATAATATTTCCATTTAAATGACATTATTGGTCATAAATTGTCATTACTACCTACATTATTCAAAACAACAAGCCAAATAAACAAAAAATAGCAAAAGGTAATAAAACTAATACTTTTTAATTGATTTTATTAGCTTGAATAAGATTTAAAAAAGAAATTTGCATATTTGCAAATTGTAATGGTATATGCAATGAATATGTACTTTAAATTTTTTTATCTTTTAGTCTCCATATTAGTAACTCGTAATTTTAATTTCATTTTAAATTCTCTCTGATATTTAAGAATATTCAAAGTTAATAAAACACAGATAATTTTATATATTCTACTGTAAATATAATAAAACAAAAGACCATACTTATCTGTGCCAAGAGATTCTTCTAATACACTTTTCACATTGTTGCGTGCAATAAGACTATCAGCATATATTATAACATTTGGTGGTTTTACTTCTTCATGTGATAACTTCGCTGTTATTTCTGGCATGTAATTTCTGTAAGATAAAAATTTCAACAACTTTAAGAACTACTTAATGACATAAGCATCTTATGTTTAAGCATAAACAAAGTATAAACTAGAACCTATCATTTAATATATTTTTTGTTCCAAAGCTCAGAGCATGTAACCTCCTTACCATTTTAATGTTACTTTCAACGTTATCAACTCAAAAATATAAAACTATAACATTAATAGCGGTCAAAGTTAAAAGTAAATGTAACTATGAAATTTCAAATGCATAGCACAATATATTTGAAAATTATAAACATTGAATAAAATTGTATATTAGTATAATATATGTTTATCTTTGAACATTGTAATTATACAGGTAAATGTACAAATGATGAAATAATAATTTTGAAGTGGAAGTATGTAGCGTTAATACAGTTATAAAGATTAAGGTTTTTTAGTTATAAATATTCATGAAGGTATATGATTCAAATCTTCTTTTCGCTCAGCTCTCAATTTTAAGATATTTAAGGAACTCGAAAGTATCGAAACAAATTTTTCATTTCAAATTGTTTTTTTAAAATAAGCCTATTATTACCTAAAATTAGTTACCATTAAAAACTTATTATTGTCCTATATAATAATTAATATTAAATGCATAATTCCCTCTTAACTTGTATGAAAAGCAATATTCAAACACGCATTATGGAACGTAATATGATATGAATTTTTATAATATTTCTGAGTTATTTTACATGTCAATGATTGTCTTTAAGATAGTCAGTAAAGTAACTGCAAAAACAGATATATCACAATATAATCATTATTGCAAGGAATGAACATAGGACTATATTATTCATTATTGATCCTTTATACTCTCTTGGTGATACTGGAAAGATTAATAAAATTTTGTTGTTGTTTGGTTTTGTTTTCCAAAATGAAAAAGTACTACTGTAAATATTTTAGTATTTTTTTGTAAAAATTAGTGTTCAAACTAAACAATATTTATTATTGGAAAAACGTATGATTAAATCCTTTAATCTTTATTGCGCCGAACAACGATATATCCTATTAACACGCGGGAAGTAACGATGATATATCGTTGCATATGCGATTGCGCCTTACAATCGGCAATTTGGAAAAAAGTAAGAGGTAAGAGTGTTGGGTGAAACATACTGAAATGCATCAATCCCTAGTATAAGAAATCTTCCTGGACAAAGGAAGAAAGTTTATGTGGTTTGTAGCGGAAAGAATGATGGGCCTATGCGAAGATCACGCACAATTTGTAATCTGTGCAAAAGGAATTACACGGTGTATGCATTGGTAACTATTAATACTGAATAAATTATTTGTGTAGGGTATAATAAGTAAATATTACTCCGAATAAAATTTAAATAGCCGAGGAACTATAAATGTTTATAATAATATATGAATTATATTTCAGTGATATACTAGTTTTACAATCACTTGTTTGGTACCAGGTAATCCTTTTGACTCTTACTACGCATCACGGGGTTTAGATATTAGAAATTTTATAACAAATAATTGAATATGCAGTATTTATGCTTTATACTACGTCTTCTACATCAAACTATGACAAAACGATTCTTCTTATTTATAAATACTGTTTTTAAAGAAAACCGATTTTTCCATTTTTTTCTAATGATTTTGAATAAGTATTATTAGTACGCTTCTCAGCAAATATTAAAATACAATTCACATTTATTTATTCTCTCTTTATTTCGTAATATAATCCTTTTTGAATTTCGTAAATATCATTCTTACTTTTTTTAAATGATTTTTTTTCAAACCTTACCAGATTACATCAAATTAGTTCGGCATTCTTTGGTTAGGTACACTTCTTTCGGTTGATACTAAAATTATAAATGAATTGCACAGACAAAAGAAAACGAAAACTTTCGAGCGAAATTACGATACACGACCTCGCACGCCGATTTGCAAAAAAGAAAGGAACATATGACAAGCCCGCGCGCGAGAAACACGCATACCAACTCATTTATCACACTAATGCTGCCAACCCATTAAATTAAAAAATGTAGTTGTCTTTTTAACTGGTAGAAAACTATCAATTAGACCAGTTATAAATTTAGAAAATTCTATTAGAAAGAAAAAACACAGAATCGTTATAAAATTACAATATCCAAATGCAATCATAAATAAAAATATATAAATTTATTTCCATATTATGCATTATTCAATATCATTTAACTTTGGTTTATGGAATGTTTATTTGTGTCTATCCATTTTAAAGATATAGCTTATATCAGTAACGTGAGGCAATTTTATAATAGAGGCTTGAAATGAGCTAGTTTCAAATATTAATGCAGGATATCAAGTAATGAGGAAAAATTACTTCAGCTGGGAAATATTCATTCTGCTAGATTGCTAAGTTTCACTAATTTCAGCATGTCCTCTCTGCATAAATAAATTTTTTGTTTTTCCATAAGAATTTACACTTTATAAGTAATTATATTTTAATGCAAAGAACAATTTGGGCTACTTAAAAATTATAAATAAATTTATATTTTGCATTTTTTTATATAAAAATTGTTAAAAACCTTGTCATTCAATTATCTAAAATTTATATTATATCATATCAGGTTTATATTATATGTTTGACAACTGATATCAGAATAAATTATTAAATACATAATTGCCTTTATTGTTTAATTTAATAAGTGTGAGAAGTTGGTCTAAATAACACTGTTCGACACGAATTTTGTCCTGAGCATGGACTACGTGTTCCTAGTAGGTTCCTGGAAAGTTCCTAGTCCTGAACACGAATCCGAGATCCAAACTTCTTACTAGATGGTCCATCGCTCGGCCCATGGGCCTACAGAGACCCAGATTGTGCAGCCACTAGATGATTACAGTCGCCAATCAGCTGCCGGAGCTGTAACAAGCTCCGCAGTGTTGGTTATGTAGATGGCTAACCATTTGAATCATACGGTGTCAATCGCTCCTATATGTCTTAAGATTTCTAGCATGTTCGATGTACTGACACATCTTGTGCTTAAGAAATTTTGTTTTAAACATTTTTCCTGCAAACTGCATTCTATAAACATAAATTTTGCAACTTAACAATGCAAAATAACTTTGAACTTACTCGTGAAATTCTTGCTCTAAGATGTCACAATTTTTAGCGATAATTAAATGAGGAATTAGAAAAATAGTCGTGTTTTCTACGAGACTTCGCTGAGAGTCGAATTGCACCATGTAAAGGAACATCTTAGGTATAATAACTATTAAAAAATTTTGCGCAAATTTGCAGTTTTAGAAAATATTCAAATTTGTAGTTAAGTAATACCTATAGACGCTTTACGTAAATGATGTTATTGACGCTATTTTCCGCTTTAAATCGAATCTTTTTTTAAGTAATACCTATAGACGCTTTACGTAAATTATGTTACTGACGCTATTTTCCGCTTTAAATCGAATCTTTTTGCCTTCTTCTGGTAAAAAAGATATATAAGTTATCGTGAAAAGACTCCATATTGATGGAATAAATAACAAAAACTTATTTGGAACTAATTAAGAATTATTATTATCTTTTATATACGATATTTACATGGAATAGATGATAAAATCATCTCATAAAATTTGTAAATTGTTTAGAAGGAATTACAGTATGAAAATGACAAGAAAAAAGACGATTGCAGATATTTTTCACAGATTCTTACTTCATTCAGATTCGTTTATACTTTCCGATATGCTTCCCAAGAAACAGAAAAAGTTATTTCTTTACAACTTTTTAGAAACGATTTGTGAAAATATTATATTACGTTTATCTGAATTCTCAGTTTCAATTTAATATTGTTATATATTCTATAGTTTCTTTCAACATTATTTCCAAATTACACGAATGGATATTCCTGAGAATGAATTTAAAAGAATATTTAACGAATATTAAAAAAGGTATCAATTTTTGTTATTATTAATATCAAAAAGATATTAAATTAGCAATAATAAATTAGAGAATAGGGAGCTATCTTTTTTTACCCGGGTGTCCCTACAAAAATGGAGAAAAAAATGATTCCGGTACCTGAAGACGAATACGAACAAAATTAAAATAAAATAAACATTTCAAACACACGCAACATTATATAAATGCTAATATTGATCATTTCATTTCTAACCATCCATTAAATTTTTTCTTCATTTGAAATAAATGCAAATTTTTTAGCTAAAGATCCAACGATATGTGAAACAGGCGATAATTATTCAAAATTTACAAGCAGTTTACGATCGTACAGAACGAGATGTTAAACTAATACAGAGAATATACAGACTGTATAACGAAAGGTGAAAACGAAAAAAAAAAGATGCTCTACAAATCGTAACAGAATATAAACAATATTATCCGTATATAAATAAGAAAACATTAAGAAAAATTTATTTCCAGTGCGTAATATCATTTTCCTTTGCATACTAACTGATTCTGATTTTGTACTTACAAGGGGAGTGCAAGCCCTTCGGGTCATTGACTTAGTTGAAACTTGGCAGGTTTGTAGATTTAGTTATCCAGTTAAAGGAAATGTATCATTATAAGGGCAACTACTCGATAGTTTTTGAGATATTTATGACTAAAGCTTTATTATTCTTAACTACATATTTCTTCCGAATAGTTATCGATTGTTATCAAATGCCGTTGTGGCCCGATGACGATATCCGAAAATTTCTACGCTGGTAGCCCAGGGTTTGATCTTGTCCGTACTTAATAGTTTTCTTTCAATCTACTTTTATTTTGTATTATTCTTTCGCTCATAAAAACAAATAATTTAAAATAAGTTGTAAATAAAATTTCTCTTCGATCGAAACCCTGGTGACCAGCGTAAGAATTTTCGTACGTCGCCGTTAAGCCACAACGACACTTGATAAATATCCGATATAAATTTGTAGTTGAGCCAATAATAAAACTGTAATTATAAATATCTCAAAAACTATCAAGTAGTTGCCCTTATAATGATACATTTTCCTGAACTGGATGACTAAATCTACAGATCTGCAAAGTTTTAACTAAATCAATGTCCTAAAGGATTTGCACTCTCCTTGTTAGTTATAACGTAAAATAACATAAGCGATTGTTAATAAAAATTATCAATCCAATTATGCTTATCAAAACAATTATGCGTGAACAAAATTATTAAAAAGTTTTATTTTTATGTTTGCTAAAATTTTATTATTGTTAGATGACCAACTCAGTTGACTCTGTCACTGAAAGGACCTAGCTGATAAAGGTAGGCCAGTAGAGTTTAAAACATGTTACTCATGCCTACCTTGATTAAGGGTCAATGGTTATTTCACCCCTCCAAAAAGTAAGAATGTATAGGCACCTTCGAAAGCTGTACGAAGGCAGTTCTTATTCTCCTCCGCCGATACATAGTTACTGCATTTGCCGACGTAGCCTCAATGCAGAACTCGTATTGTATATAGAAACGTATATATTACAAAAGATTAAGCGATCTATAACGTTCTCAATCCGGGTTCCAACATTATCTTCATATGAAATAATACGACATCGTGACACTAAATACTCCATTCCGTGATTAAATAAATTCTTTTAATCATTAACAAATAATTTTTCCTGCCTATGTACCAGAATTTATGACAATTTCACTTTTCTGATAACCAAAACTGGTCGAAATAATCAAAATTTTCATAAATATATAAAATAGACAAAAGTATATCTATGAAAATACATGCAGAATACAGTACTTATAATTTGTTATATTTGAATGGTTAAAAACTCCTAACTTAAAATTAAATTTAATTAATTTAATTAATTTCAAATTCTTTCAAATTTCTAATTGCACATATGTAGATCAAAAATAAGTAAGATACAAATATTCTTTAAGAATTATTATAACTTTACTTGTATGATACTTACTTCAAACTTGTTTTAGATGATACTGCTTTAAAGCTCCTGTTATCGTAAAAGATCGTTCTATTTTCTAAATCGTCGAAAGCATCGACTGATTTACTAACAGAATGTTGAAGAATGTTTACTGAAACTGGCGTAGAAACTTGATTTCTATTTTCGCTTCCTGAATCACAAAAATTTACTTTTCTTAGATAAACAATTCATTTCCTTAAAATTCATCTTTTATAAATTAATGAAATTCGTAATGAGTAATACCTAAATATCAATTAGAAAGAGATAGAAGGAGACAGGCTTGGATTTAATAGGAGCAAAACTTTGTGTACACTTTTAATCCGGTTTATTCTAACTGACAATTGCCATAAATTAGATGGACACAAGATGAGACCGAGATAAATTAGATAGATACGAGACGAAATTGAGAACTAGCAACTAAACAGGTTAATATACAACAAGAGGAAAACAATAGTCGAAAGAGAAAGAAAAAAAAACAAAGAGCTAGGTTTCGTCAAGTTCCATATATCAATATTTTGCTTCCTACACGGTTTCGATATTTATCACACAAAAACCAGTGCCTCGAGCATGATCGTAAATACAATTATCGAGAACATAACACGTAACGTAACACACGTCAAAGGCTATACTGAGCCGTTAAATGACGAATTTCAAATTTGAAACTTCGAACATTATTATTTATATTATTATACATATATTTTTCTACTAAACCGACAAGTCGAATTGTAATATGTTCCTATAAAAATGTTTTCGTTTTGATCAAATATGGAAAAATATTCCGAATTGATCGGTAGCCTCCTCAAATACAAATACGAGAGCAAAGGGTTAAAAGGCACTCGAATAACACGTTATATTATTATTAAGAAATATTTGTTTATAAAATTTTTATTTTACTATTGAGTAATTGAAAATTGTATTCTTTGTCCGAGCTACTTTCATAACATAATTTAGTGCATTTATTCTTGAAAAATCATAGTAAAGGAAATTGAAATTCCACGTTTCTATAATTCAACATTTCTCTAATAAATACATATTTTCACTGATACCTATCGTTTCCTCTGACAGCATACGTTGCATAACTTCGATTTCTACGCACGTTGTAGCATTTTCTGGATATGCTATTAATTCTGGAAGGTCCGTAACTGCAAGCGACATGCAGTCCTCGGATGCAATTTTGGCAGTGTTGCTTAGAGACTTTCATTTTTCTCTCTGCGTTTCCCATCCTACTTTGTCCATAAATTCTTATAAAAATATGTGATTACTGTTAAATTAATGCTATGCAGACAGAGATCTGCGCATCTAATAAGCAACGACTCCTTTTTTATTAACAAAATAGATTTATTTTAAACTAAAATATTACACTCTACCTCTCGCACACGCGATTCTGTATTCACTACGACTCGACTAGTAAACACATTCTGCACAGACTGTCTTGTCCGCGCCCCTGTACCCTTACTTAAAGTCTAACACTCTCTCTTTTCATACACAGGCTTTCTTTCTCGATCACTCGATACAATCATAGACATCACGTTAAAACGATCCTCCTTTCACGCTGTCATTCGTTCTTCTGCCGCATTTTAGATATCGCCCTGAACGCCGAGTCAACATCGTGATTTATTATGTGAGTATTACTTTCATGAGAGTGCGAGTGTTGGTTTTATATGTGTGAATGGTATTAAGGTAGAATAAATGAAAGTGATATGGGATTACATAAATATAATATGTGCGAGTGGAATCTAGTGTGAATGTTGATAAAAAATGTTTAGAAGAATGTGCCAGAATGAAACAGTTACGTGAGAATCTTCAAAGAATAAACATGTGTTAATAAGTGTAAGAGAGAGCGAGAGATAGAGAAGAATTTTCTAGATAGTGAATTTTTTTGTTTAAAATATCATATTGCTAATTTTAGGAAAAGAAATCGTAAATCGACCAATACCGATTTGTGATCTTATTTTAGAAAAAGAAATTAGAAACCGGCAAATGTCGATATAGGATCTTATTTTAGAAAAACAAATTACACATCGGCCAATGTCGAAGTAAGATCTTATTTTAGAAAAACAAATTACAAACCGGCTAATGCCGATGGGTTTTAAATAAAAGAAAAAAAAAGTGTTGCCAACAACACGCGGAGTTCCCAAGCGGTCACCCATCTAAGTACTATCCGCGCCCAACGAAGCTTAACTTTGGTGATCGGACGAGAACCAGTGCTTTCTGCGTGGTATGGTCGTTCGCAACGACTAAGCTATTACCGGTAGTTAAATAGTTAATGAAATACCATAAAAGCTCTATCACATAGTTACTTGTCACGCGACAGCAATTAACCGGTAACCTGCGAAACGTATATAAAGAAAAGGTATAAATGTGGAACATTCATAAGCATAATGATCATTGTAAAAGTACGATTACTAGGTAACACAAAATACAGATCTAGTTACTAAATTAGAAAGAGAGCCAGGTATAAATTAAAGCGTGGGTAAAATAAAACTTGTATCGCAACAAAGGTTAAAGGTTTCATTCCAGCAACCCACGTGGGAGCACGTCCGACGGAATACGTTTCTTCTCGACAACTGACCCAGGATTTTTGGGTTTTCTTCCGCAATGGGAAATCTCTCTCAATACATTTAGACCCTTTTGGCAATGTCATAAATTTCTTACGTCTATTCCGCAAGAGGACCGCCGACAGACATATGGCGGCAGCTTTGTGTTCGCGATGGCTCACAATGGTAATGAGCGAAGAGACGGTAGGAAAAGAAAGAATTGTGTTTCGTCCCAGATCTGCTAGGGGACTCATGAGTAAGGCTACCCTAGCAGGCCAATTTATTTGCCAATTTAACATACGTTTTATTGCGTCAGAAGCTAGATACAGTAATATACCTATAAAAAAGAACCAAAACGTACAAAGAGATTACAAATGAAAACTTAGACTATGAGATCGATGGCTCCAGCATTTGCGATCTAAAATCAAACTTAATCTACAGCGTTTATCGCTATAGGTTAATATAAACCCAAGATATTATATGCGTTTTTGCCTATGTATAGAAAGGCACGAAATCTATACAACTTTTGGTTTTAAGTGAGTTACGAAAAGGGGCTCGACTAGATAAACAAATAAATAAATAAATACGAGAAGGCGCAGAAGAGGGAAGGGAGGTATATATTTATTTATTCAAAGATTATTTTGTACAATACAACTCATGCTACGAGCATAAGCGGTCTGGAAATTACGAAAGATAAAGCGGAAATGATCAATACTAGGCAAAAGGAAAAGAAAACAAAATCATTCCTCTCCCCGTCGGAATACTATCCACTATACAAAAGAGGATTGGGTGTTGAGTTTTTTATTTGTTTATTGCTGCATGATTGTTTACGACGTGTCTTTTTTTAACAATTACATACAAGTTGCTTTTAACGTGTATCGAGCAACCAATATTTTTTTATAATGTCGTTTGTGTTAAATAAAATTGCCGTGTTGCCTGCTTTCCTAGTCAGATGATAGATCAAAGGTACATTTTCGCTATTCCGGATGTATCCTTGACCATCTAGATATATGAAAGCCTCTGGTGGAGTATATCCCGTGTACCAGGTTTTCTCAAAGTACTCGGGGCTTGGATGTACAGAACTGTTTATTAAGCTATTATTTCTCATGTTTCTAATGTTCACCCAATGATTGCAAATCGATTTGAGCATGAACAAGTCTATTCTAATTAGGGACCTGTGATATTCCAATCACAAAACAAAGTTTGCCTTCTTACCCCAGTCACTGGGTAGCATCTTGTCATGACGTGCACCGCCGCCACGGTGCGTTGATTCGGCGACTTCCTCAAGTCCCGTAAGTCCTGCACCTCTTATCGGTCATGCGGTAGTACAGCCGCCCGCCTTGAACGGCCCCTCGGCTACCACCGTCTGCTTTCTGCATTCGCCTGTTGCTACCGGGCCGACTGCAATCATGACGACGTCACCCACGTTGTACTTCGGAGGCTTTTATCTCCGCATGTCGAACCTCTTCTTCTGGTACTGCTGTTCCAGATGATGATCGACGGATTCCTTTGTCTCGTTGCGTAGCACCTGCAAATCTACCTAGTCTAGGGTATCCTGGATTTGGCACAACAGCTTAGCATCTGCCGGGCTACGCGGCTGATTGCCAAATAAGAGTTATGTCGGTGATTTATGGGTGGTCCGATTAACCGAGCAGTTAATCGAGCTCTGAACCTTCTTCAACTCGTAGTCCCACATTTCCTACGCCTTGCCACCACGCGTGGTTGCAAACGAACCCACAATTGTCCGGTTCTTCACGTTCAATCAAAATACTCCAATTTCTTCTCCACTCGCGTCTACTTTTAACCAACCAAAACAAACTCGAGGAAAGATCGAACAGGACACGGCGAAATAATACAGGAAGCAAAATTGAGAACGTATTCGACACGGATCACCGTAACATCTCATCAGTAGTATAAAACGCGTGTTCGAAACGATACTCCGTTAACGTTCACATTTAATTATTGTACAGTTTAGTTGCATTCATTACCATTGAGAGCCATCGCGAACACAAAGCTGCCGCCATATGTCTGTCGGCGGTCCTCTTGCGGAATAGAGGTAAGAAATTTATGACATTGCCGAAAGGATCTAAATGTATTGAGAGAGATTTCCCACTGCGGAAGAAAACCCAAAAATCCTGGGTCAGTTGTCGAGAAGAAACGTATTCCGTCGTACGTGCTCCCAAGTGTGTTGCTAGAATGAAGCCTTTAACCTTTGTTGCGATACAAGTTTTATTTTACCCACGCTTTAATTTTTACCTGGCTCTCTTTCTAATTCAGTAACTTGATCTGTATTTTGTGTTACCTAATAATCGTACTTTTACAATGATCATTATGCTTATGAATGCTCCACATTTATACCTTTTTTTTATATACGTTTCGTCAGTTACTGGTTATTGCTGTCGTATGACAAGAAATTATGATACAGCTCTTATGGTATTTCACTACCTATTTAATTACCGGTAATAGCTTAGTCGTTGCGAACGACCATACCACGTAGAAAGCACTGGTTCTCGTCCGATCACCAAAGTTAAGCTTCGTTGGGCGCGGATAGTACTTAGACGGGTGACCGCTTGGGAACTCCGCGTGTTGTTGGCAATACTTTTTTCTTCTTTTATTTAAAACCCATTGGCATTAGCCGGTTTGTAATTTGTTTTTCTAAAATAAGATCTTACTTCGACATTGACCGATGTGTAATTTGTTTTTCTAAAATAAGAACCTATATCGACATTTGCCGGTTTCTAATTTCTTTTTCTAAAATAAGATCACAAATCGGTATTAGTCGATTTACGATTTCTTTTCCTAAAATTAGTATCTTACATATTTAACAGCGATGTTCTCAAATTATTTTACCAAAATAATGTAGAAATCCCGTTCGAAACCTCAAATATTATGTAGAATCCCGAAACGAGATTTCAACGTTAAGTGGGATCGAGGTGAAAGGTAGCGAGGTGCGATGTAAAAGACGAAGTCACAGTTAGTGAACCCGCGACAAGCCCTCACTAGGTTACTACGAACGACAGCTCGCTATTTAACTAATAACAACGATTAACAATTAACCCTTTGCATTCGAGGATTTTTTCGCTAAAGAAGAGTAGAAATTCAAAGATTCTCTACTAAAAGACTGACGATACTTTTTTGAGCAGTAAGTAAAGGATTGTATAATAATAGAATCGTAGAATTATTTAATTTCGATACCTCGCACACTGTTGCATTACATTAAATTTGATATATTAATTAATATCGATCTTCCAAATTTTATGAAATGGTGACTAGAGCTCACCTCTCGAGTGCAAAGGGTTAATTAACTGTTGCCACTCTCAATAGCAACTAGCAACTAACTCTTAACTGACTACTCTCTTGAAAACTCTCGTGTATTCTCCCAAAGAACTCTCCCAAAAGACTCTCGTTTAAGACTCTTATTTAAGACTCTTAATAATATGACTCTTATTTAATAAGACTCTAATTTAAACCATACACTCTATCCTCTTTCATACTCATGCTCTTTGTCTCAATCATGTTTTTCCCACGCACTTTTCACACCTTGCCCCAGTGGGTCACGTAGTCTAAACACTCAGAGACGCATTCCTAGACTCTTCACTTGCAACCGATACTTCCATGTATACCCCATTCGTACGATCCTTGCCCACAGTCACTCATCCTTCCGCACGCACTCTAGATTTCGCCTGAACGCTCCAGCCAATCCGGAGACCGCTGTTTATTATCCTCTATTTTTGAGGAACGGCCCAAGCGTCCGCACGCGCCTTACAGTTATCCCTAAACAAACGAGCACTGTCACAGGCGGTGACCTCATGACCTAATCACGCCATGCTCACCATTCCTACAGTAATTAAACTATAAAAAGTTAATAGTCTTCATACTTACATCGCCAACAGTAAAACTATAAAAGTTAAAATAGAATTATAAACGTTATTAAAAAGAAACGAAACTGTTATTATTCATAGAGATTAAAAATTAATGCAAACAAATGTGAGACTGCATTTCAATATTAAAAAGGCATGTAGATTTCATGAGCTTGAACAAACGTAGCGCACTCTAGTTAGTTTATCGATAAAAAAATTAAAAAGTTGTAAAAATGATTTTCGAGCATGCTTTAGAGGCCAAAATTTTGGAATACTTTTATTTGAACAATAATTCCAGCTCGACCTTAGGTTTCGCGATATTTGAAACAATAGTGCGGAGGTATTTGTTAATATCGTTTCGTTATGATCCATAAATATAAAATATTAGGCATGATTAGATGATAATGGTTGATCAATAGATGATTAATAGTGTGGTGAGATCGGATTAATAAGTTGAAACGAACTTTTAATTCTGATTATTGGGATTGTGGGTAAGAAGAAATAACTATCTGTATTTTATAACTATCTTTATTCTCTCCTAAAGAAGGTACATCTCAAGTATTCTGACTGGTCACGTAGAGTCAAAACTAGAGTGAATAAAAAGGGTATGCGATTGTAGCACGTCCTGGTCTCCTACTTCTTATCTAACGCGGGAAATAAACACTTCACGCGTTCCCGGAATCTCTTCGGCGCATAGTTTAAAGATAAATCTTATTTCTCTTGACAAATTAATTTTTGTATATTCGATACGTTAGGACGTATCTTATTTTCAACACTGATTATATTTTATATTTCTTGGGGATATAAAATATACGGAGGCTCGAAATCTTCTATGATGCGTGGTACTGACGGTGGACAGCCAAAAAGTGTATCGTCTAACCCTTCAGCTAGGTTTTTATAGGCCCTATGACAACCCGTTGCGTCACTCAACCCTGCTTCGAGAATTGATACGCTGGATGATTCCACGAAGCAAAGATAAATCTCGATACAGGGCGACGCCAGCCAAATAAAGATTCCTCTCACAATAGTTTGTACATTCGAACCTTAATCTGAAAATAAAAAGTGCAAAGTGTTGTAATAAATCATAGCCATGCAACGCTTACGTCAGGCCTGCTAGATATTGTAGGCCAATAGCAATTTTTTGACCTTCAAGAACCTTCGGTACTATGCTGGCATCAAGGAGTCGTGTGCCAGTTTTTTATGTTTAAAAAGACCTGCTGTTTTTAGAAACAGATCAATCCTTATCCAAAAACTTATGGCTTCAACGTGAAGCACTCGCGATCTCAGAATTGAACTTAAACTACCGCGTTTTTCGCTTTAGAATTATATATACGTAAGAATTATCTTGTACTAGAACGCGTGTATGGTTATGTATAGAAAGGCTACGCGGTTTAAATATTTTATCGATCGAATATCTTTTTATTCCGTTATGCGCTTGGTTATCACGGAATAGAAACATTACACTCGTTGCTCTTTGTGCGTACAATTTAATATCGATCTGAGGATATAGAGTACAATATTGAATGGCGATGACAATATGCTTTTACGTTTTTAAGCGATTATAAAACTTTCAAAGAAGTAAAATATAATTCCGCTGGCAGGACTGTGCGAAAAGAAGAATCACTTTTTACTCGATTATTCGTTTCATTTGCATTACGCGATTCCATTCATTTCTACCATAATTTTTCAATTCGTGTATCCTTTTTTCTCTCTTTTATCTCCAATTTAAATTTACAATTCGTTGTAATAAAGTTAGTTGCTCTGTAAATTTCTTCGATATTTATTTTTAATTCGAATACTCGCTATATTCACGGTGAAATGTACCTGATTTGGAACTAGGAGCTATTGTCAGCTCGGTGATGCTTTTGATAGTACACTGGCATCATTATACGGGTCGAAATAACTTGCTTCACGTTTTTTTATTTTCGTAGCCTCCAAAGACAAAAACAGCCCTCGACAAAATTAAAACTGACTTTCGCTAATAACTGGATGTAAATTCCGGGTTTTCGGTAACTGGTGGTGCAATCAACCAGGAAGTAATTCTGTACTGCTACGACGGGTATAAATCGTCGACCGGGAAATTTGCGTCTTCTGTTTCCCTCTTTTTCAGCCATCTTCATGCTTTCCCTGTCGTTGCCTCCGTACTTCCGATCCGACCTGACGTATCGCTGTTCCCGCTGTTCTTCCGTGTATATCTCTATCTCAAAATCTTTTATTTTTATTCCCCTTCTCTCCTTTTTATAGCAATAGCAAATGAGAAAATATTTCTAGTCACATTTATATCTATATATCTCCATAAAACAAAAAGTGAAAAAATGCAATGAAATAATGTATATTGTTTTCTAAAATTCCCTTTATAATTTAAATCGAAATATATATTGTAGAATGCATAAATACAAATGTAACTTTCATCTAACGGTATATAAAATTTATAGAGAAAATAGCCAAAAGGTAATCGTTAGTAATGTTACCATTTTTATGTTACTGGAAGAGTTAATCGATTTGGCAAGTGAAACAAGCAATAAACTTAAATTCAGTGTTTAAATTTTTAAGCTTTTTAACACGGAAAAAGAAAATTATAAGATATTTTTATTACAGATTTTTCATAAAAATGATTATTAATGGTTCTGTTATAATATATTATTGATTGTGATTAAGTTTCTTCAGCACAATGAATGATGTTTTCTTCATCAGCTGTATGTAAGGACTCGTCACTTCGATTTGTTTTCATGTTTTATAATTTTAATCATGTTTAACGGGAGGAATGAATTTCAGCAGGTCCATGATGACCTCTTTTTTCCCTTGTAACAGTTCTACATTTAAGATATAATAAAGGCTGATCTACATTTTTCAAACTTTGTGGACTACCTGCTACAGATTTCCTTATATTAATGGTATTAAATTCTGAATCTTCATTGTAGTCATATTTAAATTATAGTGCATTTGAGTTGCATTGTTGCAACGATTTACATTAGAGTTCGGAGTTAATCAAAGTGACCTTTGGAATAAATTATTTATTATTCAGTGGGCAACAAATTTTTGTCGTTTAATGGTGTTAATCTTAATTATCAGGGAAAGTTATTTTAAATATAAAAAGTTATGACTACACCAAGTGCTTTGACACTTAAATTTAAGATTTTCCAAAAAGTGCAGTGAATCGATTTGGGCAGTGAACGGCTCATATATAATAAAATTAGTAGAAAAATTTAAACCAACCGATTTTATCGCTTATTTCGTGTTACGATTACTCACATTGCAATAAAATAAAACTATTTTTGGCAAAATAGTGGAAAACGTGTTTAACTTTGTCGTCATTAATTCCTTCAATTTATAATATACGTAAAGCGTGAAAATTTAAATATATCGAAATGGAACACACGTAATCACCGGCACATATACAGGACGTTGAAAAAAGGAGTTTAGGAACTTTATGGTATTTTGTTTATTGTTAAAGAGAGGGTAGACATGTTGGAGACTATTTTGCATTCGAGTTTCAATAAAATTTAGCGAATTTTAGTCAATTTTGACAAATTTTAGTAAAATTGTGGTAAATTTTTGTGAATAGTAAATTATAATAGTAAATTGTGAATGGTAAACGTTATTAAATATTAATGAAAAATAGATTATTGTAGGATTTTTTGCTAGATTAATCCTATGCAGACCGAAATCTGCGAGTCTAATAATAAAACATGTTTCTTTAACTAAAATATTAAGTTTTACACGATCACACACGAAATGAATCAAATGAATAAAATAAACAAAATGGACAGATTTGAAGGATTAAATCATTATTGTGTTTTTCGCTGAAATTAACCCGAATGAGCCAGAATAGAGTTTGGAATATTGTTTTTTGAAACAAATAATTTATTATTTCTTTGCAATTAGACTTGCGAATTACGATGAGTAAAATAATTAATTCATTTTTGCTCGAGAAATGCAAATTTGATGAATTCGATAAAATAAAGGATGTTAATACATTGGAATGTAAAATTCAGGGTTAAAAAATATGAAAAAAATAATTGAGGAATATGGTTTCTGAGTTCCAATCATGTGTCGTAGTACAGAAGATTAAGAAATTTTTAGGAAGTAATGAATTAAAAAATTGATAAGAAGGTATATTTTTCAATTTTTCACAGCTAGAAATTGCTATATTATGATAGTTTCATAAGTCTAAAAACCAAAGATCAATTTTCGATAAATATGACGAAATAGTGATCGAAAATACTTATATTTGATCGTGTCTCGAGTTATTTAGGAAATATAATAAATGTAAAATAAATTTATTATGCATCCGAAATAAAATAAAAAATTTGTGTTATCTTTAGCAATTCATAAATACCATATAAATATGGAAACATTTCAAATTCATCTGAAATTTGGGGTATATATACTATGATGCATTTACTTGTAGATGAATTAAAATAAAATAAAATAATTAATTCAAAAAATTATTTACACATAAACAGACGTAAAATTTTTGTGAAAATATCGAAGATGAGAAACATAGAGAAACAGAAATATTTTTCAAAGTGACATTATTTTACCAATTCTTAATTTTTTATAATATATATAAAATATATATTATCTTAATAAAATAAAATAAAATAAATTAGAATGACGGCGGCTGGCTATGAAATAAAAGAGATGTCTTCCTGGCTCGTCACCTTATTCCGATGTCTATCATTGGCGGGTACATCGCACTCGTCCGAATCGTTCTTGTTCACCTCACTGTCCGTCTTCACTAACGCGTCACGCGCCACACTGTCGATATTCACCTTGAGAAGTTCGTTCTCGTTGCATTGCAAACAATTCCTCACTTTTGCTTTACGTCGCATCGCTCTTTTCCCTTCGGGGCAATTTACTGCAATGTGACCAAAATTATTGCATTTGAAACATTTTAGACCCTTTTCCTTGTCCGGGTAGCTCGCATATGTATGCTTGATCGAATCGCACTCGCGACAGCGAGCCTTGATGGACTTGTCGGACTGGGCTTTCTTTTTCTCTACATCCATTTTCGTATCGAGTCGTCTTCCGTCTTTCGCCATCTTTTCTTTCCTTCTGTCGTAAAGTTCTAATCTCTTTCTCAGTTCGTGTAATGACCGTGCCTCGTGCAATATCGTTTTGTCGATTTCATCGTCCTGTATCCCGTTGATTATGTGCTCGATTAGCGCGTCAACCTCTACGTTCCCCTGGCTTGCTATTTCCTTCATTAAGCCGATGTACTGTCGTGCACTTTCGTTCGCTCGTCTTTTTCGCTTTGCCAGCTGTCCGTGAACTGTGGCACTGTTCGCTTTTGTCTTGAATTCGTATAACAAACTTCCCCTTAATTTCTTCCATGACGTTAAGCCTTTCTCGTACATCATGAATAGCTTAGCTGAGCCTTTCAGCATACGTTTCCCATACAGCAGCATCTGTACCTCGTTCCAGTCTAACAACGTACTTAATTCTTCGAAATCCGCGATCCATTTTTCGATCGGTAGCTCGTCGTCTCCTGTAAAATACACTAGAATCTTGTCGACGTCTTTTATTGTAGATTCGATGTTGCGCTTAGTGCATCGTCGGTGCGTCTGGTCTTTGCTTCGCTGCTTTTCGGTCTTCCTTGTGCACCCGCTCGATACACTTCTGTCAACGTTGGATTCACAGCATTTAGTTTCATCGTCGTCGCATACATCTTCTACCGCGTTGTCTTTAATATGGTTTAATAACCTTTCCCTTAATTCTTCTTCTTCGCTCATAGACTCTAGATTTACTATTTCAAATTCTTCCTCCGATGAATCCAGTTTCATCCCCGTTATTTTGTATTCTCCGAGTGTGCCGCTCGTCTTTCCACTTATGTCTTTCGACCTTTCCTTTGCGCGATTCATCACGGTTTGCTCGAGGATATCGTCGCCCTCTTGCATCCCAGCACCACGCTCTTCGTACCCTTCGATCCTTCGTGCTTCCATCGTTTTACCGAAACTCTGAGCTTGTTGTCTTCTTTCTTCTCGAAATTTGCCACACAACTTTCGCAGCACAACTCTCACTGCCCTTGACAATTTCGACACTTAACTACCTTCACAGTACTATCCGTCGTTAATTCACTTTGATCCCGGACGAGTCCCCACTTTTGTAGGATCGTTTTTGGGTAGATTGACTTAAGATGGTATTATTGTCTTATTAATGGAATAAAATAAGCTTGTAAATAGAATGACGTGGCTGGCTACGAAACAAACCTCTTCTGATCTTTCTTAAGCTGACTCTTATAAACTGACTTTCAAAACTGTGACTGATAGACTGTAACTAACGCACTGTCTTTGACTGCTTCGCCCGTGCCCTGGCACCCTTATTTAAGCCATTCATTCTGTCCTCTTTCATACTCGGGTTTTCTTTCCCAATCTTGCTCTTTCCCCCGCAACCTCGTCGGGCCCGGTCCGTCAAACACATGACGCATTCATAATCTTCTACTTCTCTATCGTTTTCGGCTCTACCATAAACATCCATTCGATCCTCTCGCACGCGGTCACTTTCATTGCAAGCCCAAACTCTCTTGACATTCTTCCAGGGCTGTGCTTATTCCTTTCCTACATAGATGTTATTATTAAGAAACTGTAACTCTCTTTCCTCCGCAGCAATTATTTGAATAAATTATTATACACTAAGAGATTAACTGTTTATACCATTCAACTGTTGCAAAACTGAAATTTATATCTTTATTAAATTTTGAGACAAAAGTTTATGATATTTTATTTGACACAATCTGAATAGACAAATGCGTCTATTAGAATTAAAGAAGTTTGCGTATTTTGTAGTATTTGATGGGTGGGAGATCCCAAACACTAAATTTACTTAAAATTTCGGTAAATATGCAGTTTAGCAGCTTTGCCCTAAACACGTCTTTCTTTCCGATATTTTCAAAAAAGACTTTATTTGTGTCTCAAAAAGAAATATAGATTGGGGGAGTTTGATAAGTGATCCTTTGAAACCGATCTACGGCACACGTACAGGCGGAGTCAATGTGGTAGTGTGAACAATTTTGGAAATATCTTAGAAATTAAGGCCAAGCGGTAATTATTGTTAAGATAAAAGTTTTTCAGAATCTCGTCCTCTTTAACATGTTCTAGAATCATAAGGATTGACTCACGTATTCCGTAGTTTTTAACAATTTTATGTTTTTTGTCAAAAAACTCGGAAAAGCACATTACTTCTTCAAGCTCCTCCGATCTCTATTTCTTATTGAGGCACAAATAAAGCCTGTCGTGAAAAAATTGAAAAGGAAACACGTTTAGGACAAAGCCGCTAAAGTGAATATTTACCAAGTTTTTAATTAAGGATTTAGCGTTATAAGAGGTAAATGTGAATTATAATGCGGCGATACGAATTGTTCAAAATATACAAGTATTAATGATCTAGGGGAATGAGTTGTTAAACTAATATACAGTTTGTATTACGATGTGTCATGAAGAAAAACAGTGTTAGATTGAACTGACGGACACGTGTAAGGAAAAATATTTGAACGAGTTGAACGGGTTGAACGAATTGAGTTCTCGTTATTACGATTATTCGAAAATTATGAGACTTGCTACTTGACAGTCGAACGTATTCTAACTTCAAATAACTAATTATAAGGTAGATGACGAATAATAATGAGTACGTAACGTATGGCAAGATTAGGACTGACTTTATTCTTTTAATTATAATATCCCTGAAAATCTTGATGTGCAGATTGCTAGGATATTCTGATGTTAATGTGTAGATCTGCTGAGATAGGCCGACCTTACAAAATGATCTCGCCGTATTAAGTACACAAAAATATTCTATATTTATAAAGATTTTTTATAGAAATTTTTCCTTCGTATCGTCACTTCTATGGAAAATAATACATTATAATTAATTAAAGCAAATTACATGTAATTTTGTTACATGTATAACGTGTATATGATATAATCAATTTTAGTCATTACTTTAACTCGTAGAATCGATGCTGTTACTATCAATTTTCGTATGAAACAACCAAGCAAGTATAGTCGTTCCTCTTATAAAATGGAACTTTGGAAAAATGATGTGAAAATTGTAACAGTTTCTCGATAATACAGATCGTACAGCATGAATGTCTTCATCACATCACGATTTTTCTTGCAGGACGTTCATTGCAGGATGTTCTCATTGTACACATAGTGCTTGGCTACTTTTATTTCAATGTGTACTTTGTTTTTACTATAATTAATCCAGTAAACGATTACTCGCTCACAAATATACATACACATACATACGTATTAATTTGATTGCGAATTAAGGAACGTCAGATTCGTTTAATTTTTGTTATTATCGCAGTTGGACAACATTAAATTAGATACATACTTTTAATTTGAGGTAATTACAGAATTGAAATGTTTATCCAAAAATAATTTTTAATCTGTTTATTTCGAGATGTTTATAATACCTGTTAGAGCGGCGAAAAAACAAAAATTAAACGGGAAGTTTAATTCGCTTGAAAACAAAATAAAAATAGGGAAGGTTCACGAGATCTAAAAGTCATTATTGGCCTACAACATACCTGACACCATCGTTGCAAGTCTACGATTTATTACAACATATATAACAAAGATAAGATTAGAAATGTAAAATTTGCAATAAAGAATTACGAACCTCTGACATTATTTTCTCGCAATGATATACTTCTTTTTATTGTATTTTGTTCTTTTTCTTTTTTTTTTTTTTACTTTTCTATTTCTTCATATCAGGAAATTGAACAGAAACATTATTCACTATTACAGCGAATGGATTATGTGTTGGATGACCAACGGTCCATAAAAGGACCTAGCTGATAAAGGCAGGCCAACGTCAGAGTTCAAAACATCTTACTCGTTCCTACCTTGACTAAGAGCCAATGATCATTTTTACCTCTCCAAAAAGTAAGCATGTATAAGCACCTACGAAAACTATATGAAGGCAATGATTCTTCTTCGCTGATTCGAAGTTATTGAATTTTACGACGTAGTCTCGTTGTAGAACTCGTATTGTACATGGAAGCGTTCCGAAATATATTAAAAAAGATTAATCGGTCTATAACGTTCTCAATCCGGGTTCCAACATATGCTTATTATCCTTTAGCTCTTGTAAAAGAACGTACTTAGTATTTACTTTTTATAAACCTTCTTTTTCTTTTCCTATTTATTGCACTATTAATTGTATCATTCGATTGAGTGTATGCATTGTAATTCACGGTACTTGATTCTACATCAATTTCTGAACTAAATGAGAATCTGCTTGAATCATCAAATTCTACTCCGAATTCTATTCCGAAATTCTATTCCTAATACGAAGAATTATCTTTATTTTCTATTAAATTAATATCACTGTTACATTCCATGGAATTGTTTTTATCTTCCACTTTTAATTTTGTATGCTTAAATTATTATTTATTATATTTTCATTAGTTTCCTAACAATTATAATTCAACGACTCATTTCTTCGGTAATTGTCTGCTTCTTGAAAAATTTCTTTATATAGTATTTCAATATCGCATGATATATTTGAGGACACTGCACAGTTTTACTGTCATTTATATCACTGGTAATAAAAATCTTCTTACCTGTACTTTATAATTTTTTAAAAGAGAAATTTGTTAATTCTTCTATACATTTTACTCACTAATTGGAAGAATTTTTCAGTTGCGAATTACTGGTATTTGCGTTGGAATCTACTAATATTATAAATAAATTGTTAGAAACAAGTCTACTTGGTATACATACAGGTACATGCATCGTGCGAAGACGAAGCGTTAATCTGATCAATGTTGGTTACATTTTCAATTGAAGTTGCAATCATACAATTATGATTTCGTATTAAACATGCATTATTATTATTTATTTCAAATGTGTTATCCGATTTGTTTGTCACGTTACTACTATTTATTAAACACTCATTGCTTACGTGTTTGTTAGAACAAGATGTATGTGATTGGTTTATATACCCAGTACATTTCCCTAAAATTTCATTGAACATGCGCTTCAATAGTATCTTTAACGGAATATTTTCATTTGCAACGAGATTTTCTTGTTCCGTATTTTTATTTCGTGTATATTAGAAGTTACTTGAATTTTGTATCGAATTGTCAGTATAATCGTTGTTCTTACAGCTTAAACGAGATTTTGTAAGAGGTAAAGAAATTAGACTTGTGCTATCACTGTGGTGAAATGAGCAAAAAATATGCTTGCTTTGTTCTACATCAAATGAAGTTACGCATCAGTTTTTATTTCCTCATTGCTTAATGAAAAAACTGAATCATATGCCTCAAAACAGCTTTCATCACCTGAATTTCATAACGTTTCATCTTCGATCATTGCACTATTTGAGTTTACTCTTGAATTTCATTCCTCGCCTAAACAGAATAATATAATCTCATTATTTACTAGCAGAAACTCGGACTCGGCTTAGGTTGGTGAAAGTGTGTGTACGTAGGAGAGAGAGTGTGGGAGAGGAATTGTAATAACTGAGAATTTTTGTGGCCATAACGGTGAAAGAAGGTGATAATAAAACCCGCAAAGATTAACAGATGATTTGAGAAAATAGGACAAAGGGTAGGAAATAAGTATAATCGCGAGTGTAATTCCTATTTTTCAAGTTCGATCGCTGATAAATTTTTATAAATTCGTTAAGGAATCTAGCATGTAATTCTTCTGTTCCCGCGGCCATGTCCAGTTTGATCAATGTCCATAATTTGTCCGCACTCCTTTCATGGCTATATTTAAGTAATTGTGCCTTACTCATAGTATTAATCACTACCGTTCTCGCCACATAGTTATTGTCGTCCCATTCGTTC
>NW_016908480.1:20158-27686 GCF_001483705.2 Eufriesea mexicana | reverse complement strand
CGGTTCAACGCTCAGAGTGTTCCATGGATTTTTCTTTTATTCTTGCACGATTAGAAGAAAAGATGCTTTAATTGTTAACGCTTCGATCACATCGCGACCGAGTGTTGCGAACAGAGGAAGAGGGTACCATCTTTTAGAAGAAGACAGGGAGGAAGTTTTCAAACTGAAACTAGAGCAAGATATAAAAGACAGCACCCTGGAAGGAATGAAATAGCTCTGAAGACAAACGATGGCAGCAAAAGAAAGTGATGACAGCAAAAGGAATTCCGAATAATAACAAACTGCATGAGGTGAGCGAGAGTATCGAGCGAGAAATGAGTGAGCGTGAGAATGATTCCAGTTACGTGTGCTTGCTAGATTCATATGACTCAAAATATAGATATCTGTGTGGATTTAATTCAAGAAAAAAGACAGATTACTCCAGCGATCAAGGATGGTAAGATGTTAACACCGAAAGGTATTAACGATGTGATTGTAAAGCAACGTTCAAGTAAAAATTCTTTACGATTTAAAAATGTATTGTGCGTACCGGAATTAAATTCTAACCTTCCTTCAGTTGCGAAAATTACCGATCGAGAGTGCAATGTGACCTTTGATAAATTCGGAGCGATCGTATACAAACAACCGAATAATATTGAAATGACAGCGGTAAGGGTTGAAGATTCGTATTATGTAAAAACATTTTTAGAGCTCGAGAGAACTGCAGGGGCAACAGCGGAGAGTGATGTGTGGCACAAAATATTGGGAAATTGGGAACGCAAACAAAACAGTTATTGAAGAAATGAGAAATGAAAAACTGGTTTTGGGAATGACAAACGATTAGAAAAATGAATACGAACAGTGTATCGAAGGGAAAACTTCAAGAAAGACTAATGGAAGGTAAGAAGGAAGAAGGACGAATCAAATTATGGAGCTATGGCATACTGATTTAATAGGTTCCATTAAACCATCTACATTTGGTAAAAAGAATTACATAATGACTATAATTGATGGTTATTCCAGGATGATTTTTGTGCAGTTATTAAGATACAAGAGCGAAGCTGCAGAAGAATTAAAAAGATCGATCACCCTGAAGGAAAACCAGACTGATTTGAAACTAAAAAGGATCCGATAAGACAATGGAGGAGAGTATCTGAATAAAAATTCAAAAATTTGATTCGAAACTAAAGGCGTAGTACGTGAATTAAGTCCTTCTATAGCCCCATGATGTAACGGGATTGCAGAAAGGGGAAATCGAACTTTGATAGAGACAACAAGGACGATGTTAATGGGTTCTAAACTAAATTTAAAATTTTGGGGAGAAGCGGTAAGTACGGCCTATATTCGTAACAGAGTGAAGTCACGAGTTCATAAAAAGACTCCTTATGAAGTATGGTACAATAAAATACCGAATATACAACACACGAGAAGATTCGGGTGTACAGCGTATGTGCTTAAGGAAGAACCAATTAAAAGAAAATTTGAGTCGAAAACATTAAAAGGAATCTTCATGGGGTGCAATAGTAATGGAATATACCGTGATAAAAATGAAGAATTGGAAGTAGAAGAAAGAGAAGAAAATGAAGTGGATTTGACAGGAAAAGAAAGAACGAGTGGAGGAGATAGCAGCGAGTACGATAATGCGAGAATGGAAATAGTAAGTGATGAAAACGATATAGCCGAAACGAATTACCACAATCAAGAAATTGTTGCACCGGTGGATGTACCAATAATAAGAAGAAGGGCAGGTGGAAAAAACTGAGATGTAAAGAAAAAAAAGAGATGTAAGAAGATGAACAAGAATAAGAGATAAGAGAGTGTTGAAATGTCATGATATAAAAATTCCAAGATCTGTGAGGGAAGCGAAGCTGTCGTCGGAATGGGCCCGATGAAAACAAGCGATGGAAGAGGAAATAACATCGATGAGGGAACACGAAGTTTGAGATCTAGTCACACGTTCAAAGGATAAAAAGATGATAAAGAGTAAATGCATTTTTTCTACCTAAGAAGACTGTAATACACTGGAAAGAAGATTTGAAGCACGTTTGGTAGCAATGGGATGCACGCAGAGGCTGGGGTACGACTACGATGAAACCTTTTCACCGACTATTAGTATGGAAGCCATAAGATTGTTGTTCAGCATATGTGCCGAGTATGGAAGAAAATTGAAAACTTACGATGTAAAGACTGCGTTCTTACATGGGTGGTCAACTGATGAGATTTATATGTTAATACCAGAGGGTATTGAAAATAACGATGGTCAAGTGTGTAAATTAAAAAAGAGTATCTACGGTCTGAAACAGGTAAGTAGATGCTGGCACGAACACTTGACAAACGCTCTTAGAAAAATTGGGTTGAAACAGTGCACCCATGATCCTTGCTTATTCTACACAAAGCAGAAAAATAATTTCTTAGATTGCGGTATTCGTGTGGATGACATGACAGTGGTGAGCAGCACGGATTCGTTCGAAGCAAAATATATGGATGGATTAAACAAATAAGTAGAATCGAAGAATTTTGGAGCTGCGAAATAAGTGCTCGGTATGCAACTAATTCTACAAAATGGGAAGATATTCATCAGTCAGAGGAATTATATCGAGAATATGTTGGAAGCCTATGGGATGACTGGCAGTAACGAAGAGAATTCTCCAAAGGATGTCAATAAAAAACTTAGCGAAGACGAAGGAAGTCCGAAATGTAATGAGAAGGGACATCAGGAACTGTTATCAGTGCGGTTACTCGTGGGAATGAAGCTGAAAGGCAAGGCGCTCGAGTGGCTTCACTCAAAACCAGAACACATCACGATGGCGATTGACGAACTCCTCAACGAGCTACGGGCAATGTTCCATCAGCGACAGAGCCAACTGGCATTACGAAGAAAGTTTGAGCAACGTGTGTGGAGACATAACGAGTCATTCCGTGAGTACTATCACGAGAAGGCTATTTTAGCAAATCGAGTACCGATCCAGAGGGACGAGGTGTTAGAATACACGATTGACGGGATTTGCGACGAGACGCTACGCAACCAGACACGCACCCAGCGCTTGTCGTCAATGGAAGAATTGTTGGAGGCATTCCAGGAGGTAACCCTCAGCAATCGAGGATCCAGTGCCATGCCGAAGACGATGAGGTCAGAGAAATGGAGTGGCGCCTACAGCAGGGAGCCACGTATGACTTTCGACAACAGCGACACGAGAAGAAATCCCGTAAAGCGTGAAATGCGTTGTTATAATTGTGGTAAACGTGATCGTGTTAGCGCGGATTGCCCGACGAAACATCTTGGTGTTAAATGTTTTGATTGTCAAGAGCGCGGTCATGTTGCGTCGAAATGTCCTAAAAAGGCAAAACTAAATAAACCGAATTGTTCTGTTGCGGGGATCGCTATCGAGAAATATCTAAAAAAAGTTATACTAAGCGGTCGCGAAATGGATGTAGTCATTGATTCGGCGAGCGACATTAGTATAATAAGAACTAGCGAATACGTTAAGCTGGGTTGTCCACCACTTTCTTCCGACGAACCATCTTTCGATGGCATAGGTTCAGAGAATAACGCGACATTGGGAGAATTTGAAACCGCGATTATAATAGACGGACATTCCTCCCAAATTCGTATTCAGGTTGTCCCCGACTCGTTAATGCGGCACGAAATTCTTATTGGAACAAACTTTCTTAAACAAACCGAGGTTAACTTAAGGGGCAAGGACGTAACAATTCGACGGCTTGAAACGACGATCGTGACACGCAATAACATTAGTAACACGACAGTTCCGGAGGTGTTTCAAATTGACGTGTCGAGCAATGCGACAGACGAAGTAGATGTCGCGCATGTTGCTAATTCAAAGCAACAAGCGATAATTAAAAAACTCGGAACCGACTGTAAGTCAAATAAGACACGTGAACCAGACATAACTATGAAATTAATTCTGACAGACATAGAACCAGTTTACCAATCTGCGAGGTGACTTCCGCCATATGAAAAAGACATTCTTAACGCAGAAATCGATGAAGGGATCGAAAATGGCATCGCGCAGCCCTCCACTTCCGATTACGTGAGCCTGATGTGCTTGTACGAAAGCGCGACGATTCGTATAGGCTGTGTGTAGATTACAGGCGCTTAAATAAGAAAATCGTGAAAGACAGATATCCATTACCCCTAATCGAGGACCAATTGGACATATTGCAAGATGCGCGTTTCTTCAGCACACTTGATCTGAAGAATGGTTTCTTCCATGTTCGGATGAACCAAGCAAGTCAAAAGTATACCGCATTTATCGTCCCAGATGGTCATTATGAATTTCTACGCGTCCCTTTTGGGCTTTGTAATTCCCCAGCGCTTCATAAATACAATATTCCGAGATTTAATCCGGGAACACGTTGTACTAGCTTACATGGACAACTTGATTGTTCCATCCAACGTTATTGAAAACGGGATTGCGAAATTGAGAAAAATGGTAGAAACAGCGAGCGAAGCTGGTCTGATAATTCAAATTACAGTACTTCAAACGACAGTCGAATTCCTTGGTCATATAATTGACAATGGTTGCGTCCGCCCCTCTAATTACAAAACCGATGCTGTGCGAGCGCTCCCAGAACCAAAAAATGTCAAACAAATCCAAAGTTTCCTTGGCCTTATCGGATACTTCAGAAAATTTGTCCCTGGGTATTCATTAATAGCGCGTACCCTTACGAACTTTTTGCGAGCGGACGTTAAGTATCAGTTTGGCACGGCTGAAAAGAAAGCGTTTGAACACCTCAAACGCGTACTATGCGAAAAATCGGTATTGAATCAATACCGGATCGGTGCAGAAACAGAGCTCCACACAGACGCATCTGCGATGGGGTACGGGGCGATCTTGCTACAGAAAAACAGTGAAGATCAACGTTTTTATCCGGTGTATTATTCCAGTGGGAAGACAACCTCGTGCGAGACGAAATACAGTAGTTATGAACTAAAAGATGTATGCACAAATCATCCGACGGGGACATGAGCGAGGACACTTCTCCGCTGGAAAAACTGAGATGTTGGTACGCCAAGATTTCTGCATCCCCAATCTTCGACAACGGAAATGGAGAAAGTCATCCAAAACCGCATAACATGTATTCTCTCTGAGAAGAAACAAGGAAGAAAAGAAGGTCTGTTGAATCCAATAGAGAAGGGTAGCGTTCCGCTAGACACGTTACATGTAGACCATTTAGGGCCGTTGCCTTCAAACAAAAAAGAGTACCGACACATCCTGACAGTTGTAGATGCCTTTTCAAAATTCACGTGGTTATATGCCACTCACTCCACAAGTACAGAGGGCGTTCTAGCGAGGTTGCGGAAGCAAGCATCCATTTTCTGCAAAACTCGACGGATCATATCAAATAGAGGAACAGCGTTCACATCGAATGAATTTGCACAATATTGTAGGGAAGAAGGCATCAAACATCACCTAATAACGGCCGGTGTTCCGAGAGGCAATGGACAAGTTGAGCGGCTCAACCGAACATTGATTTCCACTTTTAACGAAGCTGAGCGCACCTAAACCAACTGAATGGTATCGGCACCTCGAGACCGCTCAACAATATCTTAATACAACACCACACAGAAGCATCGGTACTACACCGTTCCAACTACTATTTGGGACACACTCAAGATTGAAGGAGCACCCAGAAATAAGATAGCTGTTAGAAAATGAATGGACTACAGAATTCCAAGATGACCGAGAGGAATTACGGGCCCAAGCAAAAGAAAACATTGCTAAAATCCAACGGGAAAACAAGCGAACCTTCGATAGGAATCGACAAGCCGGTAGAGTCTACCGTGAAGGCGAGCTAGTGGCTATCAGACGAACACAAAGGGAGTCAGGCCTCAAGGTAGCGCAAAAATATTTGCAACCATATGAAATCAAGCGCGTACCGCGCAATCAGCGCTACAAAGTGTACAAAGTCGGCGATGGAGAAGGACCCCAGCAGACGTCAACTTTTGTCGACAATATAAAAGCATGGGTCGACGGTGGAAATAGCAGTTCGGTGGAGAAGGACGAGGACGACGAAGAAGACGGTGCGGAAGACATTCGGGGGCGAATGTCAAATCAGGACGGTCGAGTGTAGGATACCAAAAGAAATAGCAAAACGGCTATTGCCAAGAAAAACAAATTGTAAACCGATCGATATCTTCTAGAAACAAATCGAAAAGTTATTCTATATAACAAAATTAAGTTGCGCGGCTCCCCTACGGGGAGGTGAAGCGTAGGTCCAGGAAAGCATAAAAAGCGTGGTCCCTGACAACCAAAACAGAGTCCCTGGAAATCGGTTGTGACCACCATAAGCGTGAGTCGCTTGGTGTTGAAAAAAGAGTTTTAAAAGTGTGCGTCTTTGTGTGTTTTCGTTATCTTGGCATTCTTTCCGTAAGTTACATCAGTTTACGAGTTTTGAGTTTGTGTTATTGTGTTCTTGTCCTTTCGTGAATTTTCGGCAACTATAATAACAGTAATGTTAGAACGACAGATGACAGTAGCCATAGTTTACTATCCCCCTCCCCACACCCCCACCCGCGATACTCATTAATAATACATCTAAAGGAAATTTTCAACGTAGTCGAAAAAAATTTTCTAACAGTAGGTATTTTTAAAGCAATGGAGTCCTCCCTCACGTGAAGCATGTGTAGGATATTTTTCGTGGTTAAGAGTGAAAACAGAACGAATTAATGGGTCATCTTACATCTGTGAGACGTGGAAAAATCCCAGTATTCGATGGCTATGGACAACTGACGGTGCTATTGTAAAACCAATTTGATACCTACATCATATCTCGATACTCTGAAACCAACTTGATACCTACATCTTATCTCAATACTGCGAAACCAACCTGCTACCTACATCGCACTTCGATACCGCGAAACCATCCTGATACCTACATCCTGTCCCGATAACAATGACCCTTTTCTACAGAGATGCACACGGCACGCCCCAAAACTCCCTGTATAAAAGAACGCCTAGCGACACAATAAAGTAATATTAAACTCTCATCAAGATTAGACTTATCGGAGAATTTTAGTCACTAATTGCGACATCTCCGTTTATATGTTGTTACTAATGTAATCCATGTTCGTCCTTGTTATTTGCGTATCATCGCCTCAGTCCTTGTAGAACCGTCACGATGTAAACACGTGCACGCGAAAACGTTGTTCTGTTAAATAAAGTTTAATAAGAATGTAAAATATATTTATATTACAAACCTCGCTCTGCTGCCATATAAGTTCATTAGAAATCAACAAAAGTGACAATGTGTAACGTTGCCTTTCAACAATCCTATAAGCTGAGAATGAACACTCTTCGGTTTGAGAATTTAATGAAGGACGAACCTGTAGTGATGGTTGCGCCCTTTTACATATTTTTCCAATATTAGTCTTTACAAAAATGGTCGAGATATGTTTGATCTATAGGTATTATGTGTCCTTTTGATTGTAAAAGGTGGTCATACTTGGGTATGGGTGATATGAAATTTTGTTCATGTCTCTGATGTATGTACATTCTTCAACTTCCAATATCGGGACGGTAACTTGATA
>NW_016908480.1:0-19842 GCF_001483705.2 Eufriesea mexicana | reverse complement strand
CAGCAGGAAACGCAAAAGTCTAGACCGGAGATAACAGAATTCGTACCAAGCGCCCGCTCGAACACATCGAGTTAACAATTGTATTTAACCGTACATATCCCAAGCAGCGCCGTCGCGCTGTTCAGATTTCATGTCGAGAAAACCCAGCGCATTTCGAGCGTTCTCGAGAGCTGACGGTACGTCACCGACTGTTCAAGTCGAAGCCTTATCGCGCCACTTAGGATATATCTTGACATAAAATAGAAGAAGCGCTATCGGGCTGCTTGGGATTTCACGTACTCATTTAGAGAAGGCTCATTCTTCGACAGTATTTTTTCAAAACACTATGGAACTCAAACGGTTAATAAACCTCTCTCTTGGAAACAATATATTTCAAATGGTATCTTCCCTACAACCTGATATTCATCTCCTACAAATGGTCTCTTGAATTTTATCAACATTTTCTCCCATAATGTTAAGGATACCTAGTTTTACTCGGTGGTGTAATACGGCGGAGAGTTGATTATAATTTTGGTAAATATGCAGTTTAGCGGCTTTGCCCTATACGCGTCTTTTTCTTTCCGATCTTTTGACAGAAGGCTTTGTTTATACCTCAAAAGAAATATAGATCGGGGGAGCTTGAAAAAGTTATTAGCTTTTTGACAAAAAGCATACAAATGTTAAAAACTGCAGAATGCGTGAGTCGATCCCTATGATTTTATTTTAGAGGACGAGATTCTGAACACCTTTTATCTAAACAATAATTGCCGCTTGGCCATAATTTTCATGATATTTGCAAAAATTTTCACACTACCCCATTCACTCCGCCTGTTCGTGTACCGCGGACGTGTCAGATCGGTTTCAAAGGATCGCGTATCGTTTCATTCTACAAACAAACCCCGGCGAGCGTATATAACGGGTGAGAAAAAGATTAAATTTAATTAATTTGAATAATATGTCAATCTAGATTTTTTTTACGTGTTAACTAAGCTGGTGTGATACGACAACATAGTATAACCTAACTCTAATCCATTTCTTAATTTACTGATTAACAATAAGATTGGTTTGGCTTAATCAAGTAATTGGGGTATGTTTGGGTCAAACTTATATCCTAGTCGCCGTCAGGTGGCCGGCCATACAAGCAGAAATCCAAAAATCGAATCTATTTTAAGTCTTCAGTTCCACTCGACAGTAGTCTGCGAAAGACATGTTTCGGATTGCTTCCGAAGTAAACAATATAAGTGTCGGTATGTAGTAAGTGAGTGTAGCGACGGTTACTCGCCGTCAATAATATCAACATGGATCAAACCGTTCAACCTATTAGAATATTTGCCAATGGCAATAAATACTCCATCGATAAAAATCCAAATATGCTAAACCAACAACAAAGAATTCAAGTTCAAGGAAAAACAAGCACCACCGAGTGCAGTATCTCAACAAATAACGAAGAAAATGTTAACCAAACAGATAATGATAAAAATAATAACTGTAAGGAAATCTCATCAAATAAAAAGCGAAAAATAATCCCAGTCATAAGCACAATTCAAACACAACACTGGCTGCTAAATATTCCGCTAAGGGATTCATTTAGTTCACTCATAGAAGAATTTGGTATGAATACAGCTGTAGAAAACACACTTCGTACTGTTAAACCACCTCCAATTTACGTAGATGCTAAAATAATAGACCCACTTATTGAACTACTAATCAATGTTGCAGGTGCAAACAATTATACTCTAAAACAAATTAAAATTGATCAAGTCAAAATCCAAACTAACACTCCTGACAACTTCCGTAAAATAACTCAAGCATTAAAATCAAAAAAGGCAGCCTATCACACATACCAATTGAAAACCTAAAAAAGCTATAAAGCCGATATTAGAGGATTATACCCGAAAACCAATATACAAAATATCGTGGCAGAACTCAGAAAAATGGGACACGAGGTTAGAAGTGCAAATAATATGATGAAATACGATATAAAACAACCACTACCGTTATTTTTAATAGAACCACCTCGATACAAAAAAGATACGGTGTCAACAAAATGGCCATACAAAAAATGACTGCAAGAAAACCCCAGCATGCGTTAAATGTGCACAGAACCATCAATTAATTAACTGTCCACTCGTAGGTAAAATACACTGTAAAATGCTTTAATTGCAAAGGTAACCACCCAACAAGTTATAAACGATGTGAAGTAAGGGAACAGCTGCAAAACAAAATATTTCCACCGTTACGAAACAGAAAGTACTCGCAACAAAATGTTCAGTTTAACACGTCAGAAAATAACCTAGAAACAATCACACACTATGCAAACAATACAAGTGACAAAAATACTAACTTTAAAAACTCACGAAATTATGCACAGGTCACCGCCAACACAATGTTACCAACTGATCAAAAACAAACCATCAATAACTATGGAAGCACAGAAATTAACAAACTTCTAACGCAATCCATTAAGAACACAGAGTTGATAGCAAAAATGTTAATCGAGCAAAAGGCATTACTCAGACAGAAGACATAACAATTAACAACTATGCTACAACTACTCACAAACCTAGTAGCAAAGAAATAAAAATGGCTAATCTAAAAATGGCATTCTGGAATTCCAACAGACTGCAACACAGAGTCCTTGAAACAAAAACGCCCGTGTACAAAAACAATATAGATATACTCTTTGCTTCAGAAACACACTTCACTACAAAAATTTATACTAAAATTCCATACTACATTGTTGTTGCGGTCCTAGGACCGCAATGTCCCAGGTCAAGTAGAGGACTTTTATGTCCTTATTGTCAGCGTCCCTTAACTTCTATACACTAATCGTCACCCTATTTAGGTAAACCGTAGCAAGCAACAATATATCACCCATAAGATAGGCACAAGGACCCGGATTGTTTAAACAACCATCACCACCGAACGACGCTGAAACTAACACACACCCCCAATATTATTCACAATCAATAGAATAACACACAGCCACCTCTTACATGTTTTACCAACCAATCAGTGGACAGACGAAACTTATAAAACCACCGACAGAGTAGTCACGAGAAGAGTCCTCCTGAAAATACCAAGAAGACAGAACAAATATCACGACCATACTGTCATCATCGGGGCGCACCAACAACTCAGCACAGGAAACAATCTATGTTGGAGAATCGATAATGAAGACATCGATTATATCGGCACGGAAGCCAAGACGCCAACGGACGGTATAACATTTAAAAATTTGTAGATTCAACTGCTTTTGCGGAAATAGGCGTGATGACCAAAACACAGTTCAATGAGAGCCACGACACAGTACGGTTGTTATTAAGAAAATAAAACGTGATCGTATAAAAGCTACCCTGCGTTCTCTTTTTTTTCACCCAATTCCAATAGGGTGAATTCCCAATTCCTTATGGGCCCAGGGGTAGGTGATTATTAAAAAAGGATAAATCACGGATGCGAAAGAGTGTAGTGAACAATGGCGGAATTACCACGTGTTGCTATTTCGAAACTGAGCAATGATAATTATCAATCGCGGAAATATAAACTAAAACTGCTCCTCATCAAAGAAGGCCCTGGGATGTAATCCACACCCGCATTATCAGACGCCATGTGGTTGCAAAACGACGGAAAAGCAGAGGCGACGATCGGACTTTTGGTAAAAGATCAACTTATCCATATTCGTACCGCCGAAAACGCAAAAGCAGCGTGGCTCGCACTGCAAGAGCATCACCAGAAGTTATCTCTGTCGAATAAGGTCTTTCTATTAAAGGCTTTGTGCAGAGTAAAGCTTTAAATCCACACCAGCATCATCAGACGTCATGTGGCTGCAAAACGATGGAAAAGCAAAGGCGATGATCGAACGTTTGGTAGAAGATGATCAACTCATCCATATTCGCACCGCCAGAAATGCAAAAGCAGCGTGGCTTACACTACACGAGTATCACCAAAAGTCATCTCTGTCGAATAAGGTATTTCTATTAAAACGTTTGTAGAAACTAAAGCTCGAGGAAAATGAAAATCTAGAAGAGCACATAAATTCGATGATTGAGATCCAAGATTAGTTAACTGCCATTGGCCAGGAAGTTCACGAAGATTTGTTTGTAGCTCTTATTCTTAGCAGTCTTCTCGAGTGATATAGCAGTTTGGTAAACGGTCTAGGAAGCAGACCGGAGAAAGATCTCGCGTTAAGCTTGGTAAAGGACAAGCTGATAGACGAATTTAGGAGATCGAATAATCTGGAAACTCACGAAATGGCGTTGAATACACGAAGCGGACCCCATAGTTCGAAGGTCGAGAATCGAAACAAAAGGCGAGTGCTATTTTTGTAAGAAAAAAGGACACACGAAGAAACAGTGCTATCGATACAGAGCCTGGAAAGAGAAACAAGAAAAAGCAAACAAGGTAACCGACGCGAAGGACAATTTCTGTTTCAATATAAATACCAGAACAGGCGATACAGGGGCGTAGTATGTTGACTCCGGGACCACGAGCCATATGACCAGCAATATACATTTTTTCAAAGAAATTTTGTAAGCGATCTTAAACTAGACGGCGTAAACAGGCGACAGGCAGTGTACTGTCTCCGACTGTTTACGCCTAAAACACTTGAGCTCATCGATGGCGAGAAGATCGGTCGAGGGGTATCAAACCTTCTCGAGCCGAAGGATCGTCAGTAAAAATAAAAACCTTTGATGAAGAAAGTCTTCTGGACCACTAGCCCTATCTCCTTATCCTTCCGCTATAATTTGTAGATGTCAAGGATACTGTAACGTCTGCATGTGGAGAAAATATTGCAGTTACAGGAAAAGACACTGGTCAATTGCCTATATAAATTGAGAACTAACCGTAAGAGTTTTCTAGCCCAAACGAATCATAAAGAAAATTGCATACGCGCCTAGCACAGGAAACTTGGACATAGAGACACAAATGTCATACAGGAAATGTACAAAAAGAGATTAGCAGAGAATATAAAAATTGGGAATTGCAATATTAAAGAAACACGTGAAGTATGCATAAAAGGGAAAGCCTCAAGAAAGCGACTACGAATACAAAGGAAATACTTGACCTCGTACGCAGAGACACATGCGACCGATGCGGACTACAATCCCTGAAGGAAAAAGGTACGTGTTATCCATTTATTATTTGATTTACTAAAATATTGATATATTTACAATTATTTTTAATTTTTAAATTGTTATATTTATATTTGTTATATTTATGCTAAAAAATAGTATAAATAAAAATAGTCAGAAGAAAATTTTCACTCATCACAAATTCTTTACCACGAGTCTCACTCGTGATTGTAGGCCAAAGGGTTAAAGAAAAATCCGAAAAGCGTGTGCATGGTAGGAAAAAGGAAGAAGAGTTGAGGATGAACAGTGTCGGGAGTCAGAGTTGTGAGAAACGATGAGGATTGTTAAAGGAAATCGAGAGCTGTTTTACACGTATGTTGTACGATAATTTCTACATGCACTGTTATTTATCTGTTTTCCCAATTTTATTAATTATTATCAATAAACTATTTTCATTTTTGCTACAAGAGTTTCAAAAGTTTACAAAATTTCGGAATTGGGTTCCGAAAATTCAAAAATTACATTTTAACTCATTTCTAGTTTTATAAAATGCCGCGAAAAATCGTGATACTTTCTAATTCTTTATTTAATCCTTTACGCTCGAGAGGCGCTCTTCATTCGCCATTTGATAAAATTTCGAAACACGATATTCATAAATATGTCAAATTTCAGATAATGTATCGGTGTGCGAGATATGCGAAATCAAATAATTCTACGTGTTAATTATCATACGACTTTTTATTCCTGCTCAGAAAAATATTGTCAGCTTTGTAGCAGAAAATGTTTGAACTCCTATGCTTCTTTAGCCAAAAAATCGTCGAGTGCAAAGGGTTAAATATTTTAAACTTTATCTGCTACTTTGTTACAAATAAATATTGCTTTTGCAAATACTCATTTAAAAAAATCATAGTGTATAAAATATATTTATTATAGTACATGTCATAGTTTTATATATTTTAGAGACATGTAAAATAGTTGTGTGATAAAAGAATTTTTTGTTCCATGGAAGATACTCTCATTACGTACTTTCATTTAAAAAAATAAAGTTGCCCTTTATGTGTTACACGCGCCCACCTAGGAAAACTTTACCTACGTCGGATTATTTGTCCACTTAACCCATCAAACTTTTATCTGAAACATTATTCCGCATTCTTAACAGTTTTAGAAATATTCCGTTACATCAGTGAATATTACTTATATCAGTGAAGTTATGTTTGGTTTAAATTAATATTCCGACTGCCGTAAACAAAATTCAAAATCTACAAATTATTTACAAGTTTTACAAATTATCCAAATAAAATTATAAAAAATGAAGATACTTGTGTGAAAAGCTCATACGTTATATATTCTAACTGCTTACTTATCATAATCTTACTATTAGTTATTACATGAAGTTAATAGCATTTTTCACTATTTTTTCTTTGTTTTTGTAATTTTATATTTATTTTATTTTCTCCAGATTTCTAGGATTAACATACAAATATCATAAAAACATAAAAATTATATTCAATTAATATAAGTCCGAAAAGTTTCTTCTTTTTAGTAATATCATTGAAAACTGTGCACTTTCGAGATTATATTTGTATTTGGTGTTTTTCCTTTTTATTTTTATACATTAAATTTATTTTTTTCTTCTTTTTTTTTTGTTTTTTAAGTAACGTGTAATAAAATATTTTTATCCAATACATTGACTACTTTTTGAATTTGGCGCGAACACTGTACAAGGTGAAATTGCTGTATAGTTTATTGTCACATCGATACGACCGTTACAAGTGATGAACGTGAAGAGCCTGTCTTGTTATTGATTTTATTTATCTAGTTTAGTTTAATATAATAAAAATGTAAACTACATAGATTAAAATCAACGTAATTACAATAAATATATCGGCTTAATTATATTGGATATCAATTAGCGAATATAACTGAATTAATTACAGAACGCCAAGAGAATAATACTGTAAGTACACGTTTTCTGTTGTATTATTATATTATTTATGTAGTAATTATTACATAAAATAATATAAATGTATGTATGTATGTATGTATTATACATTATATAATAATACACATAATCTAAATAATGCAACTGATTGTATTATTTTGTTGTAATATAATATCAGAAATTACAATGTATTGAACTGAATAAGAATAATTTGAAAATTAAAGTAATGTTTTTCAAAATTATTGTTGAAATTAAATATATGCGTTTTTATATGTGAATGATATTATCTAAAAATGTAACTGATTATGTAAAGTATTGTATTAAGACAAAGGATGTAAAGAATCAAGATATTATATCAATGAATGTTTAGTTATGTATCCATATCAACATTCTGTGTATTAGAGAATAGTTGAAAGGAGGAATTACTTTTGCATTGAAAGATTTGAGAACATAAAATATTTTAGAAACTCTTTACATAGTAATAATGTAAAAATATATGTACATTTTCTAGTTTACGAAAATATATGGTTTATAATATATTATTCAACTCATCCTGCATAAACAAAGATTAATTAATCTATGTAAAAGTAATATCTTTCTAGTAATGTATATAAAACTGTTTTCAAATCAAATTAAAGCAAGAATCAACTACACGTTATATATTTAATAGATAGTTCGTAGTAGCTTAAAGTTAAAAGATTTTTGTAATTAAACAATTGATAGTATTTTAAAGAAGAACAATGTCTTTTTTAAAGGCAATTGCATATTTTTGAAAATCTAAAGAATGAAAATTAAAAGTACAGATATTTTTGTATTTCATACTATAAAAAATTTAGATTTTTTATGTTTATAGTAGCATATTTATAGTATTCTATAGAATTCCATATAGTTTCTATAAAAGAATTAAATTAACAGTTTCTAAATCTGCATGCTGCATTACAAAATATTAATTTTACATGATATAGTTTTTCTTTACATATGTACAATATACTTATATAATAAAATATTTCTCATGTAAAGTTATACGTTATTTTCTCAAAAATCATTCAAAATATCAACTTCAAATTCTCCATGATATAGAAAAGATTTTGGAATACAATATTGGAATATAACCTTTTGTTTTGAGTTTATTTAAATAGAAATTTAATTTCACGAGTAGTTGTTATCAAACATAACTTATTAGATACATTTTCCTTATTTTATGTAATTAAAAAGTTATCGCTAAGAATACCTTTTTTAAGAATAAGTTTAAGCTAAAAAACGTGTCAAAGTAAACATTTCTTACATTTGAAATTTATTCAAACTGTCATTTATTCATCTCTACATATTTATTAATTCTTTTTATTATATTTTTTTTTTATATTTAACAAAAATTTTTTAGATATGATTGTATGAGTATACTTTATCCCTTCTATCATATCTTCTTTTGTTGTTGATAGTTAATTTGTTACTTGTTTTATTATGTGATACCACAAAAGATCTATTGGTGTTACATTTAGGAATCTGAATCGTCATGGGGTTTGTCTATTATAGAATTTGTAAATATCTTATTAAAACATTTGTCATTTTTAGTAATTTCTCCTTTGTTATTTTTTTTGAAACAGTCCCTTCTAGTGAATTTGAATTTTATGCAATGTATCAGTAACATGTATAAATACAGCTTAAAATTGATTCTTAAAATTTCTTCAGTGAAATTAAGTACAGTCTAATTTTATTGTAATAGTTTCAACCAAATATTTTTATTTTGCAGTCATAAACTTTTTTGTAACAAACTATAAACATAATTTACTTTATAGTTTTAAGTTACTATATTATTTTGGTTTTGATGTTAATGGAAGACACATCTCTTTCAGATAATTTTTCACTCCTTTTCATTTTTTAGTCTACAGTTGCTCATTACAATAAAATGATTGCCATGAAATAACAATTCCTTTTATTTCTTTTATGTTTATGTTGTTGTACTATGTAAGTTATTGTAGTTATCATTATTTTATGTACTTTATATTATTTTATATATTTTTTTTTTCTTCTAATTCTATGTAATTGGATAATAATGTTTTTTTGTTTATCTCAAAATTTGTTTCTTTTTTTTTTTACCAAATAGTGTAATGACAATGTTTTCTAAAACTTTATTTTTAAATTTAATTTCCAGTTTTATATTCTGTAATAACAATTACAGAATATTTTCACATATTTTTATGAATTTGCAAATCTCTTATAGATCACACTTTTATAGATCTACTTTTAACAGGATTTTTTGACCATGAAACTATTTAGATAGAATAAATATAACATAGGAATTAGGGCCTAGTAATAGTTGATCTCTGTTGGATTGTTTTCCCTTATAAATGAGGAAATAAACCAGAACAAATGTTCCAAACTTGTTTACTTGAGGTCACGAGTATGGAGTCGGATTTTTTTTTTATACACACACACATATATATATATTAAACATTTAATATGTTAAAAATGTTAACTTAAAATTTAAGGCAGATATTCATATAAATGACTCGATGAATATTACAGATCAGAGAAAAAGTAAAGATTTATTAGACAGTGTTATTTGATGTATATTAAATTTTTACAGACATATTCATCGAGATCTAAAAAGTCATCTTCCTTATTTTTTCAATTGGTGTAATATATTCACTATTTGTTTTTCAAATAGCTCTCATCAAATTTAATAACACATATTTGTATGAGCTTCATATTGAGTTGGTATGACTGATATGGAACAAGTGGGAAATGAATAGAAAGATGATTGGTATGACTGTGAAGAAGTGTGGTGGGGGAAAAAACACGGGAATGACTCGGTGAGTGAGTACAATGGGGGGAAGCCGTGTATGAGCTATGATTATTATTTACTTACATGTTTAAGACGTTGACGCCGGCGTTCATCATAGGTGGGTCACACGTGGCTGTTCTGCGAGGCAGTGTGCATCACCGGTGGATGACACTTGTCTCTTTCGTGAGGCGGCGTGCATCACGGTGGGTTATACTTGTATTTGGCAAAATAGGTAGTACAAAATAGAGTTATATTATTTTACCTCAAAAATAATTTATATATAATAGTAATAAATATTTCCATTAATATTTGTAATAAATTTAAAAAGTATAAATTTAAGTTATTTTATTAAATTATTTTCTAAGCTAAATATGTTCCTTTAGACCTCCCCCCCGCCCCTCCGCTTCGTCGCTATTTATTTGAGTAAATTACTTTTCATTATAGTTCTCCAAACATACAAAATACGAAAATATATTTTAAGTAAACATTATTAAATTTGACAAGTGTTATCCAAAAAGACAAAAAAATTAATATGTTGTTTTAATTGAAAAAGATACAGAAAGCAACTTTGCCCTAAATCAATTTATCTTTTTCCGGTTTTTCAAGAAACAGTATCTTTTAGCATCGATAAGAAATAATCAGGGGAATTTGAAGAAGTAACGTTCTTTTGTTATCTTATTATAAAAAAAATTTAAGAAAACTACAAAATGTGCGGACCGATCGCGATGATTTTGAAACCCTATAAAGGTCGAAACCCTAAATAACTTTTATTTGAACAATAATTGAGAATAAAATATTTGTTTCAGAAATAAATATAAATAAAAAGAAATAGGGAATAACATTGATGGATAATACAACTTACGATAGAATTTCTGTAAAGCTTTTTGGCATTGATTTCACTATTTTTTTCTAAATAATTACAGTCAATTTTTTGCCATTCTCCTTGTAATCTGTTTTGTAGTTCAATTTTAGTTTTAATTGAGTGTTAATGTATTTTAGTATATAACATGTTCTGTATTATTTCGATTGGATTTAAATGCGAGGATTGCGGTGAAGTTTTCATTATTTTCGAACAACTGTATAACAAACATTCTTGCACTACTTTTGATTTGTACTTGGGATCGTTATCTTGGTAAAAGTGAAAATTGTGTAGGATCCCTATCTTTTGAGCACGTTGCTTTAAATTTTCTTTTAAAATGTTTAAGTACATTATTTTGTTCATTGTGTCCGTATTAATTTGCAGATTACCCAACTATGATAACTAATGCAGCCCCAAACCATTATATGACCGCCTCCATGCTTAACCATTTGCATCCAAGCGCGGAATATTCCGCGAGCGACGACTATCGCCTATCACCGAGCGCGGAATATTCCACGAGCTACGACCGTCGCCTATCATCATGCGCGGAATAATCCGCGAGCTGACTTTTTGCATTACCAGTTGCTGAATATTCTTCATATGCCACAGATCACGTTTGATCCCTTTTGTGAGCATCTCATTTACATCGGTTCATTATATTCTTAACAAATTTTACTTTTGTTGTGAAAATCCTTTTATCTGCCATTATGAGTAGGTGCTAATACGCGCGCGGTGATACTGGCTAGTCGTCAGTTGAACGTCGCTGATGCATGAGCACGGCATTTTTAGTAGAGCCATGATGCAAATGAGTTAACAGTACTACGCAAGTTTTTCGGATGTAAATCCGTGTTTGGTTTTCGCCAAACTTTATCGCGGACCGTCGGAGCCCCAAATATTAAATTTGTTTTCATCGGAAAAGATGACATAATGGCAAAGTTCAGGGGGCTTTGAAATATAGTTTTTCGCGAATTCTGTTCTTAATTTCACTTATGAAAGGCTTTTTCCTTGCTCCACGGCCGTTGTACCCGTCCTTTCGCAATGTTCTTCCAACTGTTTCATGGAAAATTTTTTGTCTAGAAAAATCTTGAAGGAGTGTATTGATTTAAGGAGCATTCAGTTTTGGACCTTTTTTTGTCTTTTCGCACTACAAATCCCTCTTCTGCGGAATTTAATAGTCTTTTTTCTACCACAGCCTGTTTTATTTTCTACTCGTCCTCCTTCTATGTTTTGTTTTATAATATATTGTACTGTAGAATAACTACAAACAATTTCTTCGATATTCCTAATGGATTTTCTATTTTTCTAATGAAAAATAATGATTTTTCTGATTTCTAATCTGTTTCTTCACTCTTTCTACCCATAATACTAAATTGTTGAAACGAAAAGTTATAAACGCAAACTAATTTTTCTTAGCCACTCGTCTACGTTATACTATTTACTTTCAGCGAGAATCATAAACAAATGCTTATGAAAGTCGCATCGATTGCATTTTTTTGGTTGATTTATAGCGCGAGCGAATAATTTTGTGACGCGAAAAAGTGTAAACATTAGTTATGATTTTTTTTTCAATTATAAATCAAAACTTTTCACTTTTTTTAATGATTTTCTTACACCTATCTGTAAATAATGTATATCCATTGAAAGAAGTCTGAAAAAGTCTTTTTTCGTTTGATTCCTTCATTAATCTTTATTGCAGTATCGCATGAGCGAATAATTTTGTAACTCACTGTATGTATCAAATGAAAATATGTACTAACGGAGAAACATATGCGATATTTCTTTGGAATCAACTATTACACATTTTATCGGAATTTCCGTTAAGTTGTATACAAAATTTGGGAGAATTGACTGCACTATCGATCGGGAGCTCACTTTTTGTATCTGAGCGTTCGATCGTCTTTTGTCTTCGCAGGGAGCATGCGTCGCGGAACTCTCTCGATGGTTCTGATTTTTCTAGAACCGTGATCTGCGACACGTACCTCTGCGTGATTTGCTACTGGCCATCGAACGCTCGCGATCTTTCGAGGTCGCCACACAAAATATGAACTACTAGCATGATGGCTGCCCCACACACTACGAAAATATAGAAAGTAGTATTAGATAACAGGTTTAAAGACTCCTGAATAGGGAAGTAATAAACTGTGGAGTGGCCAGCTTGTATTCCTTACCTGACATTACTAGATTTTATCATTGTAAAAATTAAAAAATTACGAAAACATATGTTCTCTATTTTAACTTACAATTTACGCATATGTAAATTTTTAATTCATTATGTAATTAATTAAGTTGTACCTATTCAAGGACACACCATTTGAAGAAAAAAATCTTATTTTTATATTTTCCTGTTTCCGAGATATTTTGAAGAATATGATATTTTCAGTCCTCATTTGTGAACGCTGTGGTATTGATTATTAAGATATTAGATAGGGTTATTAAGCATATATGTAGGATTGGAATAAGAATGGCCCTGGAAGAATGGCAGGTGTGTTTGGACCCAGAACGAAAGAGACCGCGGGCAAGAGGATCGATTTCAATGAATGTTTAGGTTAGAGCGAAAGATTAGATATGTGTGCAGAGTGTTTGAAGATACCGCGCCCTCCGAGGTAGCGTAGGAAAGAAGTATGATTGCGAAGGAAAGCCTGGGTATGGAAAGTAATTGGATTCGAATAGACTTGAACTTGTGGTAAAGACCGGGTTAATAAATCAAAAGGAACTTTTGATTCTGATTATATTTTATATTTCTTAATGGTATAAAATAAACGGAGGCTCGAGGTCTTCTATGATGCGTGGTGGACCAAAGATAGATCTGGATGCAGGGTGACACCATCCAAATAAAGATTCCTCTCACAAGATAATAAATATAACTTTATTATTCATGTTATAGTAAAGGGGTAAATAATATTCAACAACTACTTCTATTCTTAGTTAGAGAGAAAAGAATTTTAAATTTCTTGGTGGTATAAAATAAAAGGGGCCTCGATTCTTTCTGCGATGCTTTTCACATCCGCTGTCATGAGTAGATAAGGATTGCCCCATCTTAACGTCGGGTGATGACAACAGTGTATGTAAGATCGGGTTCGAATCGAGTGTTTCGCGCGGAAAAAACAGATCGCGGCGAATCCTTTTGTAGGAATGTCTGTAGAATGATTGAGAGAGAAAACGTGTGTATAGAATGAGATGGATCTGGCTTTAAATAAGGATGCAAGGGCGCGAGGCATATAGATGGTGTGTAGTCGAGACATAATGAATAAAGGATCGTGTGTTTGAAAGTTGGAATTGAGAGAAATTTAGTGTAATATTTTAATTAAGTAAACCTGTTTTATTATTAAAAAAAAGAAATTTTGTTAATTTTTTTTTCACATATCCGCGAGGAAGGTTCCTAAACCTTTTTATGACATCAGGCCATTGTATCATTCAGCCTATCTTTGAGGAACTATCCGGCTTATCATTTTTTCTCGAAGCACAATAAATCCCGATGCAGAGTAACTCCATCGAAAATAAAGATTTCTCTCACAATGTGATTATTATTTGTTTCTATATGCCATAGGTACATGTTCCTATAGAAGTTCGTCGTCAGTCACTGTGTTCGTGCGATATGGGTGAGGACCTTGGTTTCGAGAGACCGTCACTCTGTGTTTATCAGGATCGGTGAACCGCTCGGGCTGCCTTAAATATGTGTTAGTGAAATATCCGTGTGAGCCAGAAGTGACCGGGGCACAGGACAGCGAGTTTCAGTATTCGGACGGTTGACAGTAATGATTATTTCGACCTCTGCTTCGCATCTACAATATTATATTTGTATACAGTATTAGCGGTCGACCAAGTAGACAACTATATATTGAAAAAACATAGAAGAATATTACGTATTAATGGAATATCCATGTGAGTCAGAAATAAACCCGGCATAGGACTGTGATATTCAATTTTTTAAGTATTGTTTAATTGTTTGTGTATTGTTTGCTTACCATTGTATGTACATATAAGCGTGATCATGAAGCGAATATTAGGCTATTCTTCGTTATTATTAAAAGGCGGTAATTTTATTTTTTATTTATACGGTAATACATAGTTAACCCTCCGAGTACTGAAGCTTGGAGTTCTGTGCCGGAGTCATTTCTGACTCACGCCAATATTTCACTAATTCACATTCGCTCGAAACCAAGGTTTTCACGGATGTTACCCAACACATCGATGATCATTTAAGGTCGAGACACTTATCGATATATATACACCTGTCTCTCAATTTACGCGAATATCCGTTCCAACTGGATTTGATATACGCGAAAAAATCGCGAAAATTGAGTCAGTCAGTATAAAAAGAAAAGTATTGGAAAGAAAAGCTAGTAGAAGTTATAGAAATGCATGTGTACATATTTATTGCACATAAATTAAGAAAAAGATAATTGAGACATTTGAGAAAACAGAAGTATGTAAATTTTATTCCATGTCACTATCGCTACTGTAATACAAAACAATAAGCTTTTACTTTTTAATTATCATAAACTCATCATCTTCATCGCTTGAAATATTTACAAATTCGTCTTCATTTACATTGCGAATGTAAATTATTTTTCAATATTTTTTTGCTCAATATTTCTCAGTATTTTCAGTTACTAAGTTCTCATAAATTTGCTGATATTTGCTGCAACGTTTCATTAAATTTTGATAAAATTTTAAGGCTCGTTGAATGATTGGATCAGTGTCTGTAATGGCAAAAAGTTTATTTTCACGTTTGGATACTCTACGTTGGGGGGATGACATGGAGCATTATCTAATATTAGTAGTTTTCTGCTTCTGTGATAAAACAGTTGTAAAACCAATTAGGGAAAATCGCACCAATCATCCATGCCGTTTTATTTTCCACCCAATGTACGGGAAGATCATTTAAGTTCGTTCATTTCATTACTCACGGCCGAAGAGTTTAGTTTATAAGCAGTGACTTCATAAAGTGGTCCATTGATGCGGTACAATAAAATAGCAATCTTACAGGATCTTTGTTGACCGTAAAACCATTAATACTACTTGCATCTTGTGTTACAATAGTTCCATTTTCCAGAAAACTGCTGTCTCATCAGTATGAAATACCAGATCCGGAATATATCCGTTTCTTCGTTTACTTTAGTAAATTTTAGTAAAAATTCTTCAGCTACTGATTTATCAGAAGATTCAGCTTCATCTTTGAATTTTAGGTTTCGTAATGAATATCTTTTTTTGAAGTTTTGAAACCACACTTTATTTGCAGGAAAAGTACTCGTTTTATCAATCGGCAAAGCTTCTTTTAACCTGTTAAAAATATCTATAGTTTTTTCTCTTAATCGTTAAACTATTCATGGGAATTTTTTATCTATGTGTCGTTAATTCAAATCATCAGTGTTTTCTCCATATTTTATATTTCAGGGTTTGTTTTGTACGATGAACACCGTGAACTTGATAAGTTTCCAAAGGCCACAGTACTCCTAATGTTTTCTTTCCTTTTCCTGACCTCGGAATATTCATCCCCATTTGGTCTCCCGATGCTGATACATTTGCTAAATAAGATAAGATAGTCGGCGATTGGGCCTCTGGTACCTTCATTATTTCGTCAGTGTAGCGTATGATGTCACCCATAGACGTGATTGACTTCGTAGAATTGCGTTACAGGAGTAGAGCTCCTATGATATCATCGAAGTTATAAAGTGTCCCCTTCGGTTCAGGAAGTACAGTTTTAGGGGCAAATAGTTTTGGTAAAAACTTGTTTCCTTTCCTCGATCTTCAGTTTTCAGCGGGTTCACGCTATGGCGTTTGCCTGGTTTAGGGAGAGGGATGGGGGGTTCTCCTTTATTGCATCATAGCTTCCAGCCACCTTCGCTATCTTCCTGTTAGCCATCTGACTATCAGCAGGGTATGATATTTTGTAATATTCTTTTTTTGAAAAATATACTCGATTTAATATTTTCATTCTCATGTCCAAAGGCATCTACCTTCTCTTCTTTGGCGTGATTGAAAGTTTGTTTGGCATGACTGGGTCAAGATTAAAAAATATAAATTATGAATCTAAACAGTATAGATGTCGTCCTCTTAACGTCCAAAGTCACACTGCTCGCCTCTACATTGTACGGTCCAACTGCCAGAAACAACGCCTTGGTGTGAGTCTGACGCAACAAAGTTTCTTTCTGTCAAACGTTCCATCAACCGACCTCAATACTGACCATATAGAATTGGCAATTTTAAAACTTATAGGAAAATATATATGTACATATCTGACCGAGTAAAATAAGATTTTACGATAATATTTTAAGATAAAATAAGATAAATAAGAAAATAAGAACCGCGTAAATTAAGGGACGGGTGTATTTACTACTAATTTTCCATTTTGTATTACTTTTGCATTTTTTGTGTAAATATAGTTGAGTACAACATCGTCATATTTGCAGAAAGTGATATTTATTCAGTATCTCTATTAGTACCCCATACATTACATATACTTCTACGACTCTGAATGGAATGAGCATTCCATACATATATACATACATACATGCTTCGTGCAATAAGTACATATTGTGATATATCTGTTATTACTGCCTATATAATAACAGCATCGAGCACATTTCTGATGTTGCACTCTTCTTTGATTATAAAGATAATGGAACTAAACAATGGAAATAATGATAATAATAATGATAATAAAATAATAAAAGAAAGGGAATAGCAATAAAAATAAAACAATGAGAAATAAACTTTTCAACTGAATGTAAATGTTTCACTTTGTTACGCGCGACTTCCTTTGTCAGAATGTTGGTAGACAGCAAGCAGCTCGAGAAATTCACGAACTGAAAAACATCGGCTCGGAAATATGATCTTTGCGATTAGCTCTGTAACGGTTTCTGCCAAACGAAGGTCTTCAACACAGAGGCAACACATAGAAGCGTATAGCAGACTCGGCAACAGTGGCGGTAGTGAGATTTTGTCACTTCTACGTAGTTAGGGATCCCGAGTCAAAAATGATCTCGGCACGGTATACGGAGGATTATTGAGTAGTATCTTTACCACTATGAATGTATGCATTTTCCTCAATGCTCCTTCACCTCAATCTTTTTGTAAAATTTAGTAATACGTTGACTATTGCCTTGTATATAGAAGAGTTCCGAAATATATTAAAAAGGATTAATCGATCTATAACGTTCTTCGGATTCCGGGTTCTCCGACAGTGGTTCTAGTACAAAGGGATTTTCATTCCTGTAGACTTCAATTATATTACTATCTATTACAGTATAGTTAATGGAAATAATTATTCTCGAATTAGACAGTGATGCAGCAACGAAAGTCTCCTTGTCATATTGCCCCAAATCTTTGCTATTCTCATGTCCCTTATTGTACTAATAGAAGTATGCGAATCTGAAAAGATGTTCTTTGGAATGATACAAGGGTAAAGAGAATCCTTCGTTCGTTCTACCGGTTCTCTATCTTTTTTGACCTCAATGTTACATTACGACGCACTCATACGTTATGATATTTATAAGATATTTGTCACCTTGCAACTACTGTACATGTATTATTGCTTCGACCAATAATTAAGGTTTCTGTGAAATTATGCGAACTTCTTTTGATCTGTTTCATCGGATTCGTATTCCTTCCATAGGTCAATTTTTCATTTCTACATAGTACTTTTCTTATACTTCTAATGTATTCTTTATTACTTTTTCCGCATATGGTGTTTCGAAGTTTTCGATAATTTCTTAACAGTAGATTTACCGAGTTATGTATAGTGTATACATTAAATGTAGCATACGTATAATAATAATAATAATAATAATAATAATGAAGATGTATGACGAAATAAATGAGTATGCATAATAACATATTTATTCAAATAATAGATAATACTAATTTCGCTAAATATAATTCCACGTTCGCAATAAATGAAAAGCAAAAAATTTGAAATCCGCCATTTTGACGAGTTTAGTAGCTCTACTGTTAATCTGAAGGTTGTAATTCCAAAGTAGCGTTTGGTGTAGAAATAGAAGATTTTGATCTTTTGAAATTACAGGATAATAATGTTTCGTGTATATTTATAAAATGTGTGTGGTAATCCAAATACGCTGGAAACCTACTGCTCGGAATAGGACGTAGGAGATATAGTCAGGGATAGAACTGGTTCTCAAAATTTTCGGTATTATTTTGAATTCTAGAGAATTCAGATTCTAGAATATCGAAATTTCAAGTGCTATTTTAGAATTTGTTTTATTAAACGTGTTCATAAGTGTTGAGTTCGATTAATACACCAAAAATATAAGAAGTGCTACGCAAGCGTAACGTCTTATTTTAAATTTTCGCATGTGTTGCGTATACGATGCATATATATTGCGCCGTGATTGAGACACAAAGTAGCTGCTTCGATTGGGGGAAGCCGTGGTAGCTGCTTGCTTGTCCATCGATCAGTCAGTTCTCATCCTGGTGTAGCGGCGATAGGTACCTAGTAAGATGGAAGTGAATGTTAGTATATATTTGTGAGACAGTGTACATTTATTTCTATAATGTGTTGCAAAACTTTTCAATATTTCCTAATAACTATGGGGTTACTAGCATTTTTTTACATTAACACGATAAATAAATAACTAAGGAAATCTTGTGCGACGAAATTCGATAAAAGATATTGAAAATACAAAACTATAGCCGTATTCAACAAAACAAGTTTCGAAATGGCACTTGAAACTCTTCGAAGTATCGAGAATCTCCACACTTCCAGAAATTCTAGTAATTTCTGGAAATTCCAACATTTGTGAATATCTCAAAAGTTTCAAAAACCCGTATTATTTGTGAAAAAGTTGCCGTTCTCGAATCAATTCGTTCCAAGACTCGTCTAATATTTACCTGTAAGTAAAACAGTTTTATATTTTACTTTTTCAATTATACTAATTTGGATTAGGTAGTCGCTAATTCTTCAGCAGCATCTATGCTTTTCTTTTGTCATGATTTCCATGAGATTTTCAGCAGTTACAAAGTATTTCTGTATAAAGTAATATGAAAATCTTAATATGAAATAATATTAAATTTATTTTATTATTCTAAATTTGTACGGAATGATTATATTTATATATTTACATATAGATCTTTATAAAATTGTTTTTATAGTAGTTAAGATTAAGATTGAGCAGATTTCACAACAATAGTTTGCATTAGGTTATGAATTATTTTATTCCTACTATTTTTCATTTTTTAATGTTTT
>NW_016908479.1:0-474 GCF_001483705.2 Eufriesea mexicana | reverse complement strand
AGAGTATTGCACAGCAGTGTATCGCGTTGAAATCGCCAGAATAGCAGTGTGAACTACAAAAGCCAAAGCTGCCCTAACCCAACTGAACGTAACCTAATCTAACCAAACGTAATGTTACTGAACCTAAGGAGCCACGGCCACTATTCCTGACCCCACGATTGTCGAGCACAGTATAATAGAATAATGTAGAGCGCAGAAATCCACCGAATAGCTGTGTATAGCACAGCAGTTAAAGCCATCCCTTCCTAACCTAACAAATCGCAACACAGCTAAGCGTATCATTACACAAATTACACAAAGCAACGTGCCGCGACCACTGTTGCTGGCCCCCACAGATTCGAGCAGAGTACAGTGGAGCACAGTGGAACGCAGGAATCAACCGAACGACAGTGTATACCACGTAAGCCAAAGTTATCCAAACCTAACCAAGACAAACATAACCAAACCGAACGTAGTATAACACAACCTCACCTG
>NW_016908478.1:0-1174 GCF_001483705.2 Eufriesea mexicana | reverse complement strand
ACACTGCTCTTCGATGGATTTCTGCGCTCCACGTTGTTCCAGTGCACCCTGCTTAATTCTGGGTAGCCCAGTTATAGCAGCCTCGTCCCATTAAATTGAGTTAGGCTTCGTTTGGCTACGTTACGTTTGTATGGGTTAGGTTTGCATAGATATGAATTTCGTGTTATGCACTGATATTCGGTGGGCGACTACGCTCCGCATTGCTCCAATATGCTCAATTTGGCTCTGGGGAGGGCAGCAACACTTATCTTGGCACCGCATTTAGAGTTACGGTACGTTCGGTTAGGTTAGGATAGGACACGTTGGGCTAGGATTTCTTCCACTTTTGTGCTATACACCGCAATGCGGTGGATTACTGCGCTCTACTGTGCTTTAGAGTATCCTTCTTGGCACTGGCGAGGCTAGCAATAGTGGTTTCTGCACGTTAGGTTGAGTTGAGCTACGATCGGTTGTGTTACGTGTGGCTACGTTAGGAAACGGTAGCGTCGACTGTTGGTCCTTGCGCTGCGATTCTTTTGATTTCTGCGCTCTACTGGGCTCTAATATGTCCTGCTCGGCTCTGAGGAGGCCAGCAGTTGCGGCCTCGGCACGTTAAGTTGAGTCAGGCTATCCTTGCATATGTTTCTTTTGATTTGGGTTAGGCTTGGGTAGCTTTGACATTTCTCATACACACTGCGATTATATGGATTTCTGCGTTCTACTCTCCATTAACGTGTTCTGCATGATTCTGTGGTGGCCAGCATTAGCGGCCGCGGCACGTTAGGTTGGGTTGGGTTGCGTTTGGTTATGTTAGGAGAGGGCAGCTACGACTTTAGTTCTATAGCCCACTACTAGGTGTATTTCTGCGCCCGATAGTGCTCTAATGTTATCAGCTTGGCCCCTTCAAGGCCAGGAACAGTTGTCTCGCCTCGTTACGTTGAGCCTGGTTACGTTCTGTCAGGTTGGGCATGGCAATGCATGGTTAGGATAACTACAAGATTTGTGCTGTACGCTGCTGTTCGGTGGTTTTCTGCGCTGTGCTGTGCTTTGGTTCGTCCTGTTCGGCTCTTGGGTGGGCAGTAATAGCGGTCTCGGCACGTTGGGTTTAGTTATGCTATATTCGGATATGTATTGTTAGTTTGGGTTTGGCTTTGGTAGCGTTGACTCTTCTGATATACACTGCGATTCTATGGTT
>NW_016908477.1:3714-6182 GCF_001483705.2 Eufriesea mexicana | reverse complement strand
TTCATCCGTACGTACATCCATCCATACATCCATCCTTCCATATATCCATCCATCCATACATACTCCCACCAATCCATCCATCCTTCTATACATCCATACACACTTCAGTACATATATCCATACATACCCACATTCGTCAATAGATACATCCATACATACACCCATACATACATGCATCCATACATACATACATACACGCTCACATACATCGATACATACATCCATACATACATCCATACATACATCCATGCATACATCCATATAAACATCCATACATACATCCATGCATACATCCATGCATACATCCCTACATACATCCATGCATACATCCATACATACATACATCCGTCCACCCATCCATAAATCCATCCATCCACCCATTCATAAATCCATCCAAACGTACATTCATCCATCCATACATTCCCGCATCCATACATCCGCTCATCCGCACATCCATACATCCATACGTCCACCCTTCGATACATTCATAAATCCATACTACCACTCATCTTTGCGTCCATCGATCCATACATCTTTCCGTACATACATACATCCACCAATCCATCCATCCATCCATACATCCATACATACATCAATCCATCCATACATGCATACACAAATGCATTCATCCATACGTACAATCATACAAGCACCCTTCCACACATCCACACGTACATCCGCCCATACATCCATCCATCCATACACGCAAACACCCATACATCCATACATCCACACATATATACATCCATACATCCATACATCCGTACATCCGCCCTTCCATACCTCAATTCACTCACACATCCATCCATCCCTACATCCATCCGTCAATCCATACCCCAATCCATTCACACATCCCTACATCCAACCGTCCATACATACACGCACCCATACATCTATCCAACCAAACACAAATCCATACATATACCCATCCATCCATATTTAAATGCACCCACAAATACATCCATCCAAACATACATTCATCCATCAAAACATCCATGCATTCATCCATCCATCCATAAATGCATCCATCCATACATACTTCCATCCATCCGTCCATCCATCCATACATTCATACATACATCTATACATGCATCCATACGTTCATCCATACATACATAAACCCATACATATTTCCATCCATCCACACATCCATATATCCATAAAACCAACAACCCGTACTTCCATCCACCTATACATACATCCATTCATACATACATCCATCCATACATACATCCACACGTCCATCTTGCCGCATATCCATCCATCCATACATCCACCCATGGATACATCCATCGAACCATACATCCATCCATCCATACAAGCACCCATCCATACATGCATCGATCCATACATCTATCCATCCATACATCCATCCATCCATACATCCATACATCCACACATCCATAAATCCATCCACCCATACATCCATCCATACATACATCCATACATACATCCATACATCCATCCACACATACGTCCACCCATTCATACATCAATCCATCCATACATCCATACATATACACAACCATACATCCATAAATCCATCCAGCCATACATCCATCGATTCGCACATACATCCATCCTAACATCCATCCATCCATACATCCACCCATCCATATAGCCATTGTTCCATACATCCATACAACAATCCATCCATCCACCCATCCATAAATCAATCCAACCATAGTTCCATCCATCCATACAATCATACATCCACACATCCGTCCATCAGCACATCCATCAGAACATACACCCGTACATCCATACTTCCATACATCCGTCCATGAATACATACATACTTCCACACATCCATACATACAAAAAACCTTCCAACAATACAACCATCCATCCACACATACATCCATACGTACATCCATACGTCCATACATACACCCACAAACAAAGCCATATATACATCCATAGATATATCCATACAGAAATCTGTACGACCATCCATACATCCATCCATACATGCATCCATACATACGCCCTTCCATAACGTGTCCATACATGCATACACATATCCGCTCATACGTCCATCCATACATCCATGCATACGTCCATACATACACCCATACATACGTCCATTCATACATCTTTAACTACATCCATACATACATTCATACATACATCCATACATTCATCCATACACCCATGCGTCCATACATGCATCCGTTCAAACAACCATCCATCCATGAATCCATCCATCCGTACATACATCCATGCATACATCTTTAACTACATCCATATACACACTCATGCACATGTCCATACATACATCCATCCATGCATCCACACATACATTCATACACACATCTATACATACATACATAGATAAATCCATACATACATCCGTACATACATCCATACATCCATCCATACATGCATACATACATACGCCCTTCCATCCATCCATGCATCCGTTCTTCCACCCATCCATTCACCCGCTCTTCAGTTCATCCACCCAA
>NW_016908477.1:0-1176 GCF_001483705.2 Eufriesea mexicana | reverse complement strand
CATCCATACATACATGCATAGATATATACATCCTTATATCCATACATCCGTGCATCCGTCAATCCATACCTCAATTCACTCACACATCCATCCATCCCTACATCCATCCGTCAATAGATACCCCACACCATTCACACATCCCTACATCCAACCGTCCATACATACACGCACCCATACATCTATCCAACCAAACACAAATCCATACATATACCCATCCATCCATAGTTAAATGCACCCACAAATACATCCATCCAAACATACATTCATCCATCAAAACATCCATCCATTCATCCATCCATCCATAAATGCATCCATCCATGCATACTTCCATCCATCCGTCCATCAATCTACACATCCATACATACATCTATACATGCATCCATACGTTCATCCATCCATACATACATCCATACATATATCCATTCATCCACACATCCATATATCCATAAATCCATCAATCCGTACTTCCATCCACCTATACATACATCCATCCATACATCCTTCCACACGTCCACCTTGCCGTACTGCCATACATCCATACATCCACCCATCGATGCATCCATCGAACCACACATCCATCCATCCACACAGGCACCCATCCATACATGCATCGATCCATACATCTATCCATCCATACATCCATCCATCCATACACCCATGCATCCATACACCCATACAAACATACATATATACATCCGTACATCCATTCATCCGTACATCCATACACTCGTTCATCCATACATACATACAACCATACATCCATACATCCATACATCCATACATCCATACATACGTACATCCGTACATCCATACATCCATACATCCAACCATCAACACATCCATACATTCATACATTCATGCATCCATACATCCGTACATCCATACCTTCGTACATACATACATCCATAGATCAATACATCCATAGATCCATACATCCATACATCCATACATACATCCATCCATCCATCCATACATCCATACATCCACACATCCATAAATCCATCCATCCATACATCCATCCAACCATACATACATCTGTACATCCATCCATACATACATCCGTACATCCATACATCCATACATCTGTACATCCATACATCCATCCATTCATTCATCCATCCATCCATACATCCTTAAATATATATATCCACACATCCATACGTCCGTATCATCCAT
>NW_016908476.1:0-508 GCF_001483705.2 Eufriesea mexicana | reverse complement strand
TATGTTAAGATTGTATATATAAGGACAGGATTGCTGTAACTTTTATGCTATACACTGCTATTCATTGGATTCTTCACACCTTGTGTGCTGTAGTATGTTCTGTTTCTCTCTGTGGAGGTCGACAATGGTGGTCTATGCACCGTATGTTGAGATGTGCTACGATTTTTTACGTTAGGTTTGTTAGGTTTGTTCAGGTATGGTTTGGATGCCTTTGACTTTATGGCCACACGCTGCCATGCGGTGGATTTCTGCGCTCCACTGTGCTCTAGTGTATTCTGCTTGCCTCTTGGGAAGCCAGCAATAGTTGTCACGTCGCGTTAGGTTCAGATATGATACATCAGCTTATGTTACGTTTGGTTATGCTAGGATACGATAGCCTTGACTTTTGCGCTATGCACTGCTATTTGGTGTATTTCTGCCTTCTACGGTGCGCCAATATGACTTACTTGGCTCTGGGGAGACAAGCAATATCGTTCTCGTGACGTTATATTGAGTAAGGCTACGTTCG
>NW_016908475.1:0-624 GCF_001483705.2 Eufriesea mexicana | reverse complement strand
TCAATAAAATTGATTTTTCCAAACAGACTCTTTGGCATTGCAATGGCAATATCACGCCAATAGAATCTTTCCGTCTTATTTACGCGAGAAAGGTAGCTCACCGCGATATTAGTCGTAAAAGTCAATAAAATTTAATTTGCAGCCATATTCAATTGCATCGCAAAGCCTATAGCACGCCAATAGAATCTTTCCTTCGTATTGATGCAAGGAAGATAGCTCACCACGATATTAGTCGAGAATGACAATAAAATTGCACTTTCCAGCCAGATTCTATAGCATTGCAAAGATTATAGCTTGCAAACATAATCTTTCCTCCTTGTTTATGCAAGGAAGTTTGCTCACCACGATATTAGTCGTAAATGTCAATAAAATTGATTTTTCCAGCCAGATTCTTCGGCATTGCAATGCCAATAGCACGCCAATAGAATCGCTCCGCCTTTTTTACGCAAGAAAGATAGCTCACCACGATATTAGCTGAAAATGTCAATAAAATTGAATCTGCCAGGCACATTCCATATCATTGCAATGGTTATAGCACGCCAATAGAGCCTTTCCGCCTTATTTACGCAAGAAAGATAGCTCACCACGATATTAGCTGAAAATGTCAATAAAATTGAATCTGCC
>NW_016908474.1:1080232-1103765 GCF_001483705.2 Eufriesea mexicana | reverse complement strand
GACTTTTGTGCTTTAAACTGCGTCGCCGCGGATTTCTGTGATCTACTGCGCTGTAGAATATTCTGCATGGCTCTGCGGAGGTCGGCAGTAGTGGTGTAGGGCGGTTAGCTGGAGTTGCGCAACGTTTGGCTATGCTACATTTTGTTAGGTTAGGCAAAGGCAGTTTTGACTTTTGTGCTATACACTGCTATTCGGTGGATTTCTGCGCACTAATGAAATCTGGTATGCGCTGTTTCGCTCTGGGGAGGCCAGAAATAGAGGCCGCGGCGCGTTAGTTAGAGTTAGGTTACGTTCGGTTTGGTTAGGCTTTCTGGTGTTAGCGTAGGATATTTTAGACTTTTGCGCTGTACACTGAAATGCGGGGGATTCCTGCGCTCTACATTGCTCTACTATACTCTGCTCGTATCTGGGGTGGCCAGCAATAGTGGTCGCGGCACGTTATTTCGTGTTATGTTACGCTTGGCTGTGACACGTTTTGCTAGGTTAGAAAAAGATGGCTCTTCATTTTTTGTTATACACTGTTATTCCGTGGATTTCTGTGCTCTTCATAGCTCTACTATACCCTGCTCCTCTCCAGGGAGACCAGAAATGTCGGTCGTGACACCTAGGATGGGTTGCGTTCCGTTTGGTCATTTTAGGTTAGGCTACGTTTGGTTATGATGGCTTTGACTTTTGTGTTTCACACTGCTGTCGGCGGATTTCTGCGCTCCATTGATGTCGAATGTGCACTGCTTGGCACTGGGTGAGTCAGCAAAATAGGTCTCGGCGCGTAAGATTTAGTTATTTTGCGCTTGGTTAGGTTAGGTCAGGTCAATTTATGTTGGGATGCCATTGACTTTTGTGCTGTACTCTGCTGTTGGCTGGCTATCTGCGCTCCACTGGGCTCTAGTATATGCTGCTTGGAGCTGTGGATGCCAGCGATATTCTTCGCGGCACGTTAGGTTAAGTTATGTTGCGTATGGCTATAATACGTTTGTATGGCTTCGGATAGAATAGCTTTGTCTTTTGTTCTCTACACTGCTATTCACGGGATATCTGCGTGCTACATTGCTCTACTCTACTCAGCTCGACTCTCAGGATGCAAGCAATAGTGGTCGCGGCACGTTAGGTTGTGTTACGTTACGCTTGGTTAGGACGGATTAGCTTAGGTTTGCTTAGGGTAGATTTGTCTTTCGTGCTATACACAGACATTCGGTGGATCCCTGCCATCCACTGTGCTCTACCATAGTCTGTTAGTCCCTGGGGAGGCCAGAAATAGTGGTCGCGGCTGGTTACTTTGAGCCTTTCTACGATAGGTTAGGTTATGATAGTTTGGGTTAGGTCTGTTTATCCTCGACTTTTCTGCTGTACACTACGAGAATATGGATTCCTGCGCCCTACACTCCTCTAATACGTTCTGCCTGGCTCTGGGGAGGACAGCAATAGTGTTGGCGGCTCGTTAAGTTGAGCTTCGCTACGTTCGGTTGCTTCACGAACGGTTGGGTTAGGACTGAGAACCTGCGTCTTTTGTGCTACATACTGCTTTTCGTTGAATTTCTCCCCTCTACTCTTCCCTAATGCGCTCTTCATTGCTCCGGGGTGACCAGACATAGTGGCCGCGGAATGTTAGGTTGTGTTAGGTTACGTTTGGTTAGTTTTTCTTGGCATGGTTAAGGTTTGAATAGCTTTGATTTTTCTGCTATACACTGCAATTCTATGGATTTACGGTCCCTACACTCCTGTAATATGTACCGCCTGGCCCAGGGGAGGACAGCTGTGGTGTTTGCGGCACATTAAGGTGAGGTTGGCCACGTCTTGTTGTGTTAGGTTTTGCTGGCATAAGCTGGGGCAACTTTGACTTTTGTCTATGCACTGTCATTCTGTGTATTTCTGCGCTCTGCTATTCTCTAATATGTTCGGCTTTTCTCCAAGGAGGCCAGCAACAATGTTCGTTGCACATTTGCTTGAGATAGGTTGCGTTTGGCTTGGCTTCGTTGAGATAGGCTTGGTTAGAGTAGCATTGACTTTTCCACTATACACTGCTATTAGGCCGATGTCTGCGCTTTACATTGCTCTACTAACCTCTGCTGGTATGTCGGGACGCCAGCAATAGCGGTCAAGGCACGTTTGGTTGTGTTAGGTTACGTACGGCTATGTCAAGTTATCCTTAGCTTGGTACGAATGGCTTTGACTAGTGTGCTATACACTACTGTACGGCGGATTTAGGCGCTCTACTCTGCTCTAGTATTTTCTGCTCTGCTGTGGGGATGCCAGCGGTATGGGTCTCGGCACGTTCGGCTGAGATATGCTGCGTTTTGTTATGTTTCGCCAGGTCCGAATAGGATAAGATAGCTTAGACTTTTGTGCTATACACTGCTATTCGGTGTGTTCATGCGCTCTATATTGCCCTTCTATACTCTGCTCGACTCTCGGGAGGCCAGAAATAGCGGTCTCGGCACGCTGGGTTCAGTTAGTTTACGCTTGGCATGCATAGGTCAGGTTAGGTTTGGTTAGTGCAGCTATGACTACTGCGCCATAAACGGCTAAGCGGTAGATATCTGCGCTCAGCATTGCTCTGTTAGCATATACTCTTCTCTGGGGGAGCAGAACGTGTTGTCGTGGCACGATCGGTGGAGTCATGATACGTATGGTTAGGCTAGGTTAGGTTAAGTTCGGTCAAGATGCCTTTGACTTTCTGCTATGCACTGCTATTCGGTGGAATTCTGTGCTCAGCTGTGCTCTATCATATTCTGCTTGTCTCTGGGACGCCAACGGTAGTGGTCGTGACACGTGTGTTTGTGTTTTGTTTCGTTCGGTTAGGTTATGTTAGGTTAGGTTTGTCAGCATATCTCTGGCTTTTGCGCTATAAAATGCTATGCGGCCGATTTCCACTAACTACTTTGCTCTAATATGCTCCGCGTGTCCCTGGATAGGCCAGAGATGGTGGTTTGGGCACGTAAGGTTGAACGAGGATACGCTTGATTATGTTAGGTTAGTCAGGGCTAGGTCAGGATAGCTTTGACTTTTCTGCAATACATTGCCATTCAATGGACTTCTGCGCTCGACGCTCCTCCAGAATGTTCTACTTGGCGACGGGGAGGCCAGCAATGGTGGACTCGGCTCGATAGGTATAGTTGGTCTACGTTTGGTAAGGTTAGGATTGGACCGGCTTGGTTACGATACCTTCGTCTTTCGTGCTATACAGTGCCATTTGGAGGCTTCATGCGCTCTACTGTGCGAGAGTATATTCTGCTTGTCTCTGGGGAAGCCCGCTGTAGTGGTCTTGGCACGTTAGGTTAAGTTATGTTACGCTTGGTTTCGTTAGCTTTGGCGTCGTTAGCACAGGATAGCTTTGACTTTCGCGCTGCACAATGCTATGCGTTCGATTCCGGCGCTCTACTGTGCTGTAATACCCTCTTCCTGACTCTGGGGAGACCAACTATAGTGGTCTCGGCACGTTAGGTTAAATTATTTTAAGTATGCCTAAATTACGTTTGGATAGGTTACTATTGGGTAGATTTGACTTTTGTGCTATGCACTGCCATTCGGAAGACAATTACGATGTACATAGCTCTACTATACTCTGCTCGGCTCAGGGGAGCCCAGTAATGGTGGTCTCGGCACGGTATGTTGAGCAATGCTACGTTTGGTTAGGCTATGTTCGTTTGGGTTATGTATGGTTAGCTATGTCTTTCGCCTTATACACTATTATTCGGTGGAAATCTTCCATATACTTTGATCTACTATGCTCTGGTCGAATCTGGGGTGGACAGCAATAGTGATCGCGGCACAATATGTTGAGGTAGGTTTGATCGGTTTGGTTAAGTTGGGCTACGCTTGGTTAGGATGGTTTTGACTTTCATGTTATACACTGCTATTCGGTGGCTTTCTGCGTTCTACTTGATGTAATATTTTCTGCCTCACTCTGTGACGGCCAGCAATAGAGTACTCGGCCCGCTAGGTTTAGATATTCTACGTTCAATTAGGTTAGGCTTTGTCAGGTTACGTTAGGATATCTTCGACTTTTGCCGAATACACTGCTCTTTGGTGGCCTTCTGGGCTCTACTGTACACTAGTATATTCTGCTTTGCTCTGGGGAGGCCAGCAATAGTTGCCTCGGCACGTAAGCTTAAGTTAGGTTGCGTTTTGTTGTATTACAAATGAAGAGGTTAGGAGAGGATAGCTTGGACTTTTGTGCTATACAATGCTGTTCGGTCGATTTCTACGCCCTACGTTGCCCTACTGTACACTGCTCGACCCTGGGGAGCACAGTAATAGCGGCCTCGTGCCGTTGTGTAGACTCAGGCTACGTTTGGCTACGTTTCATTCGCTTTCGTTAGGTTAGGATGGATACGACTTTCGCGGTACATACTGATATCCGGTGGATTTCACCGCTCTACAGTGCTCTAGTATGTTCCGCTTGGCACATGGAAGGCCTGCAATAATATCCTCAGTACGTTATGTTGAGGCAGGATACGTTCGGCTATGCTAGGTTAGGATACGTTTGGTTAGGATAGGTCCTACTTTTGTGCTATGCACAGCAATTCAGTGGATTTCTGCGCTCAACTATACCATAGTATGCCCTACTTGTCTCTGAGAAGAGCAGCTGTTATGGTCTCGGCACTTTGGGTTGAGATACATTACGTTTGGTTATGTTACGCTTGGTTAGGAAAGGATAGGGTAGCTTTGACCCTCATGCCACAAACAGCTTTTTCGGAGGACCTCTGCGATCTACATTGCTCTAATATGCTCTGCTCGGCTCTGCGAAAGTCAGCAATGGCGGTCTCGGCACGTCCGCTTAGGCTATGCCACGTTCGGCTGCGTTAAGTTAGTCTGCGTTAAGTTTAAATAGCTTAGTCTTTCGAGTTATACACTGCTATTCGCTGGATTTCTGTGCCCTACGGTGCTCTACCATAATCTCCTCGAGAGTGGGGAGGCTGGGTATAGTTATGGTGGCGCTATACGTGGCGATAAGTTAGCGTATGTTTGTGCTACGTTTGGTTAGGGCAGGATACGATAGCACTGAAATTTGTGCTATACACATCTCTCCGGCGGATCTCCGCGCTCTACATTGCTCTACTCTACTCTGCTCGTCTATGGAGGGCCAGCAAAATTGGTCGCGTCATGTTAGGTTGAGTTAGGATACGCTTGGTTATGTTAGGTTAGGTTAAGCCCGGTCAGGTTAACCTGGACTTTCGTGCTATACACTGCTATTCGGAGTATTGCTTCGCTGTACTGCGCTCCACTATATTATGCTTAGCTATCGGAGTGCCAATAATATTTGTCTCGGCACGTTGGGTTGATGCAGGTTACGTTTCGCTAGTTTAGGATGTGCTATGTTCGGTATTGCTAGCTTTGACTTTCGTGTTATACACTCATGTTCGGTGGGTCTCTGTGCTCGACTCCGATCTACTACAATCTGCTTGGCCCTGGACGGTCCAGCAGTAGTGGCTTCGGTACGTTACGTTGAGGTATGCATCGTTAGGTTAGGTTATGTTTGCTTAGGTTAGGCCTGGATGGATACGACTCTTGTGCTATACACTGCGACTCTATGTACTTATGCGCCCTACTCTCCTCTAGTAATATCGGCTCGAATCTGGGAAGACCAGCTTTAGTGTTCGGGCTACGATAGGTTGAGTTGTGTTATGTTCGGCTATGTTAAGATTGGATACATTGGGGAAGGATATCTTCGGCATTAGCGCTATACACTGCTATCCGGTGCAATTCTGCCCTCCAGTGTGCTCTTGTATGCTCTGCTTGGCTCTGGCGTGGCCACCGATTGTGGTCTCGGCACGATAGGTTGAGCTATGCTACGTTCGGGTATGTTACGTTCAGTGAAGTCAGGATATGATAGTCCAGTCTTCTGCGCTATGCACCGCTATCCGCGTATTTTTGCTCTATACTGTGTTCTAATATTTTCTGATTGGCTCTGGACAGGCCAGCGATTGTGACTTCAGCACGTTTGGTTGTGTAAGATTAAGTTTGGTAAGGTTAGGTTTTCTCAGGTTAGGTTTGGATATCTTCAGCTGTTGCGCTATACGCTGCTTTCCGCTGGATTTCTGCGCACTGCAATGCTCTACTGTACTCTGCTCGACCGCAGTGAAGCGAGCAATTGTGGCCGCGGCACATTAGGTTGTGTTATATAACGTTTGGTTAGTTTAGGTTAGGTTAATCTCGGTCAGGCTAACTTAGACTTTCGTGACATACACTGCTATTCGGAGAATTCCTGCGCTGTACTGTGCTCTACGAAATTATGCTTAGCCTTCGGAGTGCCAGCAATATTGGTCTCGGCACGTTAGGTTGAGTTAGGTTACGGTGGTCAGTTTATGTTGCGTTAATTTCTGTGACGGTAGCCTGGGATTCCGTGTTATAAACTGTATTTCGAAGGATTCCTGCACGCGACAGCGCTCCGCCATATTCGGCTCAGCCCTGGGGAGGCTAGCAATAAACGCGGCACGTTATGTTGAGTTAGGCCTCGTTTGACTATGATACGTTAGGCTATGTTTTGTTAGGGTGGCTTCGACTTTCCCGCTGTACACTATTATACGGCGGTTTCCTCTATCCTGCAGTGTTCTACTGTATTCTGATAGATATGTGGAGTCCGGCAGCGGTGTTCGCGGCGTGCACCTTTTTAGTTACGCTAAGTTGGGTTACGTTAAATTATGTCACGGCTTTTGCGCTATTCACAGCATTGCAAGGGATTTCTGCGCTCTACTCTGCTCTAGTATATGCTGCCTCTCTCTGTGGATGCCAGCAATAGTGGTCTCGTCATGTTAGGTCGCGTTTGGTGGCGTTTGGATATGTTACGTTTGCCTTGGATAGGATAGTCTACATTGACTTTCGTGCTATTCACAGCTATTCGGTGTATTTCTGTGCCTTACAGTGCTCTACCATATTATACCTAGCCCTGTGGTTGCCAGCAATATTGGCCTCTGCACGTTCAGTTGAGTTAGGTTACGTTTGGTCAGTTTAGGTTAGCTTGGGATAGGTCAGTATAGGTACGACTTTCGTGCTATATGCTGCGAATCTATGGATTTCAGCTCTCTACTGTCCTCTAGTAAGTTCTGACCGACTACGTGGTGGCCAGCAGTATTGGTCGGGATACGTTAGGTTGAACTATGTTATGTTTGTTTATGTCTAGATTGGACATATTTGGGTAGGTTAACTTTGACATTTGTGCTATGCACTGCAATTCGGTGGATTTCTGCTCTCTAATGTACTCGAATATGCCCTACTTGGCCCTGCGATACGCCAGAGATGTTGGTCTCGTCACGTCATGCTTAGTTGCCCTACGTTTGGATAGGCCCGGTGAGGTAAGGTTAGTTCGGGGTATGTCTTACTTTCGCGCTATACACTGCGAATTTATGGACTTCTGCGCTCTACCTTCCTCTAGTAATCTCTGATTGGCTCTGGGTGGGTGGCGGGGGGCAGCAATAGTGGTCGCGGTACGCTAGGTTGAGTTATGTTACGTTTGTTTAAGTTAGGATTGGACATATTTGGACAGGATAGCTTTGACTTTCGTGCTCTTCACTGCTATCCGGTGGACTTCTGCGCTCTGGTGTGCTCTTGTATGTTCAGCCTGGCTCCGGGGTGGAAAGCAATAGTGGTATCGGCACGTTAGGTTTAGCTATGCTGCGTTCGGTCATGTTACGTTTGGCATAGTTTGGATAGAATAGTTTAGGGTTTTGTGCTATACACTGTGGTCCGCGGATTTCTGCGCTCTACTGCGATCTAATATTTCCTGCTTGGCTCTGGGGGGCCAGCAATTGTGATCTCGGAACTTTAGGTTGTGTCTCGTTACGTACGGTTAGGTCAGCTTGAGTCAGGTTAGGATAGAATTTCTTCGACCTTTGTGCTATTAACTTCAGTGCGGTGGGTTTCTGCGCAGTACTGCGCTCTAGTACATTCTGCTTGTCTTTGTGGGGGCCAGCAACAGTGGTCTCGTTATGTTAGATTCAGTTAGGTAACGTTCGCTTATGATACGTTTGGCTAGATTAGAAGAGGATTTGCCTCTTGTGCTATACACCGTTATACGGTGGGTTTCTACGCTGTCATGTGCCACAATATGCCCCACTTGTCTGTGTGGTGGCCAATGATATTGGTCTCGCCACGTTGGGTTGAGCTGTGCTTCGTTTTTTTAGGGTAGGTTAGGAAGGCATGGTAAGGATTTCTTTGCCTTTTGCTCCATACGCTGCTATTCGGTGGATCTCTGCGCTATATATTGCTCTACTATACTCTGCCTGACTCTGGGAGGGGAAAAGTAGTGGTCGTGGCACGTTATGTTGAGTTAGATTACGTTTGGTTAAGTTAGGTTGGGCCACGTTAGGTCAGGGTATCTACGTCCTTTGTACTATTCACATCAGTGCGATGAATTTCTGCGCTCTACTGTGCTCTAGTGCATTCTGCTTGTCTCTATGGAGGGCTGCAGTCGTGGTCTCGCCAAGTTAGGTTGGGTTGGGCTACGTTTGGGTGTGTTACGATTGACTAGGTTGGAATGGACATCTCTGACCTTTGCCCTATACACTGCAATGCGTTGGATTTCTGCGCTCCATTATGCTCTAGTATGTTCGGCTTGAGTGTGCGGTTTCTAGGAATAGTGGCCTCGGCACGTTTGTTTGATCTATGCTACGTTCGGGTATGTTACGTTTGGTGAGGTTAGGACATGATAGTCCAGGCATTTGTGCTAAACACTGCAGTCCGCGGATATCTGCGCACTATTGTGTTCTAATATTTTCTGTTTGGTTCTGGCTAGGCCTGCGTTAGTGGTATCTGCACGATAGGTTGTGTTATGGTACATTTGGTTAGGTTAGGTTTTGTCAAGCTCAGTCAGGTTACCTTTGACTTTCGTGCTATACACTGTTATTCGGAGGATTCCTGCGCTCGTCTGAGCTCCACTATATTATGCCTGGCGCCAAGCAGGCCAACAGTAGTGGCCGCGGCACGTTATGCTCTGTTAGGCTACATTGGAATGGGATATGTCATGTCATGTTGGTTAGGATATCTTCGACCGTCGTGCTATACACCATTATTCGGCGAGCTCCTGTGATCTATTGTGCACTACTGCATCCAGCCTGCCTCATGTGTCGCCAGCAATATTGGTCTCGTCGCGTTATGTTTAGTTACACTACGTTTGCGTAGGTAAGGTATGGTCTGGTCACGTCGCGGTAAGTTTGACCTTTGCGCTATACACTGCAATGCTTTGGACTTCTACGCTCTGCTGTGCTGTAGTACATTCTGCTTGGCTCTGGGGGGCCAGAAATAGTGGTATCGGCGCGTGAGGTCGCCTAATGGCACGTTTGGTTATGTTACGTTTGATGAGGTTAGGACAGGATAGCCTCGTCACTGTGCTGTACACTGCTATCAAACTAAGTCTGCCCTCTACTGGTTTCCAATGTTTTCTGCTTGGATCTGGGGAGGCCAGCAATAGGGTTCTCGTCGCGTTAAGTTTGCTTAGGCTACGTTTGCATACGATAAGTCTCGTTGCGTTAGTTTGGAATAGCTTAGAGTATTGTGCCATTCAAAGCATTTCGGTGGAGTTCTGCGGCCTACTGCGCTCTAATGTGCTTTGCTTGGCTCGGGGGCGTCCAGCAATAGCGGTACCGTCGTGCTAGGCTTGGTTAAGCTCCGTTTGGGTGTGATACGTTTGGCTATATTAGGATAGGTTACTTTGTCTTTTGTGCTATACTCTGCTATTCGGTGGACGTCTGCGCTGTACTGTTCTCTGATATGTTCCGCTTGGCTCTGAGGCGCCCAGTAATAGTTCTCCAGGCACGTCAGGTTGAGCTAGGTTACGTTCCGTTTGGTTAGGATTGGAAGGCTTGGTTAAGGTTTCTTTGCCTTTTATGCTATTCACTGGTATTCGGAGGATGTCCGCGCTCTTCATTGATCTACTATATTCCGCTAGGCTCTGGGCAGGCGAGAAATGGAGGCCGTGGCAGGTTAGGTAGAGCTAGGTATGTTTGGTCGGGACAGGATACGCTAAGTTGGGTTAGGGTTACTTTGACTTCCGTGCTGTACACTGCTTTTCAGTGGATTTCTGTGATCTACAGTGATCTACAGTGCTCTACAGTATTGTGCTTGACTTCGGGGATGCCAGCTGCTGGTGGCACGTTACATTCTGTAATGTTACGTATGCCTAGCTTGGTTAGACCATGTATGGTTAGAGAAGCTTCGACTATCGTGCTATACCCTGTTATTCGGTGGAATTCTGTGATCTACTATGCTCTACTAGAATCTGCTAGGCTATGGGGAGCCCAGGAGCTGTGGCCGCGGAATGTTATGTTGAGTTATGCTACGTTTAGATATGTTAGGTCTGTCAGGAAGGGTTAGAATACCTTCGAATCTTGTGCTACTCACTACAATGCGGTCGATCTCTGCCCACAACTGGTCCCTAGTAAATTCGGCTTGTCTCTGCGGAGGCCAGCAATGGTAGCCTCGCCCTTTTTGGTTGAGTCGGGTTACGTTTTGTTATGTTACGTTTGGCAATGTGAGTATAGGGTACTTTGACTTCTGTACTGCTCACTGATATTCTGTGGATTCCTGCGCTCCAATACGCTCTAGTGTGCCCTGCCTCGATCAGGGGATGCCAGCAAAACGTTATGTTTGTAAGGTATGTAAAGTGCTTGGTATGTAAGGTAAGGTAATATTAGGTCGGGGTATATTTGTCTTTTGCGATATACACTACAATGAGGTGGGTTTCTGCGCTCTGCTGTGCTCTGGTATATTCTGCACGGCCCTGGGGTGGCCAGAATTTGCGGTACCGTCGTGTCAGGTTGGGCTAGCCTCCGTTCGGGTGTGGAATATTTGGCTAGGCCAGGAGAGGCTATTTTGACTTTCATGTTATACACTGCTATTCGGTGGACTTCTGCGTTCTACTTGATCTAATATTTTCTGCATGACTCTGTGGCGACCAGCAATAGAGGTCTCGGCCCGGTAGGTTTAGATATTCTTCGTTCAATTAGATTAGGCTTTGTCAGGTTACGTTAGGATATCTTCGCCTTTTGCCCAATACACTGCTATTCGGTGGCTTTCTGGGCTCTACCGTGCTCTACTACATTCTGCTTGGCTACGGGGAGGCCAGGAACAGTGGTCGCTGCACGTTATGTTTAGTTATGCTACTTTTGGTTATGTCAAGATAGGACAGGTTTTGCTAGGATATCTGCGGCTTTTGTGCTCTTCACTGCAATGCTGCGGGTTTCTGCGCTCTACTGTGCTCTGGCACATTCTGCTTGTCTCTGTGGAGGCCATCGGCAGTGGTCTCGTCAAGTGGGGTTGAGTTATGAAACGTTTGTGAGTGTTACGGTTGACTAGGTTAGGACAGGCTACTTTGAATTTTGTGTTATTTACTGCTATTCGGTGGATTTCTGCGATCTAATGTGCTCCAATATGCACCGCATGGTTCTGGCGGTCCTTCAATAATGATCTCGTGACGATATGTGTAGTTACACTACCTTAGGGTAGGTTAGGTTTGGTCGAGTTCGATCATGATATGTCCGAATTTACTGTTACACAGCGCAATGCAGTGAATTTCCGCACTCTGCTGTGCTCTAGTATATTCTGCTGGCCTCCGGGGAAGACAGCAAATGTGGTCACGGCACGTTAGGTTGGGCAATGCCATGATTGCTTATGTTAAGTTTGGTGAGGTTTGGATACGATATTCAAGTCATCTGTGCTGCAAGCTGCTATCTCCCGACTTCTGCGCCCTACGGCGTTCTATATATTCTCCTTCGCTCTGTGGTTGCCAGCAATAACGGCCTCGGCTTGCTAGGCTTAGTTAGGCTACGTTTGCGTATGTCAACTTTGGTTGCATTAGGAGAGATTAGTTTTGATTATTGTGCATTCCACCGCTATTCGGTGGTCTTCTCAGCTCTACATTGCACCACAATGCTCTGCACTACTCTGTGGAAGCGAGCAATAGTGGTCCTGTCGCGTTATTTTGGGATAGGTTATGTTTGGTTTGGTAACGTTGGGAGTAGTTTGGTCATTGCAGCTACGAATTTCGTGCTATACACAGTTATTCGGTGGATTTCTGTGATCTGCTGTGCTCTGCTATGCTCAATTTGGCTCTGGGGATGCCAGCAGCAGTGGTCGCGACACGTTATGTACAATTATGTCACCTTTGGCTAGGTTATGTTATGCTAGGTTGGTCTATCGTATCCTCGACTTTGTAACATACGCTGCTGCTCGTTGGAATTCTGCGCTCTACGTTGCTCGACTACACTCTGCCCGACTCTGGGGAGGCTAGCAATGGCGGTCGCAGCACGTTAGGTTGAATTTGGTTACGTCTGCTTTGGTTAGCTTGGGTTACGTTTGGGCAGGATAGCTCTGACTTTCGTGCCGTACTTTGTTATTATATGCATTTCTGTGATCTACTGTGTTCTAATACATTCTCCTTGGATCTGCGGTGGCCAGCGATAGTGATATCGGCACGTTAGGTTGAGTTATGTTACGTTTGGTCGTGTTGGGTTAGGTCATGTTAGGGTAGGACATCTTCGACTTTCGTGCTGTTCACTTCAATGCGGTGGATTTCTGCGCTCTACTGTGCTGTAGCACATGCTGCTTGTCTCCGTGGAGGCCAGCAATAGTGGTCCCGTCAAGTTAGGTTGAGTTGGGCTGCGTTTGGTTTTGTCGCGTTTGGCTATGTTTGGATATGCTAATTTGACTTTCGTGCTTTACACTGCTTTTCGGCGGATTTTTGTGATCTTCTGTGTTCTACAACTACCAGCTTTGCTCTGGGGCGGCCAGGAGCAGTGGTTGCGGTACGTCACTTTGGGCTGTGCTGCGTCTGGTTAGGTTTGGTGAGGACAGGTTAGGTTAGAATATCTATGGCCTTTGTACTCTTCACTGCAATGCGGTGGATTACTGTGCTCTAATGTGCCCTGGTAAATTCTACTTGGCTCTGTGGAGTCCAGCAATAGTGGTCTCGTCATGTTCGGTTGAGTTAGGCTACGTTTGTGTGTGCTACGTTTGGCTAGGTTAGAATAGGCTACTTCGGCTTTTGTGCTATTCATTGCTATTCGGTATATTTCCGCGCTCTAATGTGCTTTAGTATGCTCTGCTTGGCTCCACGAGCGCCGCCAATAGCGGTCGCGGCACGTTATGAGGTGTTATGCTACGTTTGGTTAGGTTTGGTTATGCCAGGTTAGGTAAGAATATCCCTGACACATGTGCTTTACACTGCTATACGGAGGATTTCCGCGTCTTACGATGCTGTACTACACTCTGCTCGACTCTTGGGATGCCAGCAATAGTGGTCATAGCACGTTAGTTTCAGATATGCTACGTTCGGTTATGTTACGTTTGGTGAAGTGAAGACACGATAGCTCAGTCTTTCGTGGTCTGCAGTGCTATCCGTGCATTTCAGCGCTCTGCCGTGTTCTAATATTTCCTGCTTGGCGCTGGGGAGGAGCAATCGTGATCTCGGCACAATAGTTTGAGTTAGGTTACGTTTGGTTTGGTTAGGTTTGTACTGGTCAGGCTAGGATCTTCACTACTCTTGTGCTATTCGCTGCAATGCCGCGGGTTTCTGCGCACTACTGAGCTCTAGCCCATTCTGCATGCCTTTGTGGAGGGCCAGCAACCGTGGTCTCGTCATGTTACGCTGAGTTAGGTTACGTCTGTGTATGCTACGCTTGATTAGGTTCCAATATGCTGCTTTGTCTTTTGTGCTATACACCGCTATTCTGTGATTCTCCGCGCTCCATTGTGCTATAACATTCTCTGCTTGGCTCTGTGGAGTCCAGCAATAGTGGTCTCGGCACGTCAGGTTGTGAAGGGCTATGTTCCGTTAGGTTAGGTTGGGTAGGCTCGGATAGGATTTCTTAGACTTTTGTACTGTAAACTGCTATTTGTTGGATTTCTGCGCACTATATTGCTCTACTACACTCTGTTCGACTATGGAGAGGCGAGCAATAGCGGCCGCGTCACGTTAGGTTATGTTATGTCACGTCAGGTTAGGTCATGTTAGGGTATGTTTGGTCAGGTTGGCTGCCACTTTCGTGCTATACAGTATTATTCGGTGTATTTCTGCCATCCACTGTGCTCTACTACATTCTGCTTGGCTATGTGCAGGCCAAGAACAGTGACCGCGGTACGTCATATTTTGTTGTGCTACGTTTGCTTACATCAGGTTTGGTCAGGTTATGCTAGTGTATCTACGGCTTTTGTGCTATTCACTGTAATGCGGTGAGTTTCTGCGCCCTAGTGCGCTCTGGCATATTCTGCTTGTCCCTGTGGGGGCCCGCAACGGCGGTCACGACGTGTTTGGTTGGATTAGGCTCTGTTTGTGTTTGTTACGTTTGGCTAGGTTAGGATAGGCTACTTCGACTTTTGTGATATACACTGCCATTCAGTGTATTTCTACGCTCTGATGTTCACTTATATGCTCTGCTTGACGATACGAATTCCACCAATAGCGGTCGCGGCACGTTATGTTGAAATACACTACGCTTGGTTAGGATAGGTAAGGTCGGTTAGGTTAGGATATACTTGGCTCTTGTGCCCTACACTATTCGGTGTATCTCTGCGCTCTAATGTGTTCTAATGTGCCCTGCTTGTCTCTACGATGGCCATCAATAGCGGTCGCCGAGAGTTATACTGAGTAATGCTAGGTTCGATTAGGTTACGTTATGCCATGTTTGGTTAGGGTATCCCCAACTTCTGTGGTGTACGCTACTATTCGGTGTATTCCTGCGTTCGATATTTCTCTACCATACTCTGCTCGACTCAGTGGAGGCATGCAATGGTGACCGTGGCAAGTTACGTTGAGTTCCGTTACGATTGGTAAAGCTTGGTTAGGTTATGTTTGGTTAGGAAAGCTTTGACTTTCCTGTTATACCATGCTATTCGGTGGATTTCTGTGATCTACTGAGCTGTACTGCATTCTGATCTGCTGTGAGGAGGCTAGGAGCAGTGGCCGCGTCACGTTACACTGAATTACGTCACGTTTTGTTAGGTTAGGTTAGGACATCTTCGCCTCGTGAGCTGTTATCTACAGGTCGGTGTATATCTGCGCACAGCTGCTCCTTAGTACATTCTGCTTGGCCCTGTGGAGGCCAGCAATAGTGTTCTCGTCCTGTTTGGTTGAATTAGGTTGCGTTTTGTTACGTTATGTTTGGCAATGTTAGGACAGGCTACCTTGACTCTTGTTGTGTACACTGCTATTCGGTGGAATTCTGCGCTCCAATGTGCACTAATGTGCTCTGCTTGGCGCTGGGGAGGCCAGATACATTGGTCTCGTTACGTCATGCTTAGTTATCCTATGTTTGGGTTGGTTAGGTTGGATCAGGTTAGGTCTGTGTATGGCTGACTCTTGTGCTATACGCGGCAGTGTGGAGCATTTCTGCGCTCTGCTGTGCTGTAGAATATTCTACTTGGAACTGTGGAGGCCACCAATGGTGGTCTCGGCTCGTTAGGTAGTGTTATGCTACGTTTCGTTTTGCTACGTCTGGTGAGGTTAGGATCGAATAGTCCTGTCTCTTGTACTGCACACGACCATCCGCGGATTTCTGCGCTATACTGTGCTCTAGCATATTCCACTTCGATCTGGCGAAGCCATCAGTAGCGGTCTCGGCTCCTTAGTTTGAGTTTAGCTGCGTTCGGTTATGACACGATTGGCTAAGTTAGCAGAGGACAGCTTTGACTTTAGTGCTATAGTCTGCCATTTGGTGGATTCCTGCGCCCTACAGTGCTCTAATATTTTCAGCCTATCCTTGGGAAGGCGAGCAATGGTTGCCTCGGCACGTCATGTTGAGTCATGTTGCGTTCGGTTAGGTTGGGTTAGGCTAAGTTTGGTCAGGATACCTTTAACTTTTGCGCCTTACGCAGCTATTCGGCGTACCTCTGGGCTCTACTCCACTCTGGTACCACCTGCTTGGCTCTAAGGTGACAGCACGGATATTTTCTGTTGGCTTGGGTTAGGCTTATATAGGTTTGACATTTCAGATATAAACCGCGATTCTATGGATTTCTGCGTTCTACTATCTACTAGTGTGATCTGTTTGGATCCGTGGAGGCCAGCAATAGTGGTCGCGGCATGTTAGATAAGGTTAGGTTACGTTTGGTTGCGATATTTTGGTAATGTTGGGAGAGGGTAGCTCTGATTTTAGCGCTATATTCTGCTATTAGGTGGATTTCTGCGCCCAACAGCGCTGTATCATTTACAGCTCGGCTCCGGGAAGGCCAGCAACAGTGGTCTCGGCGCATTATGTTTAGTCACCGTACGTCAGGTTAGGTTGGGACAGGCTAAGTTTTGTTATAGTAGCTTTAACTTTTGTGCTGTATACGGCTATTCGGTCGGCTTCAGCTATTTGCCGAGCGCTAACATGCCCTGCTTGGTTCTGTGGAGGGCTCAATATCTGTCCCAGCACCATTGGCTGAGTTATTCTATGCTCGATTATGTTCTGCTGGTTTGGGTTGGGCTGGGGAGGCTCCGACTTTTCTGATATACACTTCGATTCTACGGATTTCTGGCTTCTGCTCTCCACTAATGAGCTCTTCTTAGCTCAGGGGAGGCCAGCTATAGTGGTTGCGGCAGTTTAAGTAGAGTTATGTTGCGTTTGTTTATGTTACATTTGTCAGGATGGGAGAGGATAGCTATGGCTTTAGCGGTCTTGACTGCTACTTGGTGGATTTCTGCGTCCTACAGTGCTCTTATATTTTCAGGTTGGCTCTGGTAAGAGCAGCAATAGTGTTCTCAGCACGTTGCGTTGGGCCATATTACATACGGTCAGTATGGGTTCGGCTAATTTCGGTTAGGGTAGCTCGAACTTTTGTGCTATACAATGCCATTCGGCGGAGTTCTGCGCTCTACTCTTCTTTAGTATGTCCTGGTTGGTCAGAGGCAGGGGGCAGGAATAGCGGTTTCGACACGTTAGGTTGAGTTGTGCTATGCTCGGTTATGTTGTGTTGGTTTGGGTTAGGTATGGGTAGCTTTGTCTTTTCTGATATAAACCGTGATTCTATGGATTTCTGCGTTCTACTCTCCACTCATGTCTTCTGCGTGGCTCTGGGGAGGCTAGCAATAGTGGTCGCGGCCCGTTAGGTTGAGTCATTTTACGTTCGATTAGGTTGGGTTTGGCCAAGGTTGGTTAGGATAGCTTTAACTTTTGTGCTCTATACTGCTGTTCGGTGGATTTATGCGACCTACTGTGCTCTAGCATGACCTCCTTGGCACTGGGGATGGCAAAAACCACTGTCCCGGCACCTTAGGCTGAGTTAGTCTATGCATGGCTACGTCCTGTTGGTTTGTGTTAGATTTGGGTACCTTCGACTTTTCTGATATACACTTCGGTTCTATTGTCTTATACATTCTACTCGCCACTAATGATTTCTGCTTCGCTCTATAGAGGCCAGCAATAGTGGTCGCGACAAGATGGGTTGAGTGATGTTACGTTTGCATATGTTACGATTGGTTACATTAGCAGAGGATAGCGTAGACTTTAGTGTTATGGTTTGGTATTATATGGATATCTGAGCCCTACAGTGCTCTATCGTTATTAGCTTGGCTCTGGCAAGGGATGCAATAGTGGCCTCGGCACGCTATCTTTTGTCACGTTACGTTCGGGTACTGTGGGTCAGGCTAGGTTTGGCCAGGGTAGCTTTAACTTTTGTGCTGTTCACTTCTATTCGGTGGACTTCTGCGCTCCACTGTGCTCGAGTTAATTCTCCTTGGCTCCGGGGAGGCCAGGAATAGTGGTCTCGGCACTTTAGATATTATTATGCTACGTTTGGATATGTTACGATTGGTGATGTTAGCATAGGTTAGTCTATAGTTTTGCGCTATACACCGCTATCCGCAGATTTCTGCGATCTACTGCGCTGCAGCGTATTCTGCTTGGCGCTGTGGAGGTAAGCACTAGTCGTATCGTCCTCCCATAGCCTATCGTAACCTGACCTGACCAAACTTAACAATACTAAATCTTTCGTGTCCCGGCCACTATTTTTGGCCTCCGCAGAGTCGAGCAGAGTATAGTAGTGCATCGTTAAGCGCACAAATCCTCGGAATTGCAGTGCACAGCACAAAAGTCAAAGATATTCGGTCCTAACCTATCCAAACGTAATACAGCCAAACGTGACATATTTCAACATAAAGACCCGAGACGACTATTACTGGGCTCCCCAGAGCCAAGCAGAATACATTAGAATACAGTGGAACGCAGGGAGCCACCAAATCGCAGAGAAAAGCACAAATGTCAATGACACACCAATACTACCAGACCTAACCTGACGTAACCGTATTTAGAGTAAATGAACCTTACGTGCCTATGCCGCTATTACTGGTATCCCCGGAGGCAAGCAGAATATTTTAGAGCACTGTAGAGCGCAGAGGGCCGCCGTACAGCACCTAATAGCACAAAAGTCAAAGCCATCATAACCGAATCTTTTTTTTCACGTGGGGAAATCTTCCAAAGGTACCCGGCTCCCTTGGGGGAGGGGGCGGGGTTATGTGGGACTTTTACCCACTAAAACCCACACGATGGCCAGCCCTTCGCATTTCGGTGCGCCCTGGACATGGCGGCGACGCAATTGCCAGGACGCCCCCGCGACGCAATCACAGTTCCCTCCCGGCGCGACGGGTAATCGCACCCGATACGTTCATGTCCATGCGCGCGAGACGGGTCGTTTACAGGCACACACACACACACACTCACACGCACATAACACGCATACCACCGCACAGCGACGCACGCATACCCTGCGGACGCCGCGCGACGATCACGCGACGCCGCGCGCCCAGACCACAGTCTCTCGAACTGACGGGCCCCCACACGTCAGCTCGTGATCACCCTGACCTAGGTTACAACGGGAGAGAGAGACGGTCTCCCCGGCCGTAGGTACATGGTCGCTCGAGAAGGCGGAGGTCTAACGCGTTAACACAACCGGCAGTGCGCGCGCCGCCCTCCGGCGCCGAGATTGCAGCCTCCGCCGCCCTTCGCGCGAGGAGCACGCGCTACGCTCGCGGGCTCTCTCCGCGGCCCCCTTCTGTAGCATAACCGCCTCGCAGAAGGAGGCCACCGCACGCCATGCACCTAAGCCCTCCGTCATCCGCGCCACGAAGACTGAGAGCGAAAGGTCCCTACCCACCACGCGCCACAGTACCCGGCGCTCGCGAGCCCACGCCGGACATTTCTCCAGCGTGTGCTGTGCCCTGTCCCGCCCTTCCCAGCAGTGATGACACCGCATGTCACGTTCCCGCCCGACACGACACAGGTTCTGCTCGAAGCACCCGTGCCCGGTTAGCACCTGTGTCGACCGCCCGGTGCCGCCGGCTACCCGGCTTCCTCAGCCGAGTTGGCCAGGCGGTAATCAAGGACTCTGGAACCCTTCGCCTCACCGAAACGGATCCTTCTTCAGGGTCACCGCCGCCGCCAGCGTGTTGGAGACCGTAGATACGGGCCTCCCCCACCGTTTGCAGTTCGAATGGCGGGACACCCGCCAGGACCATCGCCTCCTCGTGGGATATCGTGCGGTAACCGCGCACGACCCTGATCGCCATCCTGCGAGCGACTCGCCGGAGAATTGCCAGACCGCGCGGAATGGCGACCAGGTCGTTCGCTCAGATCGGAGCACCGTAAAGTGCAACCGAGCGAACGACTCCTGTGTAGAGGCGGCGCACTCTCCCGTCTGGTCCTCCAACGTTGGGTAGCAGGCGACACAGCGCCCCCGCCATACCTTCCAGGCGTGGTTCCAGCGCGAGAAAATGTTCGTCGAATTTCCAGTGGCTATCGAAGAGGATACCGAGGTATTTCATCCGGTCCCGTACCTCGACCACGACGTTTCCCACGCGCATCAGGGACTTGGGCGGCTTCCCCTGGTGCCGATGGCAAAACCACATTGTCTCGCTCTTTTCGGGGGAGATACACAGCCCTAGCAGCTGGATGCTATTCGCGACGAGGGCCACGCCGCTTTCCGCGTGCAGCGTGGCCTCCTCCCAACTCGACCCGGCGGCCATCATCAGCGTGTCGTCCACGTAACACGTCAGGCTCAGGCCGCGGGGGAGGGGAGTGCGCAACACGGCGTCGTGCGCGAGGTCGCAGAGGATCGGCCCGAGTACCGATACCTGTGGAACCCCGCAGTTCGTCGCCCGCACGACGGTCGATTATCGTCCGGGGTACTCGATCGACCGCTCCGCCAAATAGTCGCCAATCACCGCCATCATGTATTGGGGAACCCTGTGGTACAACAGGGACCACCAGATGGCGGCCCAGGGCAGGGTGTTGAAGGCGTTGGCGATATCCACACCGACCGCCAGCAACACTCCGTCACGGTCGACGGCAGCCTCCGACAGGGTACGAACACTCTTGATCGCGTCGATCGTCGACCGGCCATGCCGGAATCCGAACTGGATGACGCTGAGATCGGGACCCACGGTCGTTAAATGCTCTCGGAGGCGGGCAGCCATAACGGGCTCGGAGAGCTTGCCCGCCTCGTCGATCAGGCATATCGGCCGATATGCCTTCGGAGTGTTCTGCGGCTTCCCTAGTATCGGGATCAGCACGACCCTCGCTCTCTTCCAACATGCCGGGACGCGACCGGACCTGAGGCAGCTGTCGAACTGCCGTCGCACACGGTCACCCAACGTTTCAAGAGCCAGTTCAAAGGCTCGGCCTGGGAAGCCGCCCGGTCCGGGGGAGGTGCTCCTCGCCCCCATCCTAACGACCGCACGGTCCAACTCCTCGCGCGACGCCCCCAGCTCGTCGGACCACCCGAAGAGTTCCGACCGCACTGCAGCGCGTTGCACCCGATCCACCGCCACCACAGAGAAGAGGGTGTCGATCACCCGCCGCAGGATCTCGAGGTCGATACGCTCGGTCACGGGGGGCGCCCATGCCCTAAACTTCCCCAATAATAATTTATTGGGGCGTCCCCACGGATCACTTTCGAGCGTCGAGAGTGGTTGGTCCATTGCCGAGATATGGCTCTGCGAATCTCCCTCCGGAGATCGCCCTCCGCGGACCGGTACACGCGATAGAGTCGCGCGACTTCCCCGGCGGACGCCGCGCGTCGTCGACGACGCGCTCGAGTGTACTGGCGCCGGGCGAGCAGGCAGAGCTCCCAGAGCTGCGCGATTTCAGCCGACCACCAGTGCAGTGCTCCCCTCGAAGGTGGCCCCCTCACGCGTGGCATGGCGATGTCGCACGCGCGCGTCATCGCCGCCCATAGCCGCTCCGCCCCTAACCCCGCTTCATCGTTTTCGCGCCCGATGGCCGCATCCGCCCAGGCGACGACCTGGACGGCCGCGGCGAAGAGGTCGCTGTCGAGGCGCTAGAGCGCCCATCGCGGCGCTGTGGTGTGCTTCCCGCTGGGTGGTTCCAGACCATTGCGAGGAGTGACGGCAAGCATCATGGTGATGTGGAGGTGGGCGCTGAGCGTTTCCACCTCCACCGCCACCCTCCAGCCGTTGACCCGCCGCAAAGCTGCCGGCGATGCGAACGACAAGTCCACGATGGACGTGCCGTTCCACCGAACGCACGTGCTTACGGAACCCCCTATTGAGCAACCGCAGATCTAACCCCGCGTCCCAATCTTGCAGGGCCTCTCCCCGAGCGTCTGCTCGCGGGGAACCCCACGCCACGGAGTGGGCGTTGAAGTCCCCCAGGACCAGAACCGGATAAGCCATGTGTCCACTAAGGAAACCTCCGAGCTCGTCCAGGAACCTCTCGCACGACGAGAGGCCGCGGCTGCGGGAGACGTAGCACCCCGCCACGACTACGTCGTTCCAGGAGACCGCCACTAATCCCTCACCGCTGTGAAGCTGCGTTGGTGCGGGTGTCCGCCGTAGTCCAATGGCGATGATCGCCACGGAGCCGTCCCGATCCCCGAACCACCCGTCTTGGTCGAGGATACGGTACGGCTCTGCGGTAACAGCCAGCCCGACACCAAGCTCACCGAGCGTCTGCAGGAGCAGGTCCTGCGACGCCCGAGAGTGGTTCAGGTTGGCCTGGAGCACCATAGACGACGTGAAAGTTAGGCCGTGTCCATGGCCTCCTCCTGGGCCCCCTTACTTTGTGCCGGCTGCGGGCCCGGTGCTCCGCCGGCCGGCGGGCCCTTCGCGGTAGCGCTCGAGGGGACCGAATTCGCGGACGCAGCTTTCGAATTGGCGGTCGCAGGCGCCGAGGCGGACACGGCGCCTGCAGGCGCCTGGCGAGACGCGCATTTTGCCTTTGGCGGGCAGCAGGCCTTGCCGACTCCGCCGAGGCCACCAGTACAGGCCGCGCGCGCAGGCCGGCGTTGGAGCTCGGTTGCTCCGGCGCTCGGGCAGGCGCATCCCGCCCGGCCGCCCCGGGGAGCGTACGCACGAGCTCCTCGAACATTTCGTCGATTCGGAGACTGAGTGCCGCGAAGGCAGCATCCACATCGAACTCGGGTGCCGGTGCCGCTGCTCCGGCGCCCGCGGACGCACCACATTTCGAGCGGGCGCGTGGCCGACGATTACCCGCCTCCGCTCCAGGTCCAGCTCCGCGCGTAAGGAGGCGATCACCGCCTGCTGGGAGGCATCGTTCTCCCGCAAGTCAGCTATAACCGCCTGCTGGGGGACGTCCTTCTTCCGCAGGCCGGCGATCTCCGCCATCAGCACGCGGACATCTCCGCGCCAGCACCTCTCCGCCAACGTCTCCTCGGCCCGGCCGGCTGTTGCTTGGAGACTCATCTCCCAGCCGGCCGAATCCACCACCATGGCGCACATACGGATGGCGCGAACGTATGGTCCGTGCAGGTTTTTGCTGTTGTCTGCCATCGTCTCTATCCTCGCGCAATTCTCGGATAGGACGGCAGACAGTTCCACTACAGACAGCGGACGGTGCACTCTGGCGAGGTCCTCCCTTGTGGGGAGGGTCGCCTTCGCCCGGCTTATGCTCCTGGGTTTCGGGGCGAGATCAATACAATCCAAGCCTTCGATTGTGTCATATTCATCCAACACCGACCTCCGCGGCCGCTTCGTCGTCTTCGCGGAGGATACCCACGAAGACGACGTTTCGCCGCCGCCCGTGATGCTGACGGGACTTGCGAAGTTGGAGCACTCCCCCCGAGGTCCGCCTGCAGCGCCTTGCGCAATGCGGTGCTACGAGTCACGCGCCTCGTAGCACCTGCAGTAGGGCTAATTGCCCTGTCCTTCGACGAGGGAAGCTCCACAGGTGCCGCGTCGACACCACTAACAATAACCTTACATTCACTCCTCGGTAAATTGTTCGGCTTCCACGGGATGGTTACCACTGTACGTGTTGCAAGCCCCTGCTCCGCCGTTTGCATTGTGGTGTGACCCTCGGCGCAAGTGTCCATCGCTGGGCAGATGCGCGGATCTGCGGCAGAAAATGGGCCCCATCCCACGCCTACCTCCGACGTAGCGGTGTCCACAACTTCGTTGATGCCACGAATAAGACAAGGAAAAAAAACTTGCAAGCAAATTCAATTTTATTCGGAACCACGACACACTCCGCGACGCGAGTCCCCGGCCACGTGCACCCACGCGCCACACGCACAGAGTGGCACTTATCCACGCGCCAGAGAACGCACTTTTCTGCCGAAAATACCTACCAATAGTAGGAGCGTCGTGAAC